>NC_141601.1:34023535-34380981 GCF_047967505.1 Dipteris shenzhenensis | reverse complement strand
GAAGACAAATTTGAATTCAAATTTATAATGAATTCAAATCTCCCTCTCTTTTTTAAAAAGTCAAATTTATGCGTGCGAGGAGTGGGCTAGTTTTTCTTATATATACTCTTCTTTCCATTCATTCATTCTCATTCTCTCCTCATTTCATTGAAGCAACTAAGAGCGGAAGAGAAAGGATAAGCAGAGCCTTACTTTTTTCACTTTTTCCAAGTACTTGCATTCTTTTTCATTCGTCTTGTCATTCTTTTTCTTTACTTACAATTCTTTTTCAATTAGTTTTTTGTTAAAGTTTTTGAGTTCTATTTCTTAAAATTCATCTTGTAATTCTTTTTCTTTACTTACAATTCTTTTTCAATTAGTTTCTTGTTAAAGTTTTTGAGTTCTATTTGAATTAATTTCTTATTGAAATTTGTGTTCTAAATTTGAAAAGAGAGATAGAGAGAAAGAGAGAGCTAGAGAGAGAGAGGAGAGAGAGAGAGAGTGTGAGAGAGATAGCACTAGATTAAGAGAGAAAAGAAAGGAGGGAGAGAAAGTAGGAGAGACAGAGAGAGAAAGAGAGAGAGAGAGAGAGAGAGAGAGAGAGAGAAAGAGAGAGAGAGAGAGAGTGAGAGAGAGAAGAGAGAAAGAGAGAGAGAGAGAGAGATTAAGAGAGAGAAGAGGGGCAGAGAGAGAGAGAGAAAACTCTTGGCGGCCGTGGCAGCTAGAGGAGGGGGGTTTTTTAGAAGGCATTACAATTCTTTTTAAATTAGTTTCTTATTTGAGTTTTTGAGTTCTATTTTAATTAGTTTCTTATTTATATTTGAGTTTGTAAATTTGAGAAATGAGAGAGAATAGGGAGGGAGAGAAAGAGAGAGGAGAGAGGGAAAGAGAGAAATTAAGAGAGAGAAGAGGGGCTCTTGGCGGCCGTGGCCGCCAAAGGGAGAGAGAGAATAGAAATGAGAGAGAGAATGAGAAATGAGAGAGGAGTAGGGAGGGAGAGAAAGAGAGAGAGGAGAGAGGGAGAGAGAGAGAGAGAGAGATTCAAAGAGAGAAGAGGGGCTCCTTAAATGAGAGAGAAGAGTAGGGAGGGAAAGAAAGAGAGAGAGGAGAGAGGGGGAGAGAGATTAAGAGAGAGAAGAGGGTCTCCTGGCAGCCATGGTTGCTAGAGGGAGGGAGAGAGTAGGGAGAGAGTGGGAAAGAGAGAGAAAGAGAGAGAGGGAGAGAGAGGGAGAGAGAGAGAAGTTTAAGAGAATGAAACGTGGCGAAAGGAGAGAGGGAAAGAGAGAAATTAAGAGAGAGAAGAGAGGCTCTTCGTGGCCGTGGCCGCCAAAGGGAGAGAGAGAATGAGAAATGAGAGACAAGAGTAGGGAGGGAGAGAAAGAGAGAGAGGGAGAGAGACAAGAGATTAAGAAAGAGAAGAGGGGCTCCTTAAATGAGAGAGAAGAGTAGGGAGGGAAAGAAAGAGAGAGCTGAGAGAGGGAGAGAGAGAAGAGAGTCTCCTGGTGGCAAGGAGAGAGAAGAGTAGGGAGGGAAAGAAAGAGAGAACTGAGAGAGGGAGAGAGAGAGATTAAGAGAGAGAAGAGAGTCTCCTGGCGACCGTGGCTGCTAAAGGGAGGGACAGAGTAGGGAGGGAGAGGGAGAGAGAGAGAGAGAAGAGAGGAGGGAGACTTAGGGAGAGAGAAAGAGAGAGAGGGGGAGAGAGAGAGGGGGAGAGAGAGAGAGAGAGAGAGAGAGAGAGAGAGAGAGAGAGAGAGAGGGAATGAAACTTCTGTGCTAGAGGGAGGGAGAGAGTAGGGAGGGAGAGGGAGAGAGAGAGAGAGAAGAGAGGAGGGAGACTTAGGGAGAGAGAAAGAGAGAGAGGGAGAGAGAGGGAGAGAGAGAGAAAGAGAGAGAGAGAGATGAGAGAGAAGAGAGGAGGGAGACTTAGGGAGAGAGAGAGGGAGAGAGAGATAAAGAGAGAGGGAGAGAGAATGAAACTTCTAGCGGCCATGGCCACCAAGAGAGGGAGGGAGAGAGAGAGAGAGAGAGAGAGAGAGTTCTTGCGGCCATGGCCGCCAAGGAAGGGAGGGAGGGAGAGAGAGAGAGAGAGAGAGAGAATGAGAAATGAGAGAGAAGAGGGGAGGGAGAGAAAGAGAGATTAAGAGTGAGAAGAGGGACAAAGGAGAGAGAGAAAGGGAGAGAGGGAGGGAGGGAGGGAGGGAGGAAGGCTGGGAGAGATTAAGAGAGAGAATTCAGAGAGAGAGAGAGAGACATAGAGAGGGAAAGAATGACAAATCCTAGCAGCCAAGAGGATAGAGGTAGGGAGGTAGAGAGGCTGAGAGAGAGAGAGAGAGAAATAATTACAAATCCTAGGGAGAGAGAGAAAGATAAAGAGAGAGAATGATAAATCTTAGCCGCCATGGGAGGGAGAGAAAGAGAGACTTGAGATAAACTAAGAGAGAGAATGAGTGGGATGAGGGCAGAGAGGGAAACACATAAGAGTTGTCACAGAGAGAGAGAGAGAGAGAGAGAGAGAGAGAGAGAGAGATTAAGAGAGAGAATGAGGTGTCTTGACTATGGCTAGCACCATAGCCTCCACTGGAAGTATTAGAAGAGTTGCCACAGCCTCCGCTTGCATTTAAGGAAGAGGATACTGAGTCTACTCCAAAAGCACTACATACTACAGAAGAAGTAGAGACTGAGTGTACATCTAGAGCACCACAGCCTCCATTGGAAGCATCAGAAGAGTTGCCACAGTCTCCACTAGAAGCATCAGAAGAGTTGTGATGCATGTATGATGTTGTGTTTGTATATATGCATGAGGAGCATATTCTCATGATGTTGTTTACTCCATGAATATTATGGTTGACATTTATTTGTTGCAATATATGAATCATGATGTAATTTTTGTTGATTATACACCAATTTTTGACTTATTGTTTAAGTGGCATTTAGTCATGATATTTATTTCATGCACACAATTTTATGATATGAATGTGTGATGATGTGATTATTTGGAAATATAACCTTCTGTGATGAGAATTTTGATATGAATATGTGATGATGTAATATTTGTAATATATTTCATAGCAAAGTATCATTTCCCAATGCTCCACTCACTTAAAGTACATCATTCCCAATGCTCTACAAAATTTTATTCAGTTGGACAGTCTCCACTCACTTAAAGTAGAGCATTTCCAATGCTTCTCTCACTTTATTCCAACCCTTATCCTTATCATAGCGAACACATCGTGCCTTAGTGCACTTGTATTCTTCCATCGTAGTCCTTCCACAAACACTCTCTTATTTCTTACATCCTAGCCCTTCTTATTAACTTGTATTCGTCTTTCACTTTACGTCTTCCCTCACTTTCTATCACTCTTGAAGGAGGGGCAGCTCACTGTGCATCCCTCGCTATTGCTCCCTCACTCTCCTTCTCCCACTTTCCCTCTAAGACAATGACTAGTGTATGGACCAATGAAGGGAAAATCATTCGAGGAGGATATGTTATGCACATGGCTGCTTGATTTGAACTCAGCAGAAGAGGTGAATATCCTTAGCTTTCTTTTTCGCTTCTTTTAATCACGTACTTCTTATATGAATGAGTTAAATTTTCGTATAGGATATGGCAGTGGCTAGAAGCTGTATTGAAAAAAATGGTGAAGATGAGGAAAGCCAAGAGAGAAAAGAAGAGTTGTTGAATGCTTACAAGTCGGCGAAAGATTTGAAACAAGTTGTGAGGAGAGTCTGTGAGGAGATTTACAATGCCAGCCTTGGTTACGCATGGCCTGCAAGTTTAAAGTCTGCTTGTTTTCATGAAGCCAATGCCATAGTAGGCACTTTCGAGGACATATGCTCTCTCTAATGACTTAATAGTCAAGTGATGGAAATTTAATTCCATAGAAATTTAAAGTAACTGTGAAATTTAATTCCATAGACTTATGTGTTTTCTAAAGTAACTGTAATAGACAAGAAATGAAACTACAGTTCCACAAAGACTTCTTACTTCTCTAATGTAAAGTTGTAATAGACAAGAGAGACAAAGATGACATCTTCTAGGCTGAGCTAATGGAAGGTGTTTTTTAACACCATATGGCTTTGAGTTATATGATCTACTTCTTATACAAATGTGTCATGCTTTTTTTTAAATGTACTCTAGTTTTTTTTCTAATTTGATTTGTTAAAATATTACTTTTTGTCTCTTTTAACAACATGAAGTCCTCTTTTTTTAATGTACTCTAGTTTTAATAACATGTCCCGTCATTTTTTCTAATTTGATTTTTTAAAATCTTACTTTTTGACTCAAAGTTTTGTCTTATAAGAGCCTCTTTTTTTTAAATTCTTTATCCAAAATTATCTCACAAAACGAATTTGGACAGTGCACTAGTCCAAAATTAATGAAATAGGTGTTTACATTAATATATAAGTATAGCTTCGATAAACATGCCCACCCATGTAAATAGTGTCCGATGGGTATGAAACTTTGCACAGGCCATAATGTGAATAAGATCAAGGAGTATGCAAAGTAGTACCAATCAGACAAAGACACATATGATGGGAGCAAGCAGATGCATATTTTTTTATACTCAGATATATGAGACGTAGTGGAAAATAAGAAAATAAGCATGCCTAGGAAAATGGTGTCCGATGGGCATAATACTTTGCACAAGACTTTAAGTGAATAAGATTAAAGTGTGTGAAAAGTGTGGCACCTATCCGACAAAGGCGGTGCTATTTTTGCTATGTACCCTTGAGAACCATCGATGGTGAGATTCCTCTAATATTGATGTGACATTTCCTTATATCCCTCTCTTAAAAACCCTTGGATCATTATGCCATGCATCATGGGAAAAACGTCCAAGGGGAAAACATCCGAAATAGGCATCATTATATGTCCCATAGTGTTGGTATACACCAACACTTATACCGACATAAAACTTGATCGTGGGCTATACCTACTATTTTCATGTTTGTGCATGCTAAACATCAGAAGTTAACATTGGAAAAGGATGTAGGTGTAGTAGTGTTAATTTATGGTTAGGTGGTAATGATACACTTGGTTATATTACTTCCTCTTTCATATCTCAATGTTAAGCGTCTTTGGTTTTTTTTAATACAAACATTGGAGTATGGTTCGATTCAATGCCGCATTTGGGCTTTGTAAAAAATAATTGGTGAAGGTGCTATTGCTTTCCCAACTACGGGCTTACTTGTTAATACATTGACTCACACATACACTTTCCTTGAAATTACTAGTCACATAGCCGAATACAAGAAGGGTAGATAACACTCTCTTTAATAGAAATAACATGCAGTAGGGGAGTTCTAATTAGGGTCTCCAAAGGGCCCCCAATTAGTGTTTCCTAATTTCAAGGGATTAGTGAGGTGTACCAATGGGAGTGCTCCTTTTTGTGGGGCAATGCCATGTTGGGGTGGAGGGTGGGCACACCTACAAATAGCCCCTATTGGCTACTCCTCTGACACTAGGGACCACTCAAACCATCCCCCCCCCTCAACCCATGCTTGACACTTCTCCCATATGCATGTCCCCCAAACAAACCTACAAGTCATTCAAGAGGCGGTGGGCCCTTCTGGGTGAATTACCCCCCCATCTCCGCTTGTTACAAGCCTACCCCCTCATCTTCTCTAGTCCAGCTCCATTCTCCCTCCATTTTTTAAATTTGGGAACTCATTTGGTAGCTTCTTTGCCCCCTCCTGCTCTGGTCCATTGTCTTTCTCCCTCTCCAGCACCTCCTGTAGTAGTTGCTCATTCTCTCTCCATTCCTAGCTACAACACCTCCTACAGCAGCCAACTGCTCATCCCCCTCTACTCTTTCTTCCTCCATTTCTAGCTACAGTGCCTCTTGTAGTGGTTGCTCATCCCCCTCTGATCTTTCTCCCTCCATTCCTAGCTACAACACCTCCTGGAGTAGCTGCTCATCCCCCTCTGCTCTTTCTCCCTCCATTCCTAGCTATAGCACCTCTTGGAGCCTCTCTCAACCTTCAGTTGCATCCTCTATACCTTCTCCCTCTATCGAAGATGCTCTCTCCCTCCAAGTTGCACTTTCTAGTCCGCTATTGCTGTTGTGATCTCTGTACAACTGGTGAGGAGACCATACATGTACTCTGTGTCCCACAGGAGCAAAAATGCACTAGGAATGGGTGCCTTGCACCTATAACTTGAATGATTGGATAGTCATGAGAGGATTTGCCAAGGGTCCACATAAGCTTCCCAAGAGCAAAAGAGGTGATCTTTTGCATGAATGGAAGGGCCACATCATGAAGTTTAAGCTTGGGAAGAAAGGATGGCTTGCAAAGGTGCAACACATCTATATGGGGAAGGACATGCACCTCCCTCCATCAAGCAATCAATCGACAATACCATCGCATTGTAAGTCTGCATTTTGAGTAAGATTTCAAAGTGTAATGAGTCAGTTTGAAATTGTATTTTGAAATAGTACTAATGTAATGAGTCAGTTTGAAATTGCATTTTAAAATAGCACGTGTGCATAGCAGATGTATTTCCTTTAGACTTTGAGGAGTGGGAACCAGTCGAGTGCTTCTTAGGTAAGTTTACTACCATTCATGAATGAGGATTTAGGAAGGCAAATGCATGATGGAGAGAAGTCCTATGCTTTGAAATAGAGAAATATCTATTGGTATAATGCCAAGTACATTACTCCAAGGATGACATTAGGCTATGGCCATCTTCAAATGCATTGCAACACCACAACTTGAAGACATGGATTGTAGCATGGTGGACACAAGAACAATGCAATCATACAAGGAAAAGATTGCAAAGGATGTGGGCATGGCCATGAAGTTTACATTTGGCTCTAAATGGGTAAGGTTGTCTTGGTTTATGCCTTTGCACATTTTTGCTTCTTGTTTTTAGAATATCCAGATGCACAGAACAAAAACCATGTGGTCATGCAAGTGCCTACATGAGAATGCCCTTGAGGAATTGCTTGGGGTGAATTGGGGAAGCAGGTCAAGTGAACAAAAGGGAGATCTGTTTCAATGCCATGTATGTAAGGACAATGTGGTTATCAAGTACCACTTCTCCCACCAAATGTTATATGTTGCTTTCCAATATAGGCGCTGGAAGAAAACAGGTGGCAATTGGATCCCCCTTGACTCTAACGACAATGATAATACAGGGGTAAGTTTATGTATTGATTCTCATTTAGGAGATGTCAAGAATGTGACTGTCATGTCATAGTGGACTCTCAGGGATGTGCGGGAACACCTATTAGTCATGGAGGATGGAATGTCTGAGTCCTTTCACTTTACCTTAAGTGGTGAAAAGGTAGGAAAGCATGCAGAGAAGCGCATGCATAGTGCCACTTTTATCCCTCCTGCAATATTGCAGATTGTAAACAATGTGGGGTGGAACAATTGTGGATTTTGACATTTTCCAATTAATAGTGGTGCAATTAATTTTGATGTTTTGAATGGTTTTGTTTCATGTCAATGTCAAGTTTTGCCCAAAAAATTTATAAATTTTTTTATTATTTTATATTTAGAACATTTGGGTATATATAGGTTATAAAGTTACTTTAGTTTCAAAGTTTCACTATCATAGCCATAGTTCTCCTAGCTTCCAAACTACCATGGATTCTGCTAGGCTTGTCTTCCACGATTTCATCTCCCATACTCCATTAGTTGATAGAGAGGAGTTATTTCCAGTCTTTGATAAGAGCATAGATGTCCTAGGCACCTACTTCATAGCCCGAGATGATTTTGAAGACTCATCGAGTACATGCAAGACCACAACGTGAGTTTTGCATATCAAATTGATGAGTCTTCCCAATTGATTATTTGAAGTACTTGTTCAATCAAGAACCCAGGTTTGTGAAGCAACTAGATCGCTTTCGAGCCCAGCTCACACCCCTAGGGTTTAGGGAGGTGGACACTCATGACTTCCTAGCATGCAGAGTTGTCGAAAACACAGGAAATAGGTTCCTATCTTGGGAAATGACCTTTATTTTCCTTCTCTAGGAGGGACAAATGGAAGAGGAGGCCTCAACCTCAAGCCCTGACCTTGCCCCTGCCTTTTTCGATCCTCTTATTTCTATAGATGAGCCCAACATCTACAATGAAGAGCCCATAGATGAAGAAGCTGAGGAGCGGGAAGCTGCATTGGCCCTGGAAGTGCTTCAGCGACCTCCCAAACCCCATTCTACTTCTCAAATACCATCCACCTCGAGCACCATCTCTGTTGACCCCACAATAGTGATATGGTTTTGTCCTCCCCTTCTGGTCAATGTTGAATAATACCACTTTCTCCATGACATCGAGGTTATGTTTGAGGTCTCCGAGATGATAAAGCTCTTGGTGTCCTGTGTGGATATGAGGTGGACATGACTATGCAAGAACCTGAGTTTTTGGGAGCAGATGTTTCAATAGAAGAGGTTCTTGCTTTAACACTGGCCAAAATCAAAAGATGCTGAGACATCAATCTACTCCGACCTACCTGATGTTCCAAAAGAAGCCTCCACATCTCATTGTAGGCAGCAAGAGGCCTCTGGATCCATCCTCATTGACAAAGAGGAAGGGATTGAGCATGACAACTCCATAGTGGTAAGAAACTATGAGCTTTGAATTTCTTCTCTCTTGGGATAATTTTGCTTTTATGAATTCTCATGTAATGTTGGACTGTTGTAGGAGGCATTTGAGGTCGACCTATTCTCATCTCAGCAACACCTTGTTCGCAGTAGCTTCGGCTGAGATCACTCACTGGCACATTACCTTGGCCAAACAAAAGGGCGCTTTGTGGTTATCCACAAAAGGTTTTCGCCACATGGTACTGATGACCTTCTGAAGTGCAAGGCCTTGTCACGAGTGATTGGTCATGCTGACATCAATCACAATGTTGACAAGGTCATTTTGGTGAATTGCATGGCTGCCCTCAATGCTTTTGGAACCAATTTTCAACGTATGGCATTGGCGGCAGCAGCCATGTCCCTGGCCAAGAACGACAATAGCGTTGACTCTCTATCGAAGGTTTAGAGCTAGGAGTGTATTTGGGAATTCAAAGCCCGATGTTATCAGTGTTTTAGAGAAGAGAGAAAGGCTCTGAAGCCTTATTGTATAGAACTTTTATTTTATATGAATACAGATATACTTTTTATACAGTGCCCCATTTTGTGTTCTTTTATAAAATTTATTTTATACTGTCTATGTATTTTTTGTAACTTTAATTGTTGTTGGCATTAATATTTTCATTCACTATTCTGTTCAAAGGCATGTTATTAGATAAATTTTTGTGCTATAATGGTCATTTCTAAGCAATCTAGTAAGAATCTCACCATGGTGCAGAAGGCAAATGTGTTCGGCATCGTGTGAGGAGCTCAGAAATGTCAAAACCCGCTATGGCGCATATGAGGTTTGTTTGACCAAGTGAAACAAACCTCATTTCTGAGCTCCTTGCACGATGCGAACACATTTGCCTTCTATGCCCCATAAAAAAAAATCATTTGACCACTCAAATTCACACTGAACTTGCATAAACTGATGGAAAGCATCACGTAACATGTATAATGACATGGGAACAATAATAGAACATAAAAATATCTTTTATTCATTGGCCTCAAAGGGCAAAGATTTACAAAACGTTTCAAAGTACACCAAATGAACCTAAACAACATCTAGGGCCTAAGGGAGGGATTAGAGCAGATGCGGTTGGCGAGTGCAAGGTCCTTGTCCATCAATGTTACTCTTTTGGCATGGATAGCACATAAGTGGTCGTCTTCAAAAAGACCTACTGTCATCTGCTCTATTGCCTCCTGAATTGCTCCCATAGTGCGTGAAGTGAAACACACATCATCCTTGTAATGATGTGCTATTTCACGTACAACATGTTGGAAGGGTGCACGGGGAATGAGATTGTCCATAGTGGTTTGGAACTTGCAGATCTCTTGAAGTGCCTTCATGCTTGATTTTTTGTGCCTCTTAATCTTTGGGGGACCCTACACTGGTTTCTGGACATGGCCCCATGGCCGCTTGTCTGCTTTGAACTTCTTTCGCCTCTCTTCCCTTGCAACCTCCTCTTCAGACTTCTCTTCCTATGTCTGGTGGGTCCTTTGAGGTGGCTTGTCACACCTAGGGTTCTTCTTTGTCCTTGGTTCCTTTTCCTTTTGATGAGGTTGTAGGCTGAGGCTCTTGCTCATCTCATACTAGAGGCTCCTCATATGTGACAATCTCGAGGCATGGAGGGTTGATGGTGCTCTTCCGTGTGGTCTGCTTGGTTGGAGGATTGGGGCCAAGGTTCATTATATCTACAAGCCTGCCAAATACTTCCTCTTGTTGTGGCTCCTTTAATCTCTCCATCTCCTCTCTTTTCCTTTCTTTCTCCCCTTGTTGGTCTAGATGCTCCATGCCAGGACCCTACGGAGGAGGGAGGGGCAGTTGATCACAATTGATTGGACTATTTTGTCCCTCTTGGGAGACCTCTCTACTTCCATGGTTAGTTGTGTGGAAGGACTGAGAGGACCCTTGATCATTCTTGGATCCTTCATCATGCTAGGATTCCTCATGGTGCTGAGATCCCTAGGATCCCCCATGAGAGTCAGATGGTGGGGACTCGCATTGCTAGGACTCGTGATGATGAGAACTGCCTTTAGATCCCTGCTGATCATTGCCCTCTTGGCCACTAGGGCTTGTAGCATGGAGTTGTGAGGGGAAGAGCTGGTAGCGTCTAAACAACGTCTAGTGGGTCTAGCAATTTGTTTAACTCGTGTCATAGAAATGAGGGATTTTGGGGTTTTGAAGTGCTTTACATAGACTTTTTTAAAGCGCTTTAGGGTTTTTCTTTAAAATTAGGGTTTTTTGAGTGCATCCCTTGCCCCCCCGGTCTTTTGTTGCTAGTTCGGTAATACTTAATCTTCACCACCCTACCTCCCAACCCACTCACCCCTCCGCCCTGCCATGTCGCACATGCAATTCTACAATTTCCAAACAAATTTGTGAATTTTGGAATCTATAATTGACTCAAAATAGCGTTAACTTTATTCACCAAACATTTTACATTTGGGATTCTCTTAGGACCTAATGCCTCCCCTGTCTAACTCTATGTTGCAACCAAAGCGCAACCCCTTGGCTCCCTATTGAGGAATTCCAAGCAGCACATCTCCTTGTCTTCTTGACATGTTGAACCGCTTTTGTGAGACTTGAGACCTCTAGCTTATCGCGCTTGAGAGTCCTAGCCTCTAGACATCTATAAAACCAGTTGAACATTTCATGTAGTGCATTGCTTCATGCGATACCACCCCCATGCCTTGTATTCTTGAAGTATGCTTCCTTTTCTATGTAGTGCGATTTCTCCATTCCTTAGCTATTACAAATGGACAGAGGGCCCCATTGCTCCATAAACTATGGTGCATGTGCGTAAAGAATATGCTGTGAAGAAAAACATCGTATTAGAAACATAAATTGACTCAAGTTTAATGCACAAAATTTCAAGCTAAGGAGGATTACCATGAAATGTGTAATATGTGACTCCCCCCATGCTTCTACCATCAATGATATGAATTCTCCCAATGCTATCTTGAATCTCTCATAATAAAGCTCATCTATTTGACCTTGTCTAAGCAACTTTATAAATGCATCAAGCTTTGTCCACAGTTTTTCTCTCAAAGTAGCGATTCGTGGAGGTGAAGCTTTATTTATAGTGCACTCACACAAAGCTTTCCAGTACTTCCAACCTAGGGTGCTTTGAGCCAATGTATGTTTTTCTTTATCAGCATTGTGGTTGGACAAGAACCTCCTTGCCTTTCCTCCACCCATGGACACTTTAGCAAGAAGATTTTGTGTCTTTCCTGATTGTTTCTTGTCCTGCTTAAGCTTCACATTGCCTCTGTGAAGTCCCATTAGTGAGAGTAGTTCTTCAGCTTTTGCAATGCATTATGCAGATACTTGCTATGGATTCAAATTCCAAGTATAAACTAGATGGAGATAGAGTAACTTATCAAGTATACACAGTTCAGCATGCAAAGTACACACATGTACCTGCTCCAAATGAATTAGTAGAATGGGGTCCCACTTAGGATCATTTTTGTGATGATTAGGGGCTGCACTTTGGTTGCAAGGAAGGATGCCATCTTCCCACTGTAGGCTTGCCTTTTGCATCTTCTGAGAGTGGGTGCAATACAAGCATGTCAATTTTGCATCTGCACCTGTATCACAACCATACAAGCACTTGAGGGTCTTCAAATCACTAGCTAGATGCCATTCCACTTGAAACATTCCATGTCCATCCACTATTAATGTTTGCCTTGACTCTTGTCTTCGAATAATCGATGGGATGCCGATTCTCTCTAAAACCCACTTCAATGTCTCATGGCACTCCTTTGGGGTCTCAAAGGCTACAAGCCACCATATTTCCTTCTCAGATTGGACTGAGAAACCCTGCTCAACTTCCTCATCCCCTTGAGCAAAACATAAGGCGTCGTTCATATTACAAATGCACACCCTCTCTAGCTTGTGCTCTTTTGCCAACTGAGCTTCATCCATTTTTATAACAAACACTAGCTTGCCATTTGTACAATGAAAGAGAAATACAATAAGGATATAGAAATGAGAAGAAATAAAGTTGAATACAAAGAGGGAATTTCTCTTACTTCTTCTCTCATCCCATAGAATTTGACCATGGCTCTTTACAAATTCTCTACATCCACATAAACATTATTGAAAGCATTCATCTCAAACATTTGGATGCAAGATTTCTTTTTACTCTTCCAAGTCATCCTTACAGACCACGGTGTTGGCAATGGCATTGTAGATATCTTATACTTTTCCTCCATAGCAGACTTGAAAATTTTGAAAACAGAGTTGTAAGCTTCACGACTTACACCATCAGCATCACAAGCTCCAAGCAGCTCCTTTGCTTGCACGAGGCCCTTGAAGTCCTTCATTACCTCTCTAGCAACTTGTTCATGTAGCCCTTTTTGTCTAGGGTCTTTCAATACTTCAATGACATCACTTGGCTTTATTAAACTTCTTAGAACATATGAAGGATCACTATCATCCATTTCCATTGTTCCCATCACATCCTCCATGAAATTCCTAAAGTAGAGTACAAATGAGTCTTAGTGGAAACAATGCAACACCACGAATATTTTGGAGTAAGAAATTTCATTGAAAATTTGGGGAACTAAACTTGCAGCCCATATTCTCCTCTTTTGGGCACCACTATTTGTTAACAATGCATCCATAGATTGTAGTTGTCTTTTCCTCTCCTTTAGTCCCAAAGGTGTTATGTTCAACTTTTGTACTCGTTCTATCGACTTGGCCATAGATAGACCTTTCCAAATCTTGTTTGCTTTCAAAGAGCTTCTGGATTGATTCTTCCAATTCCTGTCATTCTAAGTCCAATGCATGTGCTTTGTCTCACTGAGTTCTTTGTTTTGCAATTGGAGATCCTACATACTATTAGGCATTTCCACAATAGTAATATTTCCCAAATGTGCAAGTTCTTCTGCTTGGGCTCTCTCCACCTCGCTTGCTTGCATAGACAATGTCTAAAAATGGTTTAATCGATTACAATAACCAAGCAATCCAGCATGTACATTGCCAACAAACCAAACAACATCATGCATTGTCTAAAAATGAGGACTCTTTTGGGTGGCAGGGTCTAAAGGATACAAGTTTCCATCCACCCAAAGGTCAAGATGCTTCTTCCCTTGCAATCGAAGACTGTGGAGCACACTTTGAGGAGTTCCACTATATCCCAAACGGTGTGTGCTTGCATATTCTGCCTTTAATTATGTTACGTCAACTATAATACCATGCAACCATGGTATAAGGCGGGAAGCTAGAGGGATTGACAGTGCAACAGTGGACACACAAATTAATGCCTAGGCAAAATAGATCTACAATTAAGAGGGATGCCAAGAGGGGTTAAAAGGGTGAGGACCTTGGAAATGACACTTGGCATCATAGGAAGACCACATGGCATGCACTGGGTTCAGGGGAGGCTTCCAGAGAGAGGCTCCAAAAAGAAAAGAGAAGAAACAAGGGAGTTCACGGTGTGGAATGAAGGGGAGCACTCTGGAAAGACGTGGCTAGGTGGACTAGCATAGTAGAAGCCCTCGAGGTTGGAGGAAATGTTTTAAGTTGTAGGTTCACACGGTACTTGTTGGTGGACATGTCCTCGAATGGTGCCATGAGCACTCAAAGAGAGGTATCAGTGATGCAGGCTAAAATGTAGGGGAGAGTTGGCAAAGATGGAGTAGTGAGAGGGAGAGAGTAGCAAGTAAGAGGGAGGAGGAGAAGCAGATGAGGGCAAGAGGAAGAGGAGGAGGAGAGTAGGGCGATAGGTGTAGGAGGGAAGGAGCTGCTGCAAAAGGGAGGAGGGAGGGAGAGATGCTACAGGAGGCATGAGGAGTGGAGAGATTCTGCAGGAGGGAGGAGCAAAGGATAACGGGACGTAGCCAACCTCCATGACCAAGAAAACATAGAAAATGAAGATTTTGGATTCCTCTTCAAAATATATATTTTCTCATGTAATGCATCAAATTATTTCAAGGTGATTTAGTGATATTAAATCAAAAATTACATTGACATAGCCAACCTAAAAGGTGGCTCCATAGGCAAGATAAACAAAGAAAATGAAAATTGACAAGGTGATGTAGGGGAAGATCAAAGTCTTTTGGGTTAAATAAAAAATTCCATTGACATAGCCAACCTACAAGGTTCCTCCAAGGGCAAGAAATTATATAGAAAATATATTGCCTAAGGGTCTTACCGGAGCTGTGCTACAAGGCACATAAGTTGTTATATTGATGACCAACCATCATTTGCTAAGTTACTTTGTAAATATTTTTTTTCCTATGTTTTTCTATGTTTATCTATATTGAAGTTGATGCACCCCATGACTTTCTATAAAGACACATGGATTTCAAACATGTAGGTGAAGGAATTTTAGAACTTGGGCCATTCCAATGTCCATTTTTGGCAAATGTAGAAGGAATTTGCCTGTGGCATAGAAGACAAAGTTGGTCAGGACATCATGGGGTGTCCAAAAATGCAAAAACCCACCATGGTGCAAATTTGGCCATTTGGAGGGTGTCCAAATAGCCAAATTTGCACCATGGTGGGTTTTTGCATTTTTGGACACCCCATGATGTCCTGACCAACTTTGTCTTCTATGCCACAGTCAAATTCCTTCTACATTTGCCAAAAATGGACATTGGAATGGCCCAAGTTCTAAAATTCCTTCACCTACATGTTTGAAATCCATGTGTCTTTATAGAAAGTCATGGGGTGCATCAACTTCAATATAGATAAACATAGAAAAACATAGGAAAAAAAATATTTACATGTCCAAATAGCCAAATTTGCACCATGGTGGGTTTTGGCATTTTTGGACACCCCATGATGTCCCTTTGCTTTTTGCATTGCGGTCAAATTCCTCCTACATTAAATTTTGCCAAAAATGGACATTAGAATGGCTAAAGTTGTCAAATTCCTTCATCTGCCCCTTTAGAATCTATATTTCTTCGTAGAAAATCATGAAATGCATCAATCCTTTACAACGTGATGCAAGAAAATCTCAAATTTTGGTTTTTTATTACTCCATCTAATGAAATGGTCAAATCCCTTCTACATATGTATTGGAATGGCTAAACTTGGCAAACAACATTTTATTGACTTGTAAGTTACATCAAAACAACAGATAATTAAAATAGTCATAACAAAATATTCACCATTTGGCCATAGATACATGAAAAAATTTAGCTTTAGATATAAGAATATTATTAGAAATAGGTGTTTGTATTTCAAATTAAATTACAAAGAGGCTTCATAGCCTGTTTCTCTTCTTCTTCAGCTCTAATACATCAATAATAGGGTCTTTGAATCCTCAATTAAGTCCTTAGAAAGACCACCATGCTATTTGGAATCTCACATTCAACTTGTAAGTTTTTATAATCTCATGTACAACACATCAGAATGGATCATGTAGAGGTTGCCTTGGGTCAATACTGTGAATTCTCCATGACTTCTTGTTCCAAATGAATAGATTCTCCATTCTTGCTTGCTACTGCACACATGAAGAAACATCATTTTAGAAATTTAAATTTAAATAGATGTAATGCATCATGTGAATTCTTCTTCTTCAATCAACTTATGAGCTTCAAGACTTACATTAGCAGCATGACGAGCTCCAGGCATCTCCTTTGCATCACCATTCCCTTCATCACCTCCGAAACAACTTGCTCATGCATGACTTTGTGTCTTTCAATATGAAGAGTCCATATCATCCATGCCCACCATTCTCATATCATCCTCCATGAAGTTCTTGAAAGAACAACTAAGGGGACCTTAGCAAAAGCAATGCACCACTGTGGATAATCCAAAGTAAGAAATTACATTGAAATACTATGGAATTAACCTTTTTAGCTCATATTCTAAAGTTCTCCTCTTTAGAGGACCTCTAGTGGTTCAAGATGCTTCTTTTCTTGAAAACAAAGATCATGGATCACATATTGACTATCACATTGTAACATGGGAGATCTCCTCAAATGGTGCCATCATTAGTCGCAGAGTTTATAGAGACTGTGATAAGCCATGATAGAAGGTAGGTCATGAGCTTTGAGGAGGGATGAGAAGGACCATGAATGATTATGAGGGAGGAGAAGCAAGCGGAGGACTAGGTGTGAGGATGAGGGTAGGCGAATACTCATGAGTAGGAGGAGGAGAAGCAATAGGAGCAGGCATGAGTATGAGGCAAGAGGAGCATGCATGAGTAGGAGGAAGGAGGAGCAGGCATGAGAATGAGGGAAGAGGAGAATGGATGAGCATGAGGGAGGAGGAGGAGCAGGAAAAAGCAGTAGGGGGGGGGAGGAGGACACATGTGGGAGGAGGGAGGAGGAGGCATGTGGACAAAGGGAGGAGGAGGGGGGGGGAGGGAGGAGGAGGAGGAATGGGACGTATGTTTTCCTTTGTTCTTTGATTACTCATGTGGGGTTTGTTGGCAGAATCAATGGATTCCATTTTTGAAGCTTGCCTATGTAGCAACTTCAGTTAGCATCCTGATTCCCCCCCTTGGTAGACAATGTATTCTTTCCTACTTCAAAGGTCCAAAGTCCCATAAAAAGCTATTAGATTTCGAGATATTACATGCATTCCTTCAAACCATAAGATTGGACCATAAGCTTTGGGATTTTGAGGATATTAACCATAGAGATCCTTTTTCTATCTCCTCCTCAACTCTATTCTGCAGTTTCTCGACCAAAATGGTGGACCATCGCAAGACTATTTCTATACAATCCAAACCTCTATTGGCTAATGACTTTTTCTTTGATATTTCTCAAATCAAGCTGTCCAATGCCTTTAAAAGCTCCAGTACTACACTTATAGCCAGGACTAAGGGTCCTATCAATCAGGAGAAGCTTCATGAGCCTAAAAAGTTCCTTAAGAATTGGAGAAGAATTGCTGGAATACATTCAAACCATTCTTAAAGTGCCAATACTATAGATCCGATCCCAATTCCACATGCACACACATACTGACATGCACACAAATGCATGCATGTGTTTACATGTACACTTGCATGTGCACATGCACACATGCACACGCAACACACACACGCACGTGCGCGCACATGCACGCATGTGCACTTGCACATTTAAAAGAGTGCTATATTCAAAATCTAACACATATTTTGAGAAATTATTTTCACCTCTTCCAAAAGTATACATGTTTGAATTTTGAATTGTCCCCTCTATATTTGTACATACTAGACTTGAATAGATAAATATTGTTTTAAACTCCAATCCATTAATGGGCCACAAGTGACAGAAATTAGGAATTACTTTTAATTCACAATCTTACTATGTTATATCAATATGTTGTACAAGTGACCTCCACCCCAGGGATCCAACGGTGTTAACCTTGTTGAAAATCCTATGTAAGGATGGTTGCAAGAGCATTGAAGATAGTGGAGGAGATTTAACCCCTGCATGCAATGTGGCTTGAGAGCACAGACTACCCATGATATAGTTTATCCTAGCGATTAGATCTATATTAGATCTTTGATTCAAAGCAAGGAACTAGAATGTAGGGGCAACCAGAGGGCGACCATCACTAGCAAGTATTCCATATGGTTAGGGGTTGGTGCCATGTCTTTGGGGTCATATGGTGGAAAGAAATTGAATGAATAGTTGAGGGTATTTGCCTCATGTCCATGTCTATGTGGAGGACTAGTCTAGCCTTTACCTTGTCAATGAAAACCATTAGATCATGCAAAGATTCCAATGCCTTAAACATACCCCCTTCACAAGGATGCCACATGGAACCTTACAAATGGCTATTGTGGCCATCAATGAGGACCCTTGATCCTGAGGCCTTCTTGGATAATCCAATGCTTATGCTATTTTGGTGAGGGTTTAGAATGTCCTTTACATTGATGGACTCATCAAAATCTAGGGGCAAAATGCTAGTGGGGTCTTTTTTGTACTTATGAGGAGAAGGATGGTTTCCTATAACTTTTTAATGATTGGGCCTTCTCATTGGTCAATAGCTAATCCCAAGGTTTAGGCCTGCTTATTGCTCTAATTGAAAGTGCCCAAATCTCCCACATGAATGAAATCAACATTTCTTGGGAACCAACCTTCTCACTAATATATCATAACCATTGGATTATCCAAGAAGACTAAGGGATCAAGGGTCATCAATGGTCACCAAAGTCTTTGATAAGGCTCCATGTGGCATCATTAGGCATATGGTTTTGATTAACTATGGAAAGGCCTCAACCTGTCATTCAAAATACTCATTGGTGGCCACCCTAACTTGCTTGCTCCATTCCCCTCAATCTTATTGAATGCTTGCTAGTGCCCCTACTTTCATGTTCCTTTGCTTTGAACCAGTAGATCTAGATCTAACAGCTATCTTGTGGATGGTCCCCGATCCAAAGACACATGTCATGCATATGTCAATTTGCCAAAAGAAAGTTGCTCATTTGACAATTCTAAGTGTTATTGCCTTTCATCTTGCAAAATAGCTTTGATCCTTCCTCATAACGTCTTGAATGTTAAATTAATTTATTAGTGTTATTATTGTCTTAGTATTCAAAAATGGTGGTTGAAACTTATGAGAGTCTTAACCAAAAGAGGGACAAAATGCTTTTTCCATCAATGAGGAGGAGGATGGTTTTTCCTACCTTTTAATGCTCAAGCCTCCTAGGCCAAATTCTTTTTCCCATAAATGAGGAGGATGTTTTTTTCTACCTTTTAATGCTTAAGCCTCCTGATTGGTTGTAGCCTACCCCAAGATTTAGCCCTCCCTTGCTTACATCTCTAATTCTGAATGAGACCTTTTTTCTTTCAAATCTCCCCAAATAAACATTCTTTGGATGGTAGTACTGATGGGTTCAAATTCCTTCAGTACCAAGCTTTAAGACGTTGATGGGTCGATACTACTCAGTGATCATGGACTAAAACAATAAATATTAAATCAGATAAATCATAAACTAATGAAAGGTGAATGGTGAGACATCTAGAACTATAAAACAAGGTGGGGATCCCACTATGGCCTTGCCTTTTGGAGTGTCATTATAAGTCCAAGTGTAAGTAGCTCGATAAATATTTCAAATAAGTTGTGAAAGGAAACCATAGGTGTAAACTGGAAGGAAAGGAAAAGAGAAAAAGCAAGTGAAGGTGAAAGAATATTGAGAAAGGTACATGAATGAAAAAGAGGAGAGAAAAGAGGTGAAAAGGTGTATGTGCGTGTGTGTGTGTGGTGGATGGGCCATTAAATAAAAGTGGGACATGAGTATTTTGGCAAAAGTAATATAAATGTGGTGTCATACAAGAGACAAAGAGAGCCTCCATCTTTAGAGAGAGATACATAAGAAAGGCAAAAGCTTTAGGATAAAAGACAAAAAAACATTTAGGACCTCCCCAAGCAAACAAAAACTTTAAACCCTGTGTTTAGAAGCCCTTAAACTTCTACTAAACCCCATTTAAGCCTCATACTAACCATAATTGGAAGGTCAAATTGATGAAATGAACTAACTTCAAAACTATGGCCGTGATTAGCAACTCAATAACCAAGTCATCCGTTACTACCCTTGGAGGGCTTTCTTTTGGATTACACAGAATCTGTGCAGCCTTTTCGACTAATGCTTAGCGCACACACCCATTTGGGCATTCTTTGAGCCTGCCTTCGGAGACCCACGTATCTTCATGCTTCTTCCAGACAGATTTGCATGATCATTTAAACAAGATCTGCACGCTCATTGAAAGGCAGTGTACGTTTTCAAATCTTTCACTATACCCGCCATTGATCCGATTCCAGCGGCCAAAGAGATTAGAAAGCAAGAGATACTGAGCATCTGTAAAGCAAGCCACTTTGGTGTCCAGCTTTTCAACTGAGTTTGAGAAATATGCATAGCTACGGGAAAGTAGACCGTCAACGGCCAGAAACCAAGAGCACCGAGGATGCCTACAATATCGTTGAAGAAAGGCAGCAGCATCGCGACAATCGTCGTAAAGAGAACAAAGGAAGGCCTCCAAAGTACTTTGAAAACGCTAAGCGTCAACGGCCCAGTCAAGGGACAAGCAACCTTGTATTGATGATTTATGAGCTTGCTCTTTGGCCACTTGATCGACGTCCAATTCTCGACAAAGGCGAAAAAGGGCTGACAGAAGACCTGAAGGCGAATCCCAGCTCGCATTAATATAAAAGGCATTACACAAAGCGTTAGAGAACCCAATACTAGGATTGAAATTTGTAAAAACGAGTACGTACTCGCTTGATATAAGGCGTGGAGAATTTGTTACCTGGTAAGCCCCAATAAGATGAACAGTAATGCACACATTAGCGAAGTCTATCAGCCAATATGGGTTATAGAAACGGAATCCAGTGAGAAGGTTCCCGGGCGCAGCGTTTCCTAGTGCAGCATATCCAATGCAACCAACAGACATGTAGTAGGCAGTGGTAACGGCAGTTCCGAGCAGAGTCGCTTTCTTCATGGTTCTATTCTCTGCAGGGGGTGATTTCAGAGTGTCCTGCAAAAATATCAAGATGAGATAGTGCAAGCGCGAGGGAATTAAAGTAAACGAAGCTTGGCAAATATTCCTCCTAACATAGGCCAACGTCAAGCTGCACGCCGAGGGATTGACATGAAAACATGCTGCAACGTTCAGATTGATTGAACAACGATGCAGCAAAGAAGTGACTAGTCCACCAAGAAGACTGCATCCACAAGGTGAACAAAAGACTGGGATTGTTGGAGTCGGTACCTGAATCTCAATTAGAATCATGCTGAAGGAGTAGGCGAATGCAATGTTCCCGAGTGCCTGGAAAACCGACCACATCTTTTGAGTGGGAGAGAGCATATCCAGACCAATGCCCGTTGCCGTTCCAGATATATGGCCGCTTTCTGCAGAGAATCAGGAAACGTTGAGTTTTTTGAAAATGAAATTAGGCATTTCTGATGCGACTATGAGGTTATTGAAGCTAGAAAATTGGTCGAATGGCTTGTTGGAGTAATTCGCACCTATTGTTCTGCCCGCAGCCAGTCCAAGGCCGATGGAAGAGTAAGCGAAAGACATGATCGCCGCTACAATGGACAACCACCACATCCTGTCGAAGTCTGGTACGAAGGAGAGAAGTATCTGAAACGCACCGAAGAGTGCCATGTAGAAGTTGTTGGAGACATGGCAAGGAGAATCATGGCCTTCGGTATGGAAACAATTGGATCGTTTGATTGCTCTGCAGTTGAGAGGAAGAAAGCGATCATTCACTATAATCGTTGGAAATATGAAAGTGCGAAACGTTTCTATCGCAGGAAAGTCTTCAGGCATCTTGGCATGGTTTACAAGCTAATGTATAGCACATCAGAAGATGCAGCAAGGAAGACTTACACCATGCTGATCGAAGCTGTAATTGTATATCCAATAGCAGTGCCAATCAGGTTGAGGTACTGGACAAAGCCGCAAATCCAAGCCTGCCTTCTACCTGAAATAGATGGAGAAAATCAGCCGAAGAACAAACAGTGCATGAGATGAATCAAGGGGAAAGAGCGTCCTGGGAACGGACCTAGATGAGCTCGGACTGCAGTCATATACGTGTAGTTGCGCGTTCCATTGACTGGATCTGGACATCGATACGCATCCGCAAGCAAAGCTGAGGTGTAATATGTGACGAAAGCAAATGCCAGAAGAATAGGTGGTCCTGCGACCCAACCAAGCTGGGCGATGCTCCATGCCAAGGAGAGCACTCCTGAGCCAATCACGGCCGTGATGACATGGGCAGAAGCTGTCCAAACGTTTCCTGCAGCAGGAGTAAGGAAAGTTGCATTGTCATAAGTAAAGCTAGCTAAAGGGGACAATTAATAGAATTGGAGATGTGGAGAGAATAAGGCTCGTTCGAGTAGGCAATATCTTTACCAGTGCGACGAACGTGCCCATCATCGTCCAGACCGCCCATTCGGACTAAGCTGTTATAGTTGGCTTCAAGGTCGACCTTCACGAGGGCGGTAGGGCTTGCAGGATGTGTAGTAGAGCCAGTTGCCAAGGTAACGTTGAGGGAGGGTGTGGAGCTACCAGTAGCGATAGATTTAGTGGGCTCCAAATCTGCTGCGACTTTCGAACCCATTGTTGGATGAGCTTGCCAAGACGTTGTGTTTGCTGAGAGTTATATAGCTGGCAAGGCTAAGGAAGGAGCTTGCGAAGGAGTCGTGATTTCTTGCAGAGGAAATGGGTTGCAGGCAAGTATATAGCGAGTGAAGGAGGACTGATGAAAGTATATAGCGAGGTGTGAGGATCTATCTCGTAGCCGTGTTTCTTCCAATTAGTCCCAGGATTAGAATCTAGATTCCGCACGCTCGTGAATCCCTGGCCTGATTGAAATGTGATGCTGATTGAGATGCCATGTTTAACACGCTTTTTTCACTGTAACACGCATTTTGACTGTGAGAGGCGCGATCAATCACAAAAAGAGCACAGAGCTAAGACCATTAGTGAGCAGTGCGCACATAAATCGTTGCTCATGAAGTTGTACGCGATGACAGAATCATCGCGTACGATTTCAGGAACAACGTATTATTTTAAGTTGTCTGAAGTTGTGCGCGATGAGTGAATCCAATCGAAGATTTTTGAATTGTAGATTTAGAATTAACGATTTTCCTTTTTTATATGTGTATCTATCTATATCATTAGATGCGACAAGGGACACAAAGCAAGAATGAACCTCAACTCGTATTTCTCATCAAATTACATTTATGCCTTTCTCCACGCCTTCTTATAATGACACAGGTCTTGGATGCTACATGGCTTAGCTGATCTGGCTCAGCATGATACGGATGCAACATAGCACAATTCTAACTAGCGGATGCGGCTGATGTTGAGTCACGTCTATCCCCCTAGAATGGCCCTAGAATGATAAGGCTTTATCCTCTGAATATGCGCAATGGTCTTCATCCGATTGCGTCCCATTGTAAAATGTTACATAGCATACGTTGTTTTTTTTACTGGCTAAGGCCTGATCCATTTTACAAGGATTTACGATGGTTTTAAATCGTTCATTTTAAAATGTTGTTTTAAAACATATGCCCTCTTATCGATCTGGGAGCATTTTAAAACGATCCAAGAGTGATTTTTTGCTAGGACCAGCTATAAGAGGTTACCGGGTGGTACTGTGGAGGTGTACCGCACGGTCTTATTGTTTATTGATATGGTGTTCAGTAAAGTACTGCACGGTGTACTCATTATAGCAAGTGGTATATATTAGCTATATAATATAGGTGTTTCCATCATACTATTCACATTCTTGAGGTTCAGGTGCTTAGTGGGGTCTTAAAATAGTCCAGAAGGACTAAAAACAAAGCTAGAAAGTAATTTACAAGTTTTATTTATACTTTTAAAAAGTATCCAATGTTGGTGGTGGGTTTGCTTTTGCTGGATAGTATCTACCCACACTTAGATACAAATTGGATAAACTTAGTGATTCTAGTTTGTTGGTTAAAATAGGCTATACCTGGAAAAAATACTAGTGTGTTCATTGTTTTTAAAGAAGTAGATGTTTTTAAAAAGTGGTTACCATTTTTAAATTCTTTTGTCAAAAAATAGCAATAGTAATAGCTTTTTTTTAAAGGACACTAGCTTAGCAAAAAAAAGGTTGTAAGTAGTTTAATGCAAGTAATGCTAGCTACTACACTAATGTGTCTGAAATACAACATTTGTTAACAAAGCGTGATGCTTATGGTGTAGATATATTACTCGAGAGAGGGATGTGGGAAAGTGCATTTTAATAAGTAGATGACCACGTGAAGAATTATCCAATTACATGAGGAGGGGTAAGACAATTGGATGATCTCTCTCTCTCTCTCTCTCTCTCTCTCTCTCTCTCTCTCTCTCTCTCTCTCTCTCTCTCTTCCCCTCTCTCTCTCTCTCTAGTTAATTTACATAAAATGCTATAAGAATAATGTGCGAGATATCCATATCAATTTCTTGGTATAGAATTGGACAAAGAAAACCAACGTGCACTATTTCAGTTATCTTGAATATCATGATATAAACAAAGATACGGAAATGCATATGAATGGGTATTAATTAGGAAAAATTACACATGTTTCTCTTCACTTTTTTTTTCTCTTTTAGCCTAGATAGTAATCATGGCTCCAGAGAACCAATGGTGAAATAATGGCTCATAATTATGTTACAATGCCCAGTACGAAGAAGTAGAGATGTTACATTTGCCAAGAAGAGTAATAGGGTCAAGCACAAGAATGCAAACACATTTCATAGGTGATCCTCATAAGCAAATTGGAAAGTATAGAGGGTTAGGAGTTGAGAGTCATTGCCATTCTGTGTGGAGATGTACCTAGAAGCATAAAAAGTCAAGCAGATGAGATAGAGACATGTCAACAAGTCCAACCTACAACTAACAATAGAATGACACATCCAAAATCTCAAGATGTGCAGTCTATAGCTGTAGATGGTTCTTCACAACATGTGCCAACTTGTAGTAGTGTTGTAGATTCAATGACATGAACAACAAGTTGTTTGAGCATGTACATGGAAATCAAACAATGCAATGATGTCTCCCATTCACAACCATGCATCTTCTAAAGTACAACACATGGAGAAAGTTTAGCAAGATGTTTTGGGGGCTATTTATGGCATTGAGTACCCATTGACAATAGTGCATATCCCAAATTAGAAAAAGGAAATGGCTTTTGTAGCAAGGAATGGTCTTAGGTTTACAATGCCAGGTTATTATGCCCTTTGTAACAACATATTGGATGCCCAACTACTATGACCAGATGAAACAAGTTGTATATCAGTTGTATAGGATGGTATTGAGAAACCTTATTGTACCACTGTAAGTGATGAATGGAGAAACATTGCTTGTAAGTGATGGATGGAGAAACATTTCCAAGAAGCTTCTAACGGTTATAACATTCAAGGGAGAGGTCTTTTTTCAGTCCATCAACACTTCTAGCATCCCAAGGCTAGTAAACATATTGCTGAATAGTTGGTAAGAGAAATTGAGGATGTGGGGTGGCCTGAGAATATAATCTAAGTAATCACTGATAATGCAAAGAATTGTAAAAAAGTTGGAAAAATAATAAAGTGAAAATATCATAGAATTTGGGCTTTGCCATGCTCCTGCCATTGTGTGGACCAAGATTAGTATAAAACATCGGGGACCCAATTCTTCAAAACAGCTGTAGATGCTTGTTAAAAAGTGGTGTAGTGCTTTGTTAATCATGAAAAATTATTAAAAACATCAACCTATTGAAAACCCACCTGAGTTTTTGAATCTAGTGAGACACTATTCAAAACATACTATATAATTTGTTGGAGCATTTTCTCAAGCTACAAGGAGTTTTAGTCATTTGAAACCTTCTTCAATATAGAGGTAGTAGAGTGGATAGTTGAGTTACATATGAGTGGATTTTGAGCAAAATTCATTGAATTGAAAATGCTATGTAATACTTTTGGAAGAGAAAATATCAAAAGAGGGGCCATATGGTTCACTATCCACAAGCTAAACGTGAAAGGGCCAAGCATGGGGAGTGCCTACATGGCTTGGTGGACTACTAACAGGGATGTGCTAAGGGAAGGTGCAAGGCATGGTGAGGATGGTTATGGTGCCAATCACTGTGCACTATTGAAAAAGTTTGTGCAGAAGCAATGGGATCAATCCCATAACTCTCTTCACTATGCTACTCATATTTTAAATCCTACATGTTGGGCATTAGGAAAAAAGGGAACTCATTTTGGGGTCTTTTAGCCAAAATGAAAAATCCATCTCCACCAATCACAAGAGGGCCAACATAATGATGGGAAAATGAAGAAAAACTAGCATAATTTCATAAATAAGAGAAACAAACAATATTTAATGGATATACAATTGCAAATAATAAATGAAATGATCTTTTTGAATCTTGACAACATTCTAGATTTGGCAATGTCATCTTGAAAAAGATCAAGGACTTAAATGTGGTTTCCCTCCTAAACTAGTTTTTTTGCTTGCATTTTTCCCACATGCAAGTTCAATTGCCTTTGACAAATCAAAGTTTCAAATCTGCTTTCTCTCCAAAACTGGTTTTCCTACTTGCATTTCACCTATTGACATGTCTGCCAGCTCTTTTTCATGAGTTAAGGATTCTCCTACTTTAATCCCTCCTAAATTAGTTCTTCCACTTGCATTTCACCCATTTACATTTCACCTATCAATTGACATGTCTGCCAACTCTTTTTCATGAGTCAAGGATTCTCCTACTTTCCCTCGTAAACTAGTTTTCCGACTTGTATTTCACCTATTGACATGTTTGCCAACTCTTTTTCATGAGTTAAGGATTCTCCTACTTTCCCTCCTAAATTAGTTCTTCCACTTGAATTTCACCCATTTGCAAGTTCAGTTCTCTTTCATGAATCATCCATAGTGACAAGAAACCCAAGGTATCCTAATTTAAAATGGTGTGTGACTCACAACGTACAAGACATTGACATAGAGGTGAGAGTTCTTTCTCATTGACTTACGACCTACATATCATCTATAGAGTTTACTATGATATAAAATGCTGAGGAACAAGATATAAACATAAGATCTTTGCTTTGTCAATTTGTTTCTTCGATTTTTCAGATGTCCAAGTTCATATTGGGATGCATAACATGAGGAGGAGGAGGAGCCTACTAAAATCATTGAATGTGGGACACAAGGTCAACTCAGAGGAGACATGCCATCATCTCCAACACTTCCCCCCAAAGCTCGTACATGAGGAGTTCAAATTTAATCATGCTTATGATATGACAATCACTCCCCAATTTTATGCATTTTGCTTGCCTTTTAATTGGGAAAGATCCAAGATAGATTTCATTGAACTTTCTCAGCTCCCCCCGCTCGACCAGAGACATGAGCATCAACAGACCCCTGTTGAAAGTGACAAACATGGCGCTCCTTCTCCATGATTCTCTGTTGGTTCCCATGATGGATCCATTCAAGGAGGAGGTGGTGGATGGGGCTCCATAGGTATTGGAAGAGCCCCTTTTCCTAGCAAAGGAGGAGGTCATCCGGGCAGGGGTATGTCAAGACCCAATAGTTACAGTGGATACCCCAGAGCACTTTCTCTTGGCAAAACAATAGAAGACACTGAGCCCCGCATCTCTTACATGGGGGCACTATAGTACAAACAAAAGGAGGCTTTTTTGACGTCCTTATAAGGTAGACTTTTTTGATAGCTCCCGGACCTTTGAAGCTACAAGAAAATAGTCAAGACCAGTAGAGAAGAGGAGACCATGTTGGTGCAGCCAGAAAAGAAGCATGGTTCACCGCCATCCAAAGCTAGCAAACAACCAAAAGTCCCCAATGACCACAGTGCAGGAGAGCGAACACTTGAAGTTTTATGAACGATTCATGAGAAGGGCAGCCCAACTGCAAGAAATGAGACTTCTCATCAAGCAGGTAAATCCATCATGGCAATCATAGACAAAGAAGATTTAGACTCTAGAGTATGATGTAGAAGATTATCTTTATGATCATGCACTTGGAGGATTCTTGCACGGTCCTCATCCCCCTATAGGATACCTCAAATAGAGCTCGAAGGGTGGTGCGAAACAATTGGGACTGAGTGTCACCAATGTCTATTTTCTTTGTGGAGGGGATACCTCATCTTCCTCTTTAACAACCTCCAAGGTACTCCATCAGGGTCTTTGGAGCATAAGGAATCAACCTCTATATTTGAAGAGGTGGTAGCCTTTTTTCAATCGAGATAAGCCTAGGTCCACTAAGATCCTGAAACTACGAGATTTCCTTTCTCGCTCTTTAACCAAGCTACAACACTCTGCAGTTCTTTGGGCAAGGTGGTGAGTGTTGAGTGTGAGAAGTTTATGAATCCCAGAGGCAATCCTAAGGTATGTTTTCAACTAGATCTTACAGAGAGGAGCCCCCAGAAACACTACTGCTTCTCAATAGAAGAGGCGATGTTGTGTGTGAACAACCCATTGTGTACAAGAATCTTCCTAATTTGTGATTTTTGTATGGCATCTCTAGTTATATAGTTAAAATTGTCCTCTCAATAAATCCAAACCACAAGCTCAAGCAAATCCTACCAGTGGTGGTCAACAAGGAGAAATGGGTTCCCAAGGTTCCCACTAGTCCCTCAATGTCTCAGGATGTCCTTGTACCTACATAGAGTGACCCACTCAAGCAAGCTGAGATTAAAGTTGAGCCCCTCGTAGATCAGAAGGCCCGTGAAACCTCTAGTCCTACTAATAACACTTTTGAGACATTGACCAACTACCCATCAGAAAACATGATTGTCAAAAATACCAAGGGTGAGATGGAGGAGGGATGGTCTAAAAATTTTGAAGATAAGGTTTTAAAAAGTGTAGATATGCTCTCAGATGTTGCTAAATCTAAAGGGGGGCTTCCTCTAGGCATCCCAATGCTGAGAAAGATGTTCTTGTTAAAGGTAAAGCTCTAGCCCACATTGAATCCAAAAGGAGGCTTTCTCATGATAAAGACCCTTTAGCCTTGACCAAGAGCCCTAACCCTAGGGCTAACAAGACTCTAAGAAGGGGGAAAAGAAGCATGGTAAGTAAACGCATTGCCTTCCTCACACTTAATGTGTGTGGATTAATAGATCCATGTAGAGGGGGTGTTCTAGCCTCCTAAGTAGAAAAACTTGAATTTGTGATTCAAAAAATACGAGAAAATCGAACGAATGATTTGAGATAGGGAGAATAAATTGAGAAAAAAAATGCTACCACATCACATTTTTAAAGGATCTTGCCACATCATCTGCTGATAGTATTCATATAAAGAAGCTAGGTATTTGTATGAATATTTATTGTTACGAATATGTGCTTGGATGCCTAT
Source organism: Dipteris shenzhenensis (assembly GCF_047967505.1). NCBI lineage: Eukaryota > Viridiplantae > Streptophyta > Polypodiopsida > Gleicheniales > Dipteridaceae > Dipteris > Dipteris shenzhenensis. The sequence goes on along the minus strand of NC_141601.1, from coordinate 34,351,689 downwards.
ATATATATATGCACACAGAGGAGATTTTTGTGCTCATCTCGCATTTGGTTCTATAGTTGAGCAGAAGAGATCAAAGAAGAAAAATAAAACAAGGTAGGCCTTGGAGGTTGCTCAAGCAATCTTAGAGGTCTTAATCAAAATGGAGTTTGTTTGTGTGAGTTCTTAGTATCTCTCTTTTGATTGTATGTGCATGAACTTTTAAGTATTCACATTCTTACACTTGCTTTTGAATGAATATTTTTTATTTTTTCAATAGTATGTGAATGAATGTTTTGTAATTTGTATGTTTCAATAATATGTGAATGAATGGTTAGGAAGCTTCATCGCCCTTGTAGTATAAGACATGGGTTTCTTTCAGACGTTGTCTATCGACGCTTCATGGGCATGCATGAAAATCATCGGTACGGTGGCGAGCAGGGAAGGTGTTGGTGTGGATGACAAAATTATAGTCGGTATGAGTGTCCATATGTACATTGGTATAGGTGTTGATAGATACCAATGCCTATACCAATGTACATATCGATGACTAACAATGCTTCCACTGACGCCTCCACCATCGCTGATATCGACTCTGGGTTAAATTTTTCATACCGACGGTTTTACAGAATGTCATTTCCAAGGAATCCAAAATACTTTTTGATCACAAGTTTGATCATTTGAAAGAAAATATAAGACTAGGGTCATTGTTTGCTTGGGGTAGCCGTTTTTAGTAAGGTTCAAGGAATTTTTTGTACATAGGTATATTGCATGACCCATAACTTATGCATTGCTCAATGGAATTCGGCAAACTTTGTCCTCAAGTTATAGTACACATTCCAAACTTGAACATGAAACCAAAAAATTATGGAATAAGGATTTGAAACAAGACCATTAAAGCATTAGAAATGCTATGTTGCATGTGAAGCATGCATCTTGAAGACTACAGGATATAGCAAGTTATTCAAAAACATCAAAACTTTATTCTGTACACACATGGAACCAAGTAATCATTCAAAAGTACACAACGTGACCGTCTCCTCAACCTAAGGACACACCTAAATGAGAACATTAGGCATGGGTTAATGGGCCTCCAATGTTGTGTTAAAGTGATGCACACCCATTTGAGGACATGCTTCATAACTTTTTGTTGATTTGTTGAAATTAAAATTTTGGAATCCAAACTAGTGGGACTACTGCATTAGTCTTAAAACATTGATGCTTGTTGATATTGGTATCTAGATTCCCCCTCAAATGGAAGAAGTTGAAAATGTACAATTTGTGCATTTGCAAAGATATTTTAATTAATCCAACACTATTTACAATTTTGAATTATTTCTTTTTCCATGCACTTGCTTGCTATATGGCTCATAAGCATGCCAAAGGTCATTGCATTTCATAATACATGGCATCAATCCCAATAGCATGCCCTTTGGCCTATTTATGTTTTGAAGCATGTTAGGCCACATTGCACTGGTTTGGAATATCCAATTCTACTGACATGTTGCCGGAGGGGGGAAACTTGGTAGTTGAAGATTTCACTACTCTCGTGAATTTTTAAATTTCACACCTCTCGCCCAAAAAATATTGGAATATTAAGTACTTGCAACTTACCCATGCCCTGTAAATGCCTTGCAACTTGCACGTACCTCGATGTGACCTTGCACAGACTTTGGTTTGGGTGCATTGTCTTCTTTTGGGTAAGTTTTCTTCTATCATTTGCTCACATCAGAAGCTAGCTTCTCTAGTTCTATTCTAGACTGATCGTAGCCATGGTGTCAATGGCAACATGCAGATCGCCATGGCTTGCAAGAGAAGTAGACAGAGGCTACAAGACAGGAAAGCTAAAAACTTGGTCAAGGCACAAAAAACAGATTGCAGGACGAGAAAAGCAATGGCACGGTATCGAAACAACAACAAAAGAAACTTTTGAAACATTTGCAAAGGAGAAACTACGAGAAGAAAGAAGACTCCTTACAGAGCAATAGTAAAAAGAAGTTGCAGATGCACACATTCGATCATTGCCATCAGAGCGAAGAGCATGAGTTGTGGTGTCATGATTGTTGGGAGCATTTGAGGCAGCAACATTAGGCCATTCAGGTTAATACCAGTCTCGAGTCTTCACAAGCTTTAGCTTGCACCCTAAAGTTCATAGAGTAACAACCCTACCAACACCTCAAAAGATGCATGCCCAAGAGACAATGCTCCCTAACCTCAAAAATGGCCTACAAAAAGTGAAAGGGGTACACAACTTATATCAACTAGCTGCAAAGAGGATGACATTTGCCATGTTGCTATATTGTGAATTAGAAGGACCAACGTGGCTCCAGTGGTTGAATGTAGAGTAGAAGCAATGCATGATCATCCCGATCCGAGAAGTCTGTGGGCTTCAATAGAGTGCAAGAAAAGGAGAGGCAGCCTAAGTGCGGAAGTCATTGCTAGAGTGATGACGTTTTGCACAAAAATACAAGAGTTTCTCCAAACAAAAAGGACATCTGTAAAAAGCAGACGGGACACAAGGTGTTTGAGGAGCACATCATACACATGCTTGATACAATGTAGGTCAGCGATGCCTAAACCAACTCGGTGGTTGTTTGTGATTGAGCTTTGGGATAGTTTACTTGTTTCATTTCTTAAACCAGGCTTGGACTAAACGTGATTGTCCTAAACCAGCCCGGTGGTTGGAATATCATGCAACCATATGCTGGTTCATCAGCTTAATCACCAGTTATGTGATTGTCCTAAATCACCATGGTTGAACAAACATTAGTTGTTGACCAGCCCGATGGTGTGGTTGAGTTGAAATTAACAGCAAGATATTTTTAATAGAAAAGTGCTCAATATATTGTTATTTTTCAACAGAAAAGCAATATATTGTTATTTTACTAAATGAGTATCACCGTTGTCTCACAATCAATGCTCTTATCTTTCCTAACTTGTTTCGTTCTTAGGGAGGCATGTTTGACCCATCCGAAGATCTAGAATTAGAGACTAGATTTGAAGCAGAGAGGCTCGCAACAAAGGAGGGCAAGGGATCATGCCTATGCATAGAGGCCGAGGATGAGGAGGGTGAGGAGGACGAGGAGGTGTAGTAGGATAGGACATTTGGTCGTTTTGTATTTTGGCACTTTTGCCATTTTGTAGCACATTACTCTGGCAAATTTGCCATTTTTGAGTTTGGCACTTTTGCAATTTATAGCGGATTACCTCGGTAGATTTGCCATTCTTAACTTTGGCACTACTTTTGCCATTTTGTAGACCTTTTTTGTAACATGATTTTGTAGACCTCTTTTGTAACATGTAATCATGATTCTAATTTTTAAAAAAAATTGTGGGGCAAGGTGGGACTAAAACAAGCCCCATCCTACCCCATAATTTTTTTTTAAATTTTGTTAAAACGTCTAGTATATACCGACACATACACTATAGTTTTAAAAAAAAGGAAAAACACTACAGTGTCGATATATACCGCTGTTCATACCAAGGCCTATACCGACACTGGCAAGTATCACTTATCGATGCCCATACCGACACTCATAACAGTGCTTTCTTTACAATGTACACACCGATGGACATTCTGACACTTTTCACTCGTTAAAAAGAAATTCTTTGTATTTAGCATCGGTATTGACGTCGAAAAGCATCACGTGTCTTGTAGTTTTGTCCCTACATGACTGTGGCACCATCACTGGTGGGCAAAGGTGGGGTCATTATAAGAGGTATTCAAGAGGTGCTATTGTAAAGCTAGGGTCATTATAAGAGCACCTCTTACATGAGGCTGAATAACTTCTTACTCCAACGTCACTTGATCTCGACGCTTGGCATCTTTGTCATCTAAACTATTGTCATTGAATGCAGGCTCATGTAGACTCATTCAATGAGTCCAACTTATTAGTTTTCCCCTTCTAAGAATGCATATGTTTATGGAGCATGATGTGCTTGACCCAATGTGAAGGTGTAAGAGTGACAATATCTATAGAATTCAAAGCATGTTTTAGAGGTTTAGAAAACAAGACACCAACATTTTGGTCCAATTAGATTTAGCGGTTCATAGAGCTTCCTGGTTAGGATTTTAGCCATAAATCCATAAAGATAATTTTCTTATGCAATAACTCCAATTTTCTTATGCAATAACTCTAATGAGGTCCGATAAAATTTTTATGTTCCCATCAACTTCATTGCACATTATTATTGTTTTTCCAAATTTTTGGTTTGTGGAAAATTCAAAATTGTTCTTTAGTATCTCCTCTAGAAACGTTAATGATGAAATATTTTGATTGATTATTATTGACTTTTGATTTGTCCATTTGCATGGTTCTACATGATCTACCCTTAATGTTATCTTTCATCCCTGTTAAGTAATGTCTCCTAAGCAATGGAGCTATTCAAAGTTAGCTCTTTTGTATTTTTTGCAAAATTATACTCTATGAAAAGATATAGGTGGATAAAAATGGTTCTTTCAATGAGCTCTTGTTGCAACTTGTCATGAAGGCTAGCCTCATGTAAGAGGTGCTATTGTAAAGCTAGGTCATTATTAGAGCACCTCTTACACAAGGCTGAAGAATATGATGAATTGTAACAAGAGATCATGAAAAGACCATTTTTCTCCACCTCTCTCTTTTCATATAGTATAGTTTTACAAAAATTACAGAAGCATTAATTTTAAGGAGCTTCAGTTGTGTGAGGTACTACTCAATATGAATGGGTGGATAAGTTTAGCTTGGATTTGGTAGAGTTTAGGGGATTGACTGAAGTGCATTAATTCATCCAAGATGTGACTTTGGTTGAGGAAGGAAAACCCTGTCTTGGTTCAAGGATGACCCCAACCTTTTTCTTTTTAAATCAGTGCAACATCGGATTACTAAGGTTTGGGGCAATGCCTCTTCTTTTTGGTAGAATGCAGCCAGGGACACCCAACATATTTTGAAGGATGTAAGAAAAAATTGGGCCAGCATAAGGGCCTAAAGAATGTACAAAATTAGGGATGTTGTTGAAGGTCTGGAGCTATGGGCAAGGCAGGGGATCAAGAGTGCTTAAGAAGAACGCACCTCTTGAGACTGGAAAAGGCTAAGCTCATGGATGCACGTGTTACCTTGGAAATTGGTGGTTGGGTAAAATGGACAGACCAACTAAGAAAGTCTTTAAACTTATCAAAAGTAAGAGATCCAATGAGGGCATCCCTTAAATAGACGTTAATCAGTGGGCTAAGAGTGAAGAAGAAAATCAAAAAATTATATCTAAGAATTTTTGAGAATTTACTCACAGGTAACTCTTGAGGTCTATCTAGCTAGAGAAAAGTGTTGGATGGCCAGGAAGCATGGATGTTTTTATTGAAGCTATGCTTATATATTAATATTAAATCTTGGCAAAAGTTTATCAAGATCATTTTTTAACATTCACATTATTGATAGAATGAGGATAGAATACAATAAACTTTTATATATTTTCTTTTGAATTTTGAAGTTAAAAACCTAAATCTTGGTGAAACTTTAAGTTTTTTTGCATAGTTAAAGTCTCAAATCTTGGCGAATGTTTCAAACATTCTGTTTTATTAGGGCATATAAACTTTCAACACCAATATTAAAATTTCTCTTCTTAGGAAAACTAACTTCAAAAAATCATCCATGACAAGAAGTCTCTAGTTCAACCATTTGATCGAGAGCTCCCCTTTCCTTATAGATCTTAAGGAGGCTATAAACAAAATGAAGGATGGTAAAACTATGGGTGAAGATGGGATTCCTATAGAGTTTTACAAAGGCTTTCGGGAAGTGGTAGGTTCTTGGCTTCTCGCTGTGTGGTAGGCTCGGGGGGTTCACCTCACAAAATTTTAGAATACCACGTGCATTCAAAAGGAGGGGTATTTTAATGGAAATTTTGGAAAAAATTTAATAGATTTACAATAACAGAAGGGGTTTTTTAATTCAACTTTAGAAAAAAATCCGTTAGTTCATAAGTAAAGAGGGGTATCTTTATTAGGGGGAAAATTTTAGTTGAGGGGTTTTTTGAATACCCTTTTAACACATGTGATACCTAGGGTTTCTTAGAAGTGCACCCCCCGAGGTGGTAGGTGAGCTTGCACAACAATCAACTATAGGCTCACTTAAATGGTGGAGTCATCAAGAACTAGCGACGCCTAACAATGTTGAACTACAGTTATAAGATTTTGGCCAATCCGTCAACCTTAAGAGTATAGTCTAAAATGGACAGTTGGATTCTCCAGAAGTAGAAAGGCTTTATTAAGGGTTGACATCTCTTGGAAGCCATTGTCAATCTGGTATGTATGCTTCATAAAATAGGATGTACGCTTCATCAAGGTTGACTTTGGTAAAGCATACAATAGACTGGATTAGGATTTTCCAATCCAGTCTCTCAAGGACATGGGTCTTGGCCTAGAATATGTCTCTTACATGAAACTTCTTCTCTCGAATGCCTTTACTAAGGTGTATGTTAATGGAGTCATGTCCTCTTCTTTCCTCTCGATAGCCACCTCATCAACTATGTGCACAAACAAGTGGACTTGAGTTGTCATAATGCTCGAGGGAAAGTGCTTCTCAAGCAAGCATACGGCTTCGATGGATTCCACCCTAGCCTTCTCGATGCTCGATATGGAGATCTCTTTTTGAGATATCCACCTATTTCACATGTCCATGTAATATATTTTCATAATCAATCTACAGATTAATCAGTATGCAATCAATGCAATTTGATAGTAAGCATACCTCACAATACCACAGATCTTGAATATAGCATTTCTAACATCTTCTTGTAAGCACTCTTTTATTGTAATTGAGAGGATGAACTATCAAAGCAACAAAGAAGTCATGTCAACAATATAACATAATCATAATTATGCTAACGCATCACGATTATCGGTACACTAATTCTATAACTTAGAATAACTGTAAGACCTTGTGCCAATCATGGGACTTGAGCCCACTAAGCTTATTGTCCTTTTAAAATGCTCCTTTCAAGCAATGCATGTACCCTGTCGGTGTTTGAAAAGAGGCAATGTCCACCTTAACCGTTGCCTCCTCCCTCGTAGAGAGGATCCACGTTGCTTTCGGGAGGACAACTTTTCCCGAAGCATGTACTTGGGGCCACAAACGAGACATCCTATTGATAGCACGCAAGTCTTCTCACATTCCTCTCGAGTCTTTGAAACCAACCAAGTGTGCCCAAATAGTAGCCCCCACATTCTTGAAGATATGCATGGGATCCAAGAGATGATTGATTTGTAACTGACCCCAATAAGGAAGCTCGTGAAAGATCCATAGCCTCTTCATACCAAGAGGATGTTTCTCTCCATTTGCCCTCCAAGCTTGAATCCAGTCACTTGCCTTCAAATATGATGGTGGTGGATCAAGCTGACCTCCACGTGCGAGATGGTCGAGCGAAAGGTATCGAGCATGACCTTCATAAACATTTTTCCTCATATGTTTGGAGTAGCGTGCAAGCGATTTCAAACCCGGTCCACAAACAAGACAAGCATGGTACCCACTTGTAACAAGTCCTGCACGCGTGCATAAATGTGGTAGTATAAGACATGTGTGCGAAAGAGAGTCATAAAAGCATAATCCTATATTATACATGTAGAGACACAACCACATACCTGCGCACTCTCCATATCCTGGGTAGTCATGCATGGTCCACATCAAGATAGCCCTAACCAAAATATCATTGGTATGTCTAGGAGCTCTGGAAATATCAAAGACCCGCACTCCTCTCCATAATATCTATAACTCCTCTATCAAAGGTGCCATGTACATGTCCATATTTTTTGCCTTGTACTTTCCTGGCACAAGTAGTGCAAGCATGAGGTGTCCCTTTTTTATTATAGCCATGGTGGGATATTGTAATTCACCACGACTATGGGCCATGTCGACCAAGATGTCGAGCGTAACCCGAAAGGATTCACACCATCCATGGCGAGCCCAAGATGTAAGTTGCGTGGCTCCCTTGCAAAGTCCAGCCAATGATTGTCTATGTGCTTCCAAGCTACACAATTTGCGGGAATCCTCAATGTGTCATCAATGGACCGATGAGATGCATGCCATGTCATCAACTCCACTATGGATTTGCACCGGAACATGTGATGTATTCTTGCAATGATGGGAAAGTGTCTCAAGACCTTTACCGGTATTTGCTCACCCTGCAAGTCATCTCTATATCGTTGTTCCCCACACTTTGGACAACTAGCCAAATCTCCATGCTCACAACGAAAGAGAATACAATCATTACACCAAACCACTTGTTAATGAGCTTTTTGAGAAACACCAACAAGCTCTTGGTTTGACGTAGAGGAAGGACATTCCCATTAAAGGGGTGTGATGGAACGTAATGCTCAGTCCTTTTTTTATTCCCCTCTCTAGTCAATTGGACTCATGGAAGCTACGAAGTCCTTGGGACTCATGATGCCATGGCCTCCCCTAAAGCTCCTCGACTGCTCTAAGGTTGAAGACGTGTACTATAAATCCATGCTAAACAAATAAAACACAAACCCAAACAAAAGAAGAAAGCCAATTGAATAAAAATTCAAAAAGAGAGAAAGCTAATTAAAGAAAAAATAAGAAGAAGGGAATGGAGAAGAGAGGGGAGATGAGAAGAAAAGAATCGGAAAATAGGAAAAAGATTGCAAAAATGCAAAATAGAGTGAGGAAAAGAGAGGAATGAAGAGGAAAAGAGGGTAAAAGAGTAGGAGAAGAGAGGAAAAGAAAGGAAAAGATTAGGAGGAGAGAGGAAGAAAGAGAGAATGAGTAGGAAAAGAGGGTGAAAGAGTAGAAGAAGAGTAGGAGAAGAGAGGAAAAGAGAGGGAAAGAGTAGGAAAAGAGATGAAAGAGAGAGAAAGAGAGGGAAAGAGTAGGAGAAGAGAGGAGAAGAGTAGAACAAAAGAAAAAAAAGAGAGGGAAAGAGTAGGAGAAAGGAGGAAAAGAGTAGGAGAAGAGAGAGAGAGAGAGAGAGAGGGAAAGAGTAGGATAAAGGAGGAAAAGAGTAGAAGAAAAAGAGAGGAAATGAGTAGGAGAAAGGAGGAAAACAGTAGAGGAAGAGAGGAAGAGAGAGGGAAAGAGTAGAAAAAGAGAGGAAAAGAGAAGGACAAAAGAGTAGAAGAAGAGAGGAAGAGGGAGGAAAAGAGTAGAAGAAGAGAGGAAGAGAGAGCGAAAGAGTAGGAAAAGAGAGGGAAAGAGAGGAAAAGAGTAGGACAAAAGAGGAAAAGAGTAGGAGAAGAGAAAAAAGGGAGAGGAAGAGAGAGGGAAAGAGGAGGAGGAGAGAAGAAAAGAGTAGGAGAAAGAGAGGAAAAGAGTAGGAGAAAGAGAGGGAAAGAGTAAGAGAAGAAAGGAAAAGAGCAGGAGAAGAGATGAAAAACTTGGAGCTTTGTTAGCGAAGTTGCAAGAAAGAAATAAGTGGAGAAGTGTGAGTTTAGGAAGAGAAAAGAAAAAGCTGTTATTTTCTTTTTGGAAAGCATTTTGGATCATTTGAAGCTTGCTTTTTATGTTTTTTAGTGTTTTGAGTCGGTAGGAAGATTGTTTGGTAGATTGCTAAGGAGTGTATGGTGTCAAAACTCACAAAAAAGGACAAAATGGTCACCAAAATGGTTAAAAGTGAAGCTTCTCTCTCAGCATTACTATTTTTTATAACTTCAAATGAGCAGTTAGCTAGAAAAACAATAAATGTGGATCATGAAAAAACACTTGGCCTTGGTCAAATGGCTAACAAGTTGTGGGCTAGAAAGTGGTTGAGTACAATGGATAGTGATGGCACACCAACAAAGGATCTTAGAGCAAAAATGCCAAAGGTCATAGAGATAGAGTATGGAGACATCAAGAAGAAGGTCTTGGAGCACACCTTGCAAAGTACAGCAAATCATTCTGCCTTTAGCTTCTCCTATGATATCTTGTTATTAAAGGAGGATACAAATTCTATACACATCAATGGCATTGATACACAGTGCTTCATGGCAATGATGGAAGACTCTTGGGAGAAGCCATGTGTATTTTTCATGGATGAGTTACAGGACCTCGCAGTGTCGGGGATAGCTGATCTCATACAGTTTATCATAGAAGGTCCTTTGGGTGATAAGAAAATATCAACTTTGGTCCTGTTCATAATAGAAGCAAAAAGGGATCCCTTGTATGCAAGCATAGCTACTTGGACAAAGTGGTCACCGAAATTGTTTATAGTGAAGCTACTCTCTCAGCATCACTACTTTTTTATAACTTCAGATGAGTAGTTAGCTAGCAAAATAGTAAATGTGGATCATGAAAAAACACTTGGCCTTGGTCCAATGCTTGACAAGTTGTGGGCTAGAAAGTGGTTGAGTACAATGGATAGTGATTGCACACCAACAGAGGATCTTGGAGCAAAAATGTCAAAGGCCATAGAGATAGAGTATGGAGACATCAAGAAGAAGGTCTTGGAGCACACCTTGCAAAGTATAGCAACTTGTTCTGCTTTTAGCTTCTCCTATGATATCTCGTTATCAGAGGAGGATACAAATTCTGTACACATCAATGGCATTGATAGAGATCGCTTCATGGCAATGACGAAAGACTCTTGGGAGAAGCCTATGTATTTTTCATGGATGAGTTATAGGACCTTGTAGGGTCGTGGATAGTTATTGAAATTGATTTTTGTCATCTTTTGGCCCATATTTCTTACTTCAAATTCAACAATCCATATTCATCCATTGTCAAATCCAATGATCCAATGCCTCACATTCATCAAATTAAATCGGGCCCACCTTTCTTCGATCGTCCTCCCCCAAAGCTCTCCTTAACAGAGAAAAAGATTTCAAACCATGAAAATGTTATTGGATGGTATAGTACTTTGTAAAGGATTTATTTTAGGGCCTAAACAAAGCATCATAAGCATTGGATACAAGCACATAGGCTAGAAGCACACCGATGCAAATGTTTCTACACTCATGCATGATGCATGTACAAAACAAGGAAATACTATGCAAATGATATCTGATGGGTATGATACTTTATAGAGGCCTCTTCAAAGTCTCATCCCCATTAGAGATACACACATAGGATGAAAGCACACCAATGCATATTTTTTAACACCAATCTTACAAATTCATTCACTAATTTTTAAATTAGCTTTGGAATTATGCGTACTCCTTAGTTTATCATTCACTACTACTATTCAATCTTTTGCTCTTTTTTTTTGAATTTTTAATAATATTTTAATAAAAATAAATGTTATATCAATAATTTTAAATTAAATTTAGTTAGAATTTATTGTAATCTATATCTTTTCAAAACATTGGATATCTTGAAAAGTTTCAAAAAGTGCAAATCAAATGAAGTCTCTTGATGTTGACTTTAATAAAAATAAAATATTTTTTTTTTTTAAAACAAAACTAAATTATACTATTTTAAACTAAAAGTCAATTTTAAATAATTTTTATTTTTTTAATAAAATTAATTATTTATTACATTTAATTAAAATTAATATATTTTTAATTAAACTTAAAAAATGAAAGTAAATATAAATAGACATATTTTTAAAAAATAAATTTAATTATTTTTTAAATGATATTTATAAATCCACACAATCTTTAGATAAATGGTGTTTCTTCTTGTTCATGGAGTACTTTGCCTTGCTGCAATCCCCTAGAACTCAAGAGCGAGCGTTCTGTGATCTCATAAGAAGCCTTGAACTTGCCATGCCCTCGCCATGCTTATGGCACAACCTTCAACAAGACTCAGTGCTCCTTCCTCCACAACCTGCAATCAACTACCCATCCAATGACGCAAGCTTAAAGCTAAAAATCAACTAGCCCACAAACTATAGCGACAGACTCTCACTTCACCTTACAACCTATATTTATTAAAATGGCCTTTTGCAATCGTATGTCAATCAAAAGCTTGCTGGCAACCCGCAAATCACTGCCTTAGCGATCACTGACGTAGCTTTAACAACGTACAATCTCACAAACTGGTCAAAGCGGCAACCCTACTATGAATCCGTTCTCATATCCACTTAGACCACAAGCCTTCAAATGGCCACCAATAACATGCCAACCCTACAACTCAAGCAGACCCTGAGTGTGAAGAGGTACCCTCTTCCTTCCACAGTCACCTTCCCCAATTCTTCTCGTAGCTGGCCTTAGCAGAGGGTTCAAGTGTTTTGACCAACGACCGCTTATATCAAAACAATACTATCTCTTTCCTTCCCATCTAGAACTCTAGCTAGTGCACCATATAGGAATTAAGACCGATTAAGGTCTAGTGCACACACACACACCGTGATGTCAATCGACACACCTGGTGGCAACCGTCACCTATGAACGTTTATGTATTGAAAACACCTTGATAAATCAAATACATTGTATCTTACCTATGCACACAGGCTACTAAATTCTACATGGTATCAGAGGCCGGACTGGGCCCAAACCAGCCATGCTTCCCAAGGTGGAAAGACATTAGAAGGGCCTTCCTGCAAATGCTAAGGGCTTGCTTCAGCGGCGGTAGAAATGATCCACAAACAAAAAGAACTGGGTTAGAAGACCCAGGAAAAGGCAACCTCCCGCCCCCAAGAGGAGAAGACAATGGTGAACTCCCTCAGAGACAAGGAGATGACTGAGATGAAGGCGACTTGTTGCCAAAAAATATAGATGCTAGAGGCAAAGACGCAGCAAACGGCGACCTCCCACCCAAAAGAGGAGCAAATGCAAAACAAGACACAAAAGAAGGCAACCTACCAGCCCAAAAAGTAGGCACAGACACAGATCTGCAGACCTTGGATGCAAGGCAAAAGGACAATGATCCAAAGGGCAAATTCCAGCCACAAAAAGGCAAATTAGATGGGAAACTAAAGCCCCGAAGCATCAAAAGTGACAACCAAGGCAACCTCCGGCCACAAATAGGAGAAAAGCAATTTAATGACCTCCTAAAGTCTTAGTAAAACGTATCAATTGCCATCGTTGCAATCTGTGAATTCTGATGAAGATGTGCACTCTTTCCATCAGTGTATCCTGATGCAGATGATGCCAAGACCCCAATCAAGTGTCAAACGGAAGAATTCACTCCATTTGTGCCTTACCATCGACACTCAATTTCATCCCAAAGAAGGTCAAGATCAAGATACGAAGCATGAATTTACAAGCCCCACAAAGGCGCAATCGGGAGAATCCAGCAATAAAGATGGCTCAGGCCATGAATCAACAGATAAAAGAAATTCATCAAACGTTGCATGCAGCATTGATCAACAGGCCGAATCGGATCATGAAGATCCTGATGAGGAGGACGAGTCAACTGTCAAAGGTGTCATATTCCACGCCTCCATTGAATAAAAGAAGCAACTATCACAGGAAAATTTGTTGAAGCCCACACAATGGGACTATCCCTTTTTCCATCATCAATAGGGACCATCCCTTTTTTTCTTTCCTTATGGCCCACTCTTTCCATCTGTGGTCGTGCAAAGTGCTCCTTCCCTGTAGTCTTTTTAAAAAACACCAGTCGTTCTTCAATGCCTTAGTGACCACTCACTCTATCATCCATTCCATGTGCCAGTGCAAGATCCAAGGTCCACATCCAAACTCTATGGGTCATCCAATCATCAATTTGGTCGCAAAGTTCTTGTCATCATTTCTTGTAATCAGGGTTCTCCATACAAGCGAGTAGTTATTTCCAAAATATACATTCAATACAAAAATCATCTCAAAAATAGAGGTGGCCAATGTCATGGTATTCTCTAGCTAGTATCTTCTACCCTATCCATGCTAGCTACATGTGAGCCTATTAGTGCTACTGCCTCCTACACATGAGTGCTCTTATATATGATTCACGATGCCATCATTTCTATGGGACAATTTGGTTGGTTTTATATTAAAGTTGTTGAACTTACTATTCTATCATTTTTATTTTTTTTCATATGTTTTCAGTACTAATGTTCAAATATTCATTCATTATCTTTTAATATTATGTGGCTTCACAAGAGTTAAACACTGCAGTGAATATTAAGGCAACTAGTGCTACAAAATTAAAGTCCTATGCAAAGCAAGGAAATTTTTTGGTTTGTTGCAGAATGAATTTTTGTTTTGTAGGGAGCTATGGTCGCAACAATCTACCAAGTGGACAACAAGTTGTTGCACTTGAATAACCAAAAGTATTATAAACTTTTTACTTTTGAAAATAGGTCATTTCTAGATTACATTTATTATTTTAGCATTTTGTAATATTTATTTGAGTACCAAATTTTAAAAAAAGACAACCAATAAATACTAGAAAAATAAGAACACTTTTTCATGTACAAGAAATCATCTCTATATCTTTAATATTACATGGTTTTAACCTATTTAAAATAATATGTAACCATTTTTATTTAGCTTTTTAATAATGTATTTCCACTATCAATGTCAAAATGATCACTTGATATCTTTAATATTTTGTGGCTTGATGTGCGTTAACCACTAAGAGAAGTCTAAAGACCTAAGCAAAGAACTAAAAAATTTGGACCCTTGCAAAATAAAATCTTATGACACGTTTGAGAAGGTATTGCTATTAAGTTAACAGAGGTACTTTGATTTTTTGAATTTTGTAAATTAGTCGTTTTGGATTACATTTATTATTCATTTATAATAATTATTAAATATCATTTTTCATTCTTAAAGTGTATAAATTTTAAAAAATGAGAGCCAATATATATTAGCAAAATAAGAACATTTATTTTCCCTATTAATATTCATTAGCTATCTTTAATATTTCATGGCATGCCACGGATTTCCCACTAGCTTGCCACCCTTGCTTTCAAGAATTGAAAAAATGTTAAAACCAATAAATTTCAGGAACTGACATCCAAGACCTGTCAAATGAATCATAGACTTTGGATTACATAGAATTCCTAAACTAATGCTCAGCTCACACACCCATAATTTGGGTATTCTTTGCATCCTGAAGTTAATGTTTCCCACCATGGCTTCTGTGACGCACATATCTTCATGCTTCGATTCTGTCCAGACAGATTTCTACGATCGTATCAACAAGATCTGCACGGTTACTGAAAGGGAGTGTAGGTTTTCAAATCTTTCACTATCCCCGCCATTGACCCAATTCCAGCAGCAAGAGAGATCAGAAAGCAAGTGACACTCAGTGTCTGTAGAGCCAGCCATTTTGGTGTCCAGCTTTTCAACTGAGTTTGAGAAATGTGCATAGCTACAGGAAAGTAGACCGTCAACGGCCAGAAAGCGAGGGCACCGAGGATTCCTACTATATCGTTGAAGAAGGGCAGCAGCATTGCGACAACCGTGGTAAAGAGAACAAAGGAAGACCTCCAAAGTACTTTGAAAATGCTAAGCGTCAACGGCCCAGTCAAGGGAAAATAAACCTTGTATTCATGATTTATGAGATTACTCTTTGGCCACTTGATCGACGCCCAGTTCTCGACAAAGGCGAAAAAGGGTTGACAGAAGACCTGATGCCAAATCCGAGTGTTGCATTAATTCAGACAAGCACGAGAGAGAGCGTTCCTAAACCCAATAGACTTGGAAATTGTATAAAGAGGATTCGTTTGATATAAAGCTTGGACAATTTATTACCTGGTAAGCGCCAATAAGGTGGATAGTGATGCACACATTAGCTAAGTCTATCAGCCAGTATGGATTGTAGAAACCGAATCCAGTAAGCAGATTCCCAGGTGCAGCGTTTCCGAGTGCAGCATATCCAATGCAACCAACGGACATGTAATAGGTAGTGGTAACGGAAGTTCCTAGCAGAGTCGCTTTCTTCATGGTTTCATTCTCGGCAGGGGGTGATTTGAGAGTGTCCTGAAGAAATATAGAAGATGAGATCGAGCAAGCCAAGAACCGCGAGCTGAGAAACTAAACGAAGCTCGGCACATATTGCTCCTATGATTCAATACGTATAGGCCAAAACCGAGCTGCACGCCGGCAACGTAACATGATCTATGCAATGAAATGACTAGTCCAGCAAGGAGACTGCACTGCCCAGGTGAACATAAACCTGGGAGAGTCGGTACCTGAATCTCAATTAGGATCATGCTGAAGGAGTAGGCGAATGCAATATTCCCGAGTGCTTGAAAAACAGACCACATCTTTTCAGTCGGAGAGCGCATATCCAAACCAATTCCCGTTAACGTTCCAGATACATGGCCGCTTTCTGCAGAGCATCAAGAAACGTTGAGTTCTTCAAAGTAGTGGTAAGAATGTGTAATGCAGCGACCATGATACTAATAGAGAGCTTAGCCGATAAGGGAGGTTATTGAAGCTGTAAAACTGCTAATTCGACGCACCTATTGTTTTAACGGCAGCCAAGCCAAGGCCGATGGAAGAGTAAGCGAAAGACATGATCGCTGCTACAATGGATAACCACCACATCCGGTCGAAGTCTGGCACGAAGGACAGAAGTATTTGAAACGCTCCGAAGAGTGCCATGTAGAGGTTGTTAGAGACATGGCAAGGAGAATCGTGGCCTTCGGTATGGAAACAGTTGGAGCGTTTGATTGCTCTGCATTTCGGAGGACGAAAATGATCATTCACGATAATTTTTGGAACTGGGAGCCATTGAAAAAATAGAGAAGACGTTGTATAAAAGGTGACTTAAAGTATGAACTTGCTGAACAATTATATTGCAGGAAAGTCTTCTCGCCTTCCGGCCTTGTTTGCAAGCTAATCGAGAGCACATCGGAAGATGCAGAAACGGAAGACGTACACCATGCTGATTGAAGCTGTGATTGTGTATCCAATAGCCGTGCCAATCAGGTTGAGGTACTGAACTAAGCCGCAAATCCATGCCTGCCTTCTACCTGAAATTATGGATGGAGAAATTAGATTAGCGGAAGAATATTAAAGAGTGGATGAGATTAATCAACGGGAGAAAGCGTCCTAGGAACGGACCTAGATGAGCTCGGACGGCAGTCATATACGTATAGTTGCGGGTTCCAGTCACTGGATCTGGACATCGATACGCATCCGCAAGCAAAGCCGAGGTGTAGTAGGTGACGAAAGCAAATGCAAGAAGTATAGGGGGTCCTGCGACCCAACCAAGTTGGGCGATGCTCCATGCCAAGGAGAGCACTCCTGACCCAATCACGGCCGTGATGACATGGGCGGAAGCTGTCCAAATGTTTCCTGCAGGAGGAAAGAAAGTTGCATTGTCATATGTGAAGCCAGCTAGCCAGGCATGAAATGAGATAATTAGTGGAAACTCTAAGTGGAGATATCTCAGATTGGCAATATCTTTACCAGTGCGACGAACGTTTCCATCATCGTCCCGGCTGCCAATTCGCACTAAGGTGTTGGCTTCAAGGTCGACCTTCACGAGGGCGATATTACTTGCAGGATGTGTAGGATCAGAGCCGTTAAGCAGGGTACCATTGAGGGAGTGTGTTGAGCTATCACTAATGAAGTTAGGTGCCGCCGATGCGAAGCTTAAATCTGCGGCGACCTTGGCACCACCCATGACAAGAGCAGCGGGTTACTGAAAAACCAGCTTGCCAGGTTGCTGGGAGTATGGCCGTGATGCTTGCTGAGCAGCTGGCGGCAAGGCGAAGGAAGGAGCTTGCCAAGGAGCACTATTTGTTGCAAGAGGAATATTGTCGCTGCAAACTCTAGCAAGTAAGCAAGCAAGCAAGAAAGAGGAGAAGGGCGGTGATGTCCAAGTAGTGTGAGACTTGAGTGTGCTCCCCTTATAAGAAGGGCTGGCCGCTGGATATGATTCATGGGAGATCCATCCACTTCTGAATCGTAGACGGCAAAGATTCCCAGGACTAGAATCTAGATCCCGCACCCTTGTGGATTGTTTTCCTGATTGATTCTGTTTGTCGTCAATGCATGCGTCGCCATGTTTAACACGCTTTCTTGACTGTAACGCGCTTTAGAAGGCTCGATTAATCACAAAAAGAAAACCGAGTGACCGAGCGCAATCAATCAGAAAAAGAGCACATTGCAGCAATTGTACGTGTACGTTGTGCGCGTGAAGGTTTCTGGGACGACATAATCTTTACGATACACCTGTTGACTCATCCCCTGCACTCAATCCATACAATATCGATATCCGATGTTTTGATAACTCATCAACATACATACAATATTTGGATGCTTTTATGACTGTGGGAATGTAGCGCGATAATAATACGTAAAGTTAACTCCAACTGCACGCGGCTGAAGTTGTTAACCTTTAAGATTCTTGCAACTTGCAAGCTGAGTTTCCCCCCTCCAGCTTCGCAAAATCTTTTTCGAGGGTGAGTGGGCGTGAGGCACTCTACAACAACAGTGGATCATCCATGCAATTTGGCAATGAGGAAAGCGGACTTTCAATTTTCCGCGCTCTTGCCTGTCCTCACCATTACTTTGAACTTGACGCCTCCCACTCTCATATTTGTGTGGTGTAAAGGAATCAGCGCACTGAGCGACCACCAAGACTTTGCCTCAAAAAGTCTGACGAATCGCAGTCTACAGTTTCACAAGCCCCAACAACAGTGGCAAAAGTGCACCTGTGTTCCCCATTTGGTCCGCATCAACTTCTTCCTCCTCCCTTTCACATTGTTGCATCCGTGAGACTCCTCTTCATTAATACACAAACAAGAGAGCCCATGATATAACGGCCATCAGTACACAAGCAAAAGAGCACATGATGTGCTCTACAGCATTGCCTTGAAAGAGAGAGAGCGCGCTCACGACAAGCAAAATGAGAATAGAAAGGAGTGAATCAAAGGCAGGGAAATGGGATTGAGTGTCCAAAATTCATTAGTGTTAGTAACAAAGCACCATGTCCTCCATACCATGTAATGCGCATAGAGCTGCAACACTTAGTCAACGATTGAACCATTGCCTCCCTTCCAATTTTTTGGTTCTCGTCTTGCATATCAGCTCTATAGTAAATGCATGCTCTAAGAATCAACTCCCTTTGCCTATCTGTTTATCCCACATGCACATAGCTTAAATCAACCTTACTTAATTTTAATAGTAAATGCATGCTCTAAGAATGAACGCCCTTTGCCTATCTATTTGTCTCCACATGCACATAGCTTGAATCAACCTTAGCTTA
The DNA here is from genome assembly GCF_047967505.1 of Dipteris shenzhenensis. Classification (NCBI taxonomy): domain Eukaryota; kingdom Viridiplantae; phylum Streptophyta; class Polypodiopsida; order Gleicheniales; family Dipteridaceae; genus Dipteris; species Dipteris shenzhenensis. Next base: position 34,332,703 of record NC_141601.1, on the reverse strand, counting down.
AACTTAAGTTTAATAGTAAATGCATGCTCTAAGAATGAAAGCCCTTTGCCTATCTATTTGTCTCCACATGCACATAGCTTAAATCAACCTTAGCTTCAACCTTAGCTTAAACTTAGGTTTAATCATGGAGCACAAGGGGGAAGTAATTAATTGAGTTAGACTAAAAGTTCATTTGGAGAGGTCAATTTTTGGAAAAGGAGCAACTTGCAATAGCAAGGAGCCCCCTCTATCCCAAAAAGTAGCCAACCCCATTTCTCCTTGTGCATCAAAGGGAAATGGGAGCTCTTATTTTCAAAGGATATATAGATTTCCAATACGTCACCTAATAGGTGACCTAATGCCTTTGACAAGCATTGATCAAAGAGTTAGTGCTAACAATTATGGAATTTTAAAATGCAAGAAAATGACACCAATCTCACAAAGGAAGCTCCCCACTGAGCTCAATATCGAAAAAATGCATTTCAAAGCATGCATGGAACAAAGACATCCCCTTTGGAACTCTGTATAAAACAAGCATATTGTAAGAGACTTAGAGACAGACCAGAATGATTAGATAGCTGCAAATCGAACTACAACTCTTCATGCACGATGCAAAATTATTGTACTATGATTTGCACAAAGCATTTTTTATGCTATCATGATCCATGGAAAACTTACATCTTAAAAGAAAAAGGGAAATTATTATGATTGGAATATCTCAATCCAAACATTAGTGATTAATGGAAGGCCCTTCTTCATCTTTAACACCAAGAGCTAACACATTTTAGATGACCGTGGTTAGCTTGTCCCTCTCATACATTAGTGTGCCTCTTATTCAAGATTTGAGCTTCAATGTGGAGAACAACCTATAATGAAAAAAGGTTGCAAGGTGTGAGCTCAAGAGGGTTGCATGAATGGCTTATAAGGAAAAGAAATGATATGCACTTTTCATGACATTGTCAATTCGAGGCATGATAAGATGGACCAGCTAAGGACGAGTATGGATATAAAACAATAATGATTAGGGCTCATCAGAAAGAATTTAAATATCCAAGATACATGATTTTTGGATTGAGAAAGGGCAGGTGCATAGGAATGATTTGGGGCAAGGTTTGAAATGAATTATGGATCATTTGGAAAAAAATTTACAATTGAGACTTTTTGAAGGAGATGGGAGACCGTCCCGTAAGTGAGGTGTTGTAGTTTTAGCAAAGAACCAAGCCTAGGGGGTGGTGCTTTTGGGGGTTAATGGAACTCCCACTAGGCATCACTGCTACATTTGAAATAGCAATATTACATAGATGCCATTTTGCATTATTAAAAGATCCCCTCTAAAATCCAAGAATTCATATAGTTTTTTTACAAAACCTAATTTTTGCACATTTTAGCAATCAAAGCCACCAAAATTTTGACTTTTTGAAAATTTATATCATTTCCTAGGACTAAAACATAGATTTCTATTGCTATATGGAACACCTTCAGGTGCTACCATAACCTTGAAATCCCTAACTTGTAAGTCATGTTCTTGAACTAAGGGCTCGATGAGTAAGTGGCACATTTCTAAAATAATGATTTAATTTTGGGTAGTCTCTCCCTCCATTTCATTCTCCAAAATGGGAGCTCAATAGTCCGCACCTTGGTAGCACAACTAATGGCTTTATATGAGCATAAGAGTCATCCATTGACCCTTCTAGGCCTCATTCATATTGAATTCACAAAGTTTTGAAAATTGGATTTCATTGGCTTAGTTAGACTATCAATTTTAGGTTTTCTCTCTACCATTGATAATGTAATAAATGTGAGGTTTTTAATGGGATTTTAAAATTAATTTGTATCTTCTCAAATTCAAGTGTTTTAGGGAGTCTTGCTACACAAGAAGTTGTGCATTTTGCAAAAGTACTTGTTGTTTTTACATTTTTTAGGAAGGCTTTTGAGAAGATTCATTTTAGCTACAATTTTGATGTAATGTTGTTGCTATTGTTGCATGGTTAGTCCTTAATCCATTTAGAGCTAGAATTTTGATTAAACTCTTTTTATTGAATTGAAAAAAGTAGCATATCATTGGTAATCAAGGCACCCTCGGTATATTCATCAAAATAGTCATTGATATTATTGATAGCATTGATACATTCAATCAATATATAGCCATTGACATTTGTATCAATATAAAAGATAGTATTTTGATGATAATACTAGTGCTTATACCAACATTGAGACTCCTCATCCACTCATCCAATGCATTCTAGAAAACATTAGAACTCACAATATTGCCTACTTGTATCACTTTGGTCCTGACAATGCCTATAGGGAAAGAGTAGTTGTAGGAGGGGAAGGAGTAGTTGTAGCTTGTAGGAGAGTGCAAAGCAAGAGGTAACATAGCATCTATAGAAGGGAAAAGAGATTTTCTAGGAGGGGGCAGAGCAAGAGGGAAGAGAGATGCTATAGGAGGGGAAGTGTAGATGTAGGAGGGGGAAGAGAAAGAGGGCACATAGCAACGAGGGGCATGTGAAGAGAGGAAAGAGCAGGCAGAGGTAGAGCAAGAGGGGACAAAGAAGGAGGAAGCAAAGAAAGAGCGGAAGAGAAGGAGAGAGCAAACCTACTATAGGAGGTCTTTAGTCCAAATTTTAATAAATGGAGGGAGATAATAGTTGGACCAGAGTAGAGGAGAAGAGAAAGTTTTTCATGTTTTTGTAAACTCATCTTTCACAAACGTCGTGTTTGGTGCAAAATTTCATAAAAATAATGTGATCATGTTGGTAGCTTGAAAATTTCATTGGTGAATGAAAACAATATACCGGCAATAATAGGCATTAATCTAGTGGTACTTGACAGCAACAGTTCTCCCTTCTGAAGCTTGCTCCAGATTAGTTCCTTGCAACCATGAAGGCCACAATCCAACAAACAACTGGACATACACTAGGATCGCCAATGTGTTATAGGCTTGTTACAACATCGAGATATGGAAGAGGGAGGAGAAGGAGGAAGAACCATTGCATTACTTGCTTGCTGGAAGAAGGAGCCAACTCTCGAGAAAGATGCATGTCCCAAGAAGATACCCCAAAAGTTACATGTGTACACTCTCCAAGATGCCCCACAACCCATGACTGTTGTAACTTCCTCCACTACTCCACTAGTGCTAGGACCTTTGACCAAGACCACAGTCATACTCTATATTTGTCCTAAGTGTGGTGTCTAGATACCCCTCACAATCCACCAGAGCCAATAGAGCTGACAGCAACACTTCAAGCTATGGCAATCCTACAAAACTTCTATGACCACTTAACCTCAGCACATGCTTAACAAATGGAGGAACTTGCACAAGCTTGCATCACTCTAATCCACAAATATTAAGAGCTCCAGGATTTCCAAGAAAAGTTTGAAGAGATGCAACAATCTTTGGCGGCATGCACGTTCAGCATTGAAGAGCTTATAAGGGAATGCCAGTTGTTAAAAGACCAACTTACCAACAATACAGAGACAAGCACTGCTTAAGCTCAGAGGTCTTGGACCAATGATCAAATACCAATGAAGCCATTTCTCAACAAGCACAAGTCACCTTGCAGATGAAAAAGCTTAAGGATGCATATACATATAAGGAAAAAATGGATGAGATCAATCCCAAAAGATAGCCATCGCAAAGCTTGAAATCCGATTGCTAGTGCAAAACAATGAGGCAATGGAAGACACCACAAATGAAGTCCCACTATAGTGCACAACAATGGTGTACCAAGATCTTGTGGGTGCCCTACAAGCTAAAGATCATCTCAGAGCATGAGTGCTTATCCAATGGAAACAACTCCAACTCAAGATCATATCTGCTCAATTTAACATAAAATGGAAACATTCCATAGGGGCAAAAACTTTGCGCAAAATTTTCCAAGACTTTCCCGAAGATGAAAAAAATATCTTCTACCTGTCCACACATGCCGAGTTTACAGCACTCAGGACAAATGTCCCCTATTTCATTAATTTTGGACTTTTTCTATTGTTTTTTGACGAAGCCCAAAAATCCTTCCCAAATGAAAAGTTTACTTTGTGAAAATATCCATCCCAAATCAAAATTTACTTTCTGAAAATATTCTTCCCAAATCAAAAGTTCACTTTGTGGCACTATCATATTCACATAAAAATCTTGTTTTTTCAATCTATACTTTTGCACTAACATGCAAGAATTTGAAATAATCCTATTTTAGAAATTCTAGCTATATCTAAGTTATTTGTTAATTTAATTATTTTTAATAAAATTTATAAATCCATGAAAGGAGACTCAAATATTTCATGTAAATAACATTCTCACTCGCAATATGCACAAAATTTTTAAAACTTTTAATAAACAGAAAAAAGACATGATGCCATAAGACCCAAGTTTTGTATTGAACCAAAGAATTATAATAGCAATTATAGCTATCATTATATGTTTACATTGAGAGACGTTGCTCTCAGCTGGAGTCTTTGTATAAAATGATATAGATTGAACATATGTTTACAATTTAAATTGTTGCTCTTAAAGAGCCTGAATTCATGGCATCTGCATCGACTCCCCATTGTCTTATTGCTCAATGTGACAGTCCCTTACCAGGTGCCATCTACATTAACTCCCTATTGTCTTGCCAAGCCTTGCCCCTTGGGTGACATCCAATGCATATTTTGACTCTCATTTGACATAGGAGCCAAGACACTATGATTGTCTCCGTCGAAACTTGTGAGACCGCTTCATCATTTGGGACCCACTCCTTCATTATACAATTAGTATACAATGTGTTGTTATCCATATTCTCCTTCCTCTACTTTTGCAACCCAAAACTTCACATTCCCATATTCATCATCCGATGGCCGAACCACAACAAAACAATCAACCTCTATATCTACTTGTGGCATAAACTCTCTCTTCTTCAGTCCACAATATGGATGTGGGAGTAATGATACAAATTCATTTTCAAAGACTGGAGCTGGGTGCAAATCGTTATGAACATTTGGCCAAAATATATTGCATTCTTCCTTGACATCCTTTGAGCCTCGCATTCTCTCAAGGTCCTTTATTAATTTTCGTGTCTTGTTAATTATAGTGGTAGTGTGTTCTCGAATCGGGATATCTCTAGGGCATTTCCTCTTTGTATGTAATAAATGCTTTTAATCCTTCTATTTCACAGTTAGACCTCTCATTCAATTCTTGTATAGGAGCCCATGTTGGATACCTTTCCTTGCTGGGAATTGAAGTTAGGGCGAAAATCGATGGTGATAGCATCTTCGAGGGTCCTGACTACCTACCAAGTGGAGAAATTTCAACAATAGATTCACGTCACAAGTCAAAAATACAAGAAGCAGCAAATGAGCTCGAAGTGTTGAATGTTTCAACACCGGTTGAAACTTTTCTTTGAACCACATTTGGTACACATCTAGCTTCAACCATATGCATTACTAATCAAAGACAACTCAACTCCAATCCTTTGCTATGCTAACTAAAGAGAAGAGCGCCAATTCCACAACCTGCCAGGATGCAGAACCCATTAGTCAAAGTAGCAAAATTCATTGGGAAGAAAGGACAGGATCTAGACAACCATGTTGGACAATTCGAGACCCATTGGATTTCTAGCGACTTTGGAGCGTTACCTGATGCAGAGAAGAAAGAACAACTTGCAGCTACCTTTGAGGGTAAGGCAATGAATTGGTTTATGCAATATGGCCTTGCTAGCTTTCTAGATTATGATGCTTTAAAATATGTATTCCTAAATAGATTCAGAAAAGAAAAGACTCCAGAGGCAGTACTTAAGAAGCTTTGGAATATGAAGCACAAAGACCTATTAGTGGAAGACTATGCACAAAAGTTCAGAAATCTAAACCAAAGGCTAGCCGGCCCACAAAGTCCTTCTGAAGAGAAAATTGGTGATTACTTCTGCAGAGCTGAGAGGAGATGTGGATATCACAAATAACCAAAGAAAGGGAAGAAGAAAAAATGCCATGACTCTGACAAAGATTCAAACACCGAAATTGATCCCAATAGAGAGGATGAGGGTAGTGATGACTCAGAGTCAGATAGCTTTGATGAAGAGTCTGGCAAAAGCAAAAAAAGGAACAAAGACAAGAAGAAAAAGGCCAAGGATAAGGCATAGAACAAAAAGAAAGATGACAAGAACTCAAATAGAGACTCTAGATTAGAATAAATGATCAAGGAACAATTACAGAATCTTAGGTTATCACCCAACAAGGACAAGATATCATGTGAGTACTGTGGCAAAGATAATCATGACAAAGAGAAGTGTTGGTCATGATATTTCAAAAGCACCAGGATGCAAAACCCATTAGTCAAACCAGCAAAATTTGATGGGAAGAAAGGAAAAGATCCAGACAGCCATGTCAGACAATTCAAGACCCGTTTAATTGCTAGTGGCTTTGGAGTGCTACCTGATGCAGTGAAGAAAGAACAATTCGCAGCTACCTTTGAGGGTAAGGCAATGAATTGGTTTATGCAATATGGGCTTGCTAGCTTTTTGGATTACGATGCTTTAAAAGATTCATTTCTAAATAGATTCAGAAAATAAAAGACTCCAGAGGCAGTGCTTAAGAAGCTTTGAAATATGAAGCAAAAAGACCTATTAGTGGAAGACTATGCACAAAAGTTCAAAAATCTGAACCAAAGGCTAGCTGGCCCACAAAAGCCTTCAGAAGAGCAACTTGCTTATCAAAACCCCACAAGCACATAAGGAGCAACATTTTGGCATATTTTTCATGATATTTTGGCCATTTTTAGAGGTCATTTATGGTTCATTTGTGCCACCTATCTTGATGTGGTTCTAACATTATGTCCATGATTTCATATTACTTGTAGGTGTAATTAGGCAACATTGCTATCTTTTCAATCAATTTTACCCCTTAGATTGTTGTGGCTTGGAGCCAAGGTTATGCAACCAAGGTGGGTGTTTTGTAAGATATATTTTCATAGGGTCTTAGGCTAGGTGATTAGCTATGTCTAAGAATGATTGGATCATTAGTTGGGTCATTGGACTAATTATTCAACTTAGAAGGCTTGGTTGCCTAACTAAACGTTCTTCAATGGACCCCTTGTGATGGATGCTTTTGCAAATGGCTACCAATGATCCCTCACAAGGGTTTAGAAAGAAATTCAAAATCTATATACTCTTCTCCATCCAATTAGCTTGTTGCCCATATTGAATTTCTAGCTTAAGTTGAGGGTTTCCTCCCTCAACAACGAACTTCTAGCTTTTGTTGAGGGTTTCCTCCCTCCTAGATTTGTATTCATAGTTTGTCCTTGTGTGCAATTAGTTGATTTGGGTTCTTGAGAGAATTTTTGAGTGAGTGTTTTAGTCAAAGTACATATCATTGGTTTTTATAAGAAGAATTTCTACATTCCATAGTCTTCCATAGTCCACTCCTTCTATCTCCTTCTCTTTAAAGTTCTCTCTTTTTTTCCATAGAATATCTCACAGATGAAGTTGTGTTTTGCAAAGAGCTTAATGAATTGGGGAAGGAGCATAGTAGGCTCCAACAACAACTTCAATATGGACACACAGACGAAGTCAAATGTCCACATTTGAGGAATAGATGGCCTAAAGAATGAGTGAATTTGGACTTGGAAAATGCATCAATAACTTGCCCAAATCATAGCTCAATCCAATCAAGCTAGGTAAGAGATGAGTAACCACTTTGGGGCTCCATATGCTTATACCTCAAGTAGTTCCCCTAGAGGTGGGTAGAAGTCCTCTCAAGGAAGATTAAGCTCCCACGGCTAAATAATTAAGGTGGATACATCCCTCTACTTGCAAGCCTTTGATGGCACTCTTAACCCTTTCTTTCCCCAACCAGTCACATAAAAAAGGAGAAGATTTATCTAGCCATTACGGTAGCTTTGCATTGGTGGAACTCAATCCAAAGTAGGGTCTAAAAGGGCCTCCACACTCCCATCACTACATCGGATGAATTGGTCCAAGCCATGGAGAAGGAAGCGAATCAAACCCATTGGCTACAAGTAAAGGATGTTACATACATGTGGCATACATGGAAATAGAATCCAAGATAGTGAGTCTCACAATACATAGAGAGATTCCATAACTCATGCTAAAGACCAAGGTAGAATACGGGGAGGACATGATCAACATTGAATACATTGGGTAGTACATGCTCAAATACATTAGGGTATTTGCCAATAGGTGGATCTCTTCATCCCTTGGACATTGAATTAAATATTTCTGGAAGTACAAAGGGTTGATAGTATATAGTCCAAAAAATCAAGAGGTTTTGCCATCGAAACCCCAAGGCAAGTATTAGCAATAGCAACAGCAACAATAACAAGATGAACAACACATATTATTTTCTGTATGCATATGCTACATGCTCTTTTATAGATACATACCTTTAATACACTACCACATACCCTATTTTACCCTCTTCATACTAATATGTCCTCTTCTATAGATGCATACCTTACATTACTACTATACCCTACTAGATCATCTACGACAACATATATTCTAGCATCTACTCCATACATCCTAGCAATAGCCACCTCTATTGTACTTTCTACCAAAGCCTCTGCAAAAACCTCTGTAGCATACTCTATTGAGACTCTATTTACCTTCTACATCAACATCTATAGAATACTTTACTATAGCATCTACATTAGCCTCTGATGTACCATCTATGATAGCATTGGGTCTAGTGGCTCGTCATTCTTGATGCAAAAGTTCTCCTTTATTTGGCCTCTTGCACATGGTCTCCCACTTGATAGGTTATTAAAGCATATTATTGACTTGATTCTAGGGTCTTTGTCTCCCCAAAAATCCTCTCTATAAAAAAGTAGCACCTTGGTAATGAGGAGATCAAAAGTAACCTTCAAGAATTATTGGACCTTGGCTAGATCAAACCATCCTTGCCTCCTTGTGCATCCAATATCATCTTGGTTTGCTTAATTTGATGGGTCTTATAGAATTTGCATTGGTCATAGGACCTTGAACAAGATTATTGTCAACAAATATACCCTCTTCCTAGGGTTGATGATCTCTTGGATCAATTGCAAGGAGCTAAGGTTGACCTAAAAACTAAACACCAATCAAGGTCAAGGATTATGACACATGGAAGATAGCCTTAAATGCAAGCAAGGACCTCATAAATGTGTGATTTTTTACATTCCCACTTAACTATCTTGGTTTTATAATTTGCCAATTTGGATTTACCTTTGGCTAGGATAAAATTCAAGCAATCATGACTTGTCCTAGTCCCACTAAAATTTTTCAATTGGGAAGATTTCTAGGCTTAGTCAGTTAGCATGGGAAGCACATCCAGTATTTTGCAGTGATTCTCTTTCCCTGGTTTCATCTCACAAATTCAATGGAACCTTTTATTTGGGACCTTGCTCAAGACCAAGCCATGGCCATTCTCAAGATGACATCTCTTCAAGCTCTCATATTCTTAACTGTGATAATGTTTTTGAGGTTAAAGATGATGTAAGGACTTATGCCATTAGGGCTATTTTGTCCTAGGAATGACATCCAATGGCCCTTATTTCAGTTAAATCCTAGCTGATGCTACTTTGAATTTCCTACATCTAACAAAGAGATTGTCCATTGCTTCAAGCACTCAAGAATTGGAGACACTTTCTACTTGATACAAAAGTCTTTGCTCACACTAATCATCAACCTCTACAATATATAAACACCCAAAGTGCCATTGCAACTTGAGGCATACCAAGTGGAACACCTATATGCAGTAATTCCATCTTGTCAACAAAAAAGAGTATGGCATCGACTCATGGATTATACTTTCCTCTTCTAGTTCCTTCTAGCCTTGGAAACATGTTTCCATTCATTTTCTCTCGGGTCTCCTGACCACTTAAAAGGTCTCCTTACTACGAAAAGGTCCATGCTTGTATTTATGTTGTGATGACAATTTTTGCAAAATCGTAATTTTCATGTCTACCACCAAGCATCTTGATGTAGTCCAAGCAGCTCTTCTTCAAGAAAAACTAGGTATTGGGTAGCCTAGCACCCACACATTAATGGCCAAATGGAGGTGTCCTATCATGTATTGATAATGGACAAATGGAGGTGGCTAACAGAGTCTTTGTTCAGCTCATTAGGCTTTATTTCCATCATACACTTAAAACTTGGGATGCTTAACTTGGCTATATGAAACATGCCTACCATCGAGATCCTCATTCTTCCACTAGCAAAAGCCCCATTGAGGTATACCATGGTTTTCATCATTTTTTCCCCATTACTTATTTGGCTTTGCAATCCCCTTACTTCTTCTTCATAGCAACCATAGACATTGACAAATCAAAGCTTTCTCAAAGCATCACCAAGATTTACATTATCTTGTACATCATACTTTGGAGTAGACTCAAGCAAAGTATAAGCATCGAGGTGATAAAGAATACATAGCCTATCAATTTTGAAGAAGGAGACATAATGCACTTTGATTCACCCAACAAAGAGTGAAGAATATTTCACATGCAAAAAGAACCAAATTCCTTCCATGGCTACTTGGATGGACCTTGATGCTCTTACCTCCAAGTTTCCACACTTAATTTAGGCTATGAAAAGCCTTAAAAGTTATGAGGGAGGTAATGATATGGATTCATTATCGGGTCTATGATTTCATATTACTTGTAGTTCTAATAAGGTAAAAATTTTAGTCAATTTTATGCCTTACTTAGAGCTGAGATTATATAACGAAGGTGGATGTTTTGTAAGGTCTATTGTCATAAGGCCTTAGACTATCATTATCTATTTCTATGAATGGTTGGATCATTAGTAGGGACATTGGACCAACCATAATAAACCAATCCGATCACACCAACATATGGTAGGTACTCCACAATTTTATATAAATGCACACGCGTGCACGCACACACACAAGTGGTTCTAGGAGCATTCCCCCAACTAAGCTCCGCTACACTGTAGATTTCCCCCTTTGTAGGAGTTAGCCCCTTGATTGTGAGAGGTTCCACATATGTACTCGACTAGAAGTTATTAACTATAGAATCTATCATCACATCCATCTAATTGTTGTAGATGCAATGGAATCTTATACCCAACTAGAGGCTATCTACTATAGAGTCTATCATCACATCCATCTAATTCCTGTAGATGCAATGGAATCTTATTGTTTACTATACACACCAAAGGGAGCTTGCAGATGCAATGTGGATCTTCAGATATTCACCAAATCCTACCTTCTATATTGTAGGCTTTGGTAAGATAGATGGTGGTAGCTTGTGAAGGAGGTTCCTACGCACTTTGGAGAGCCTCTATGAATGATCTCTCACTTGAGCAAAAGGATTCAAGTAGTAGATGAGTCTTGTTGTTGTATACACTCTCCTCCATTTAGCTAGCGTGCTACCCATACGAGCCTAGCCTGTATTGAAGGTTTCCCCTCCATTTCCCTTTCTTGAGTAATAGAGGTGCAATTTTTTTGTATACTTGTGTTCTATCAATCAATTTAGGTTCTTGAGAGAATTTTTTCCTGATTGTTTTAGTTGGAGTGCACATAATGTAATATTTGGCAAATATTACAATTCTTTATCAGATTGGATGCAATGTCCTTGTATGTTGATGCATGTATGTTGCATGTTGCTATTAAGATGTGATTACCACTTTTTGTCTAATTGCATGTGCCAATTGTGTTTAAGTATGTTGTCAAAAATACTTTACAAGTGACTGCTTCTTTCTTATGTTAGCTTGCATAAAGTTGCATGGTCCTTGTTCTAATCTTTGCTTGATTATTTGATAAAACTTTCCACTTGTTTGTCCACGAACTCAATCAATTCATCACTCATATTGTCATAAAGGCTAATTCGTGCATTCAGATGCTTTGAAGCATGTGAATTGCCATTTTCCATTAACTACCAATGAGTCCATATCAGCATGCAGTTTTACATTTTACTTTGCACATAGCCATGCATTTGCATTCCATGTGATGGCTAGGTGTTGGGTATAAAAACTGATGCATAGACATTTACTTTGTAAGTATGTGATAAAACTCTAAAAATGTGCATTGAAAATATTAATTCGTGTGTGTGTGTGTGTGTGTGTACACACACACACACACACACACATATATATATATATGTATATATATATGTGTATATATATCTATATATGTGTATATATATCTATATATGTGTGTATATATATATACACACACTTTTTTTTTTTGGGTGAAACTATGAACACCATATTACACACACACACACACACACACACACACACACACATGCATACGCATACGCATATGCATACACATACACATACAGATACAGATACATATACATATACAAATACATATACATACATACATATATATATATAACTAGTGGATTCCTTGATCTGTGAAAATGTATAAAGGCACCAATAGGCTAGGTCTTGTAGCAATGCTCTTGCCTTTTGATAATCTTTTTTGTACCTAGCTTCCAAATAGCTCATAGCGGATAGATATCATGCTAGATATTGATGAGGCTCGTGTGCATACTTGTTGTCCCCCCATCACTAAGCCATGGCATGCTACCTAGATGTTCCAGGCAATGCTATTGGCAACGATCTCCTAGATGATCTCCTCTTAGTAAAAGCTCTAGCGATTGTCGAGATGGCAAGATACTTGAATGCCTTGGTTCATGACACTCAATCCATCTATCTTTGTAGGTCGGAGAGATCATCTCAATAGGAAAAATGTTCATCTTTTTGGTAACAATATTGTCATGCCCTAGGCAAAGACCATTGCATTGCATCCTACCCATGATATCCTCTTTATTGTAGGTGAGCTTGATAGTCTTGAGGTCCCTTGTTGCATAGCAATGGTAAGCACCATCTATTGTCATTTGCACCAACCATAATCTTATGGTAAGTCCTTGTGGGCCACAATGCAAAAGAACATGAAATGCTTCTTGGGCAAAGGGTAGTCTAGTCTATAGATGAGACCAAAACTTGGTAAGGACCACATGTGGCACTTCTAGCTCTAATGAACAATGCTCTCACAAAGATTTTTTTGCACCTCTTAGTAGCTTGTCCTTCCATAGCCATAATTGCCATTGAGAGTAATGGACTCTATATACGGTTCAAGGTCAATGGCCGCTGTTTGTCCTACACTTTGATCCTTTGTCACTTAAGCCCTATCATCCCTTGAATCTCTAACCTCAAGCTTAGACACTAATAGATATGAAAAACCAAGCAACCCACACTAGAAGTCCTTTCAACTTGTTAGACTGTCTAAGAATTTGTATTCTTTCCTTTGTTCCAAAAGTGAGAATTGCATGAGCTCCTTCCTATCCAATGTCAAATTCTACATCTCCCCACTCAATTCGTGGTAGAGATTTGCTGAGTTTTTCAAAGGTCTTACTCCATTGTCTTCTGCTACATTCCAATTGTCTGGTAGTCTATTTTCTTTGAGTTGAGCTGCCTTTCAACTCTTTACTTCCTTCTGAACGTGTGTACCTAAAGAGCTCTTTATATCTCCTTTGAAATTCTCTTGAATCTCTCCCTTAAGCTTCTTGTGCAACTCTTCCATCTAAGTAGAGGCTAGCTCCTCATCTAAAACTACATTAGGAATAGGATTGTTAAGTTTGAGCTCAACACTTTTCACTCTCTCTTCTAGCTTTTGGAACCTGTATTTTAGCTCACTATTCTCCTTCTTGAGAAGGAGAACCTGCTATTGAAGAAGGAGAACAACTTCATTTTGCCTAGTATTGGGCAGAGATGATGCCTAGTATTGCAAATGTGAAGGCAGCTAGAAAGGAAAGCAAATGGGTTGTCTACTGAGATGGCAAGGCATTGATTAAAGAATTCAAAGCAAAACCAACAGACCCTCAATCTATAACTGATATATGATCTTCGTTTGCTCTATTTTGGTTTCACAAATGCACCGGTGGAACCAATTGTAATTGGAAATTAATGTGATTATCGGTCTCTTAAGACATATTAAAAACTTCTTCTTTTTTTGCCCCAAAAAAAAAAAACCAAGCAACCAATTGCAAGGAATGATCAACTTGCTCTACAATATGAGGATTTGATCAAAAAGTACAAGATCGTCACGGATTGCATGGAATCCATCCTTAAACTACTATAGTAACATTAGTCACACTCCATCAGAGACCTTGCCATGCACTATAATAATCTCATTCATTCCCAACGATTGGGCACCAATAATTACATTTGACTCAGTTGTCGATGTTGGCTTGCCTATCATGCAAGACTCACATATATCATGAGATCCACATATAACGAGTAGAACTTCCCCAAATCCTTGTTTGCACCTCAAACGCCACGCTAAGATGCCCTTATTGATCACGCTAGACTTACTTGTTCTAACGTGTCTTTGTCAAGGTTTATCTATTAAACTCAATTTCATGCCATTCTTTATTATGTAAACATAGAACATTCGTGCAATTTGATAACAAAGAGTGCCTCCATCAGTGCCTTGGGTCACTGGTGAAGGAATCTTAAGGTAAAGAACACAGTGTCTTGGAAAACTCCAGCTATCCACCCTTCTGACCACCTTCTTTTACAACTTGTCATTATTGGTCCCCTCATACTTCTCTTAATTCGTCGTCGCTGATCATGCCTCCGAGCTGTACTCCTAAGCTCCATAATCACAAGCTGCTTTTAAAAAGAGAGAGGATAATTTAGGACATAAGAGCAGCCAATTTTAAGATGGCACTTTGCATATGCTGTAAGTACATAGCTAAGACGTCAAGTAGTTAAGAGAACGTATCTACAATAAGTCTAACAAGGGTCATGTCACATGAGAATAGATGACACTCAAATTTGCCAGAGTATGTTTCTCATGAGTTGGGAACTGCAATAAAATTCTTCCTCCAACATTACCAGACCAGAAAATAACCAGACTTGCCTCTACTTGTACCGAATATCCCATGGCCTCAAAAACGACAAATTTGAGGAACCAATGAATAATAACCAATATTGGCATAATATCCATACTCAATAGCAAAGCAAGAGACCTGGATCTTTACCAAGTCCCACCGTGAATAGCCAAACAGGCTTTGATGTAATTGATTTCTTTTCAAGAAAAGAAGTAATGCAATTTTGGGTATCCAGCATGTATCAAAATACTGTGTGAGATACTCTCGCTGCATGGCAGAATTCAGATCATAACTGAACAATAGAGCTTCTGTAGCACTGGACTATCAAGAGGCTTTTTGAAGCTGCAGATGCCTGGATGTATTTGTTTCCAAAACTGTGCTTCCAAGTCGTGTTGGAGGCCAATATCGCAAGATAGTCCTTCCAAGAATGTTCTTTGCAGGCAGGGGTCCCCTGAATATTCCAAGAACACCCAATTTAGACAAACTCGAAAACTTGTACAGCAAGGGACTTCTTTAAGCCAGTAGCAATTACCAGGCATGCGAGTCAAAGCTGTTGTTCCGGTTATCCCCCATTACGAACAAATACCCTTCTGGTACATACTGAACAATGAAAAAAAGAGACGGGTCATGACAAAGGACATGCCAAGTACCATTAGCAATACATACACACATCGGTCAAACAACCTCATATAACAAGATCAATCCGCAACATGTCTGCAGTCAGAACAAAAACACAGAATCATAATAATATCAGCATGCCATAACTTCGACAATAAGTGCACAACAAGAGCTTTGTAACTCTTCTAATATATCAGGAAGCCACAACTTGGACAAACATTTTACCAAGACAGATTTGTGTTCCTGCTAGGAAAAACATTGTCACAAAATTAGAAAAACTGACGACTTGTGCAAAATTCCATACGTGAAATTTGCATGCCCACTTATCAGTCAGACGTTTGACACCACTGACAGACGCCACCACAAGCATTGTTAAACATCACTATTGAACAGTGTACAGTAAGAACATATCACCCAATTGCAACCATGCCTTTAGTTTCTTTTTTAAGTGTTTTCAGTGCTGTATGAGGCAGCATTGGAACATTGTATTCACACAAAAAAAAGAAGCTGATTTAAGACTAAACATGCAATGGACATCCATGACTCAAATTGAGAAATGAAAGGCATACTTTAATTTCTGACTGCTCTAAAGACTCTAAGAATTAGAAACTAACAATAGGATGCATATCATATTTTGGTGGCTCTGCAATGAAATCCTCATCCTGAGAGACCCCATTGACAATAAGCTTTCCATCATGGACCTGTGTCAGAGAATGAATAATCAGACAGAAAGTAAAGAACAATACAGCAGTTCAGCAGATGCAAGCTAAAGATCCTTGCAACCTTACCTCCACAACATCACCAGCTCTTGCAACTACTCGTTTTATAAATACATCTCCAGGGCCATAACCTCTTTCCTGAGGATCATAAAGATTACCAGACAGGATCAGATTGCCGTAGTTTTTTATTTAGAAAATCAAGCATACCTTTTCTTCTGATAATAAAGAAACATTTCAACAAAGGAGAATATAAAACACTTGCCTGCAGTATTGCAGGAGCTGTGAAAATCACAATATCATGAACATCTGGTTTTTTAAAGTAGTAGGATACCTGAAGAGGAAGGCAAGACACTGAGTAATCTTCAGATTTATCCTCTCCTATGAAATCATCCTTCTAAAACAAATTTGAAAGAAGCTGGATGTTCAATGCAATGTTGCGCATAAACAACGACTACACTAATAAGGGAAAAACGAGGGAGGAACATTAGAAAGGAGAGAAGAAGGGAAGGGAGGGAGGCAAGGAACTTCACACGCTTGAAAACTGCCAGGCTGAAATTTTTCAAAACAGCCTCATGTGGAGATCATGCATGCAGGCCACACAGCAGTGACTGTGAAATTAATACTTCCCTTAAGGGTTTACACACCAATCTGCTTATACACAATAAGACTAATCTTAGATCACTTCCGGGCACTTCCAATGATTGATATTACTTATTTGGCTCAAGCTATAAGGCTGTAAGAAATCTAATACATAATTTTGGTCTGCAAATCAGAAAATCGGTATTATTTAGATCATTCACACAATGTTTGTTGCAGATGTATTACAAGGAGATCTTTGAAACTAAGCAAGTGCATAATGTCTCGGAACGATGGTGCAGAGCTTGGGAAACTTTATATCCCAAGGAGTAGGAATGGGAATGGAAGCCCTGGTTCAGGAACAAGAGCATCCCTATGGCAATGGAAGCATGGTGTGCAAACAAGAACAAGATGAAAAGATGGCGAAGAGATGATGCTGTGAGATGTTCACCATGCACATATGCACAAAAGCCGACGCAAGGCTTGTTCACAAACATGAAGATAACAAAAGTAAACAAAGGAAACATCATTTAGATGCTGCCTCAAGTCAAACTTGAGAAGACTACAGCAAACTCTCCAAGGCCACACTCTTCTAGTGAATGTCAGAGCCTTCCTTAAGGTCCAAGTGTTTTTTTTTTTTAAGTAGGAACTCAAAACAGAATTTCAAAAGCGAGAGGGGTGTAACCCCAATATTTTTACAGGGCACTAGAATAGAACCATCAGCACATACATCAACCAACCAGCCACGGGGATAGGGCTTACAAGTCACAAACCAGCATATGCCGACTTGGAATAGTGGCGTACCACGTGGTAGACCTGCCATGTGACTGACCTGATTCACCAACCTGGAAGGCCGACTGCCAGAAGACTTATAGTCATCTTGGATATTGCAGATCGTGAGCAAGATTCCATGGGAAAGACAACCCAGTGAGCACCTGTTATACGGAGGTTGGGTCCTACCATGATGGACCCTAGCTCAAAGATGTCTAGAAAAGGCTTGGTGCTTGGTTACCTCATGTAACATGGCTCTTTCTCACTGCCATATATTGGATCATTGTTTTTACTTTCTTCAGACCGCATGTGTGTATTCTTCTATGTGAATTCTTGTGACAAGACTTCACATCCCAGCCGGGCATCTTTTGCTATCATGTGCAGATCTTCATCGGCAGTTCAGAGTGCTCTCTTTTCATGGCTGATCACCATGCATTGCTATCTCCAGTATAGCACTTGTCACCTTCAGTGTGACCCTTTCCGGACATCAGAGCTCTTATCGCCTTCAGTGCGGTCCATCGCCTTCAGTGCAATCTGTCACCTTCAGCACACCAATCACCTTCAGCATGCTCTATCACCTTCAATGTGATCTACCATCTTCAGTACGGTCTTGCTTTGCCATCTCCACCATGGCCTATGTTTACCATCTTCAGTATAGTCTTTTGTTACCGTCTTCGGCACGGTCTCTCTCTTTGCCATCTTCAGAATGGCCATGGATCTTCAGTATCCATCATAGTTACATCCAGTGACAGGATGTCGGAAGCTAGTGCATGGGGTGGACTTCACACCAATGAAGTTACAAGTTGATTCACTACCTTACCAGATCATCCTCCACCTGGTATTAAATTACCAACATGCCGTACGAGACTGATGACGCTTTGCACATCCTCAAGGGTTCTCAATACCCGACCATTCCTCCCTGACACCTTCAACGGCCTTGGGGGTGAGCCTTGGTGTGTTGGGCTATGATGCTTAGTCAATGAGGACAAATCTAGATCACATAGGCTTGTGAGTTGGAAGTGACCTCAAAACCCAGTCCTTGAGTATCTGGTTCCGAGAGCCTTTCGAGAGCTAAAAGTTGGGTAGAATTCTGAGTTATCTAGAGTTAGATACAAGTTGTCTAGGTTCTAGGGTTGATTGAATCCTAGGCCTCTAGATTAATAAACCTTGGTGAAGGGTAAAATAATAATAATAATAATAATAATAATAACCATATTCATAAAGTTATTGAAGTATTAAATTATTGAAAGTTGATGCTTTTCTAAAAAGCTAGTTTAGCTTTTCTGCTTTTTGCTTTTCTAAAAGATAGTTTAGCTTTTCTACTTTTTGCTTTTCCAAAAAGCTACTTTAGCTTTTCTGCTTTTTGCTTTTCCAAAAAGCTACTTTAGCTTTTCTACTTTTAACTTTAGAAAAGCTACTCTATTTTTTTAGCCCTAGCTCTCCTATAAAATAGTGGCCTAGCCTACCCACACTGATTCATTCAGAATCCTCCATAGCTAGGCCATCTCCTCTTCCTCTTGCTGCGCAACAGCTTCCACCTTGCCGCCATAGCCTTCCAAGCTGCTGCTGCTACTGCTACTGCTCCAGTTCGCTGCCATCTCCTCTCTCTCTTGCTGGACACCTTATCCCAGCCTGCCCCCATGGCTCTTCCATGTTGCTACCCTGCTGAAACTGCTGCCCTAGCGCTTACCTTCGTTGCCCTGTCCACCCTTCTGGTTTTCCTATTGATTGCTCTCTCTGCAAATTTGCACCCTCTCCCTGTTGCTCTCTTTGCAAATTCGCCCTCTACCTAGCCATCCTCCTGCTGTCCAACTTTGTGATTGCTTCTTCAGCCTACCTTTCTTCCTTTCCAGTGCCCAAGACGTCACGGGGCAAGTATTCTTCGTGTATTTCACTTTTATCAACCACTACTCTGTTGGAAATAGAGGATAGAATCACTCACACCTCACTCCCGATCTAGCTCATACAACACTCAGAGACACGGAGAAAGAGATAGTCAAAGCTCATATATATTCTTCCACAATCGTGGGCAGACAAAAGCTCAAAGGATGAGCGTGTACAAACAGCTCCGTGATGCTGTCAACTGCTGAGCCTATTCCTCTCCCTCTGCGCGCTTGCCTGTGCAAGGTTGTCTGTGCAGGTGATGGAGAATAGTGGAGGAATGGAACCCTTTTATAGGAGGGCATGGAGCCCCTAGAACTGGCCGACTTTTCCAGTCGGTCCAGTCTGTAAAACCGACCCCCAGAAGGGCCTAGATGGCTGCCTTCTGGTCGGTTTTCTGGGCCAACCTTTGGCCTGTATAAGGCCCCATATGCAGGGCCTTTTGGCCTGCTGTTGGTTGCTGTTGATGTGCAGTAGATGCCTCTGTATAGGCATGGCGCAATCCTCCACGCAGGTTGCTGTCCCTCATCCCTTTTTCCCCTAGAGTCTCCTGCCCCCTTGTCCCCTCAAAACGGGGGCTCACAGGTGGGGTAGTGACATTTCTAACACTCCCTCTCAATGACACAACTATGGTCCGATCCCCATGCGTCAAATGAGGTGTTCCATCTACTCACTGGGAAGCGCCTTCGTAAAGACATCGAAGATGTCGTCGTTGGTCGGGTAGTATATCAACTCTATGACTTCTTCATCGATATGTTCTCGAACAAAGTGGTAGTGGACCTCGATGTGCTTCGTCCGTGCGTGAAACACGGGGTTGTTGGCGATCGCTATGCAACTCTGGTTGTCACACATAACCGCAGTCGCATCTTCTTGGGCCACATTCATGTCCTCCAAGATCCACCTAAGCAACAATGCTTCACATGCCGCTGTACAGGCAGCCCTATACTCCGTCTCTGTAGATGAAAGGGCGACAGTAGGTTGTTTCTTACTCAGCCATGACACAGCTCCTGATGAGAGTAAGAAACAATATCCAGAGGTCGATCTCCGGTATCAATGTCACCTGCCCAATCACTATCACAGAAACCTCCCAACTCAATACCTCTGGTATAAGTGATGCCGTAGGTGCACGTACCCTTTAAGTACCTTAGCACCCTCATACATGCGTCCCAATGAGCCTTCTTGGGTGTGGCGGAGAACTGACAGAGCAATCCAACTGCGTAGGAAATATCTGGTCCGGTATTGGTGAGGTAAAGCAAACTCCCCACCAGGCACCGATATAGTAATGAATCAACCGGCTGAGATGGATCACGCACACTCAGCTTCAGACCAGTTTCCATGGGAGTCACTGCTGCTTTGCAATTTTCCATCTCAAAGCGTTTGAGCAGTTCCCTGCAATATTTATCCTGTGAAATAAAGATACTGCTCTTTCCCTGCTTCACCTCAATCCCAAGAAAGTAGTGAAGTATGCCTAAGTCAGTCATCTCGAACTCCTCCATAAGAAGTCTCATGACCTTAGCAATCTTCTTCGTATGATCCCCAATAATGATGAGGTCATCCACATATAGAATCAATACCAGCCACAAATCCCCCTCTATGTCAAGTTGCCTCTGATGGACTCCACTGAAGCCCGATCTTCTGAAAGAAAACATCTATCCAATGGTACCAAGCTTTGGGGGCCTGTTTCAGCCCGTATAAGGCCTTCTTCAGTTTGCAAACTTTTGATGGGAATCCTGGAATCTGAAATCCTGGTGGCTGTGCCACATATACCTCCTCCTCTAGGTTACCATTCAAAAATGCAGACTTGACGTCCATCTGAAAAATAGGCCAACTGTGATGAGCAGCCAAGGCAATGACTATCCAAATAGTCACCATCCTAGCTATGGGGACGAAGGTCTCGTCGAAGTCCAGTCCTTCTGATTGTGCATAGCCTTTCACCACCAATCTTGCTTTGTACTTGTCCAAGCTCCCATCTGACTTGAACTTAAGCTTGTACACCCATTTAGTCCCGATGACCTTCCACTTTGTTGGTTTGGGCACTAAATCCCAGGTGTCATTTTTCAAAATGGCATCCATCTCTGCTTGCATGGCTTCCTGCCATTCTGGAATATCCTTCGCCTCCTGGAAGGAACGGGGATCCGCAAGCTAAGCTACCAAAGCGTAGTTCACGGAGAGAGTCTTCATGTTTCGTTGAGACCGCCGGGCTCCGAAACTACTCTCGGGAATGTCCGCGACCCGTGAGTCTGCTAACATCTTCAAATACCATTGAGGTAGCTTTTTCTCAGATGGAGATGCTTTTGATGGAGTTGACTTGGGAGCTGGCTCTGGAATGGCATGCTCCTCCTCCTCCTCCTCCTCGGGGTCTTTAGTCGGCTCCACCTCTCGGATGGTGACCTTGGATGGGGGTAATGCCGAAGTTCTAGAACCTCTTCTACATGCTGTGGCTTGGTCTCCTCAAATATCACATCCCTATTGATAAGGATCTTCTTCTTGTCCAGGTGGAAGAGGCGATAGGCCTTGGACTCTTCCCTGTATCCCACAAAGATACAGATCCGGCTATGGGGATCCAGCTTTGTCCGCTCATCTTTATGTACATGCACAAATGCTTTAGAACCGAAAACCCTTAAATAAGATATGATGGGCTTCTTACCATAATAAGCTGTCTTGTCATCGACAACCTTGTTCTTGGTTCTGTTGAGGATGTGAACGGCAGTGTTCACGACTTCACCCCAGTAGGCTTTCGAGAGATTCCTCCCTCGCAACATGGTCAACCATGTCTCTGTGACAGTCCTGTGCTTCCTTTTAGCAACTCCATTCTGTTGAGATGTGTGTGTTGTCTCTTAATCCCGTGCTTCTTGCAGAATTCATTGAACTCGATAGAGGTGAACTCTCCCCCTTTGTCGGTGCGGAAGGCTTTGATTACCTCCCCGCTCTCCTTCTCTACCTGGATCTTCCAATCTTTGAATTTCTTGAAAACCTGAGATTTGTTGTTGGACATGTGCTTTGAAGCTCCACTGTCCACATACCAACCTTTCTCTCCTTCACTGACTGCATAAGCGGAGCAGTACTCAATGATGATGAAGAGAGCGCCGGTCGTGACGTTCGCTGATTCGGTCTTTGGCTCCTCCTTGGACTTGGACTCCTTCTTAAGGTCTGTCTTCTTCTTGCGGCACTCTTTAGCAGAATGACCAAGCTTCTCACAGTAGAAGCACTTCATCTGCCTCTTTTTCTCTGCATCCTCGGTCTTGCTTTTGTTCTTGGAGTCTTTGAACTTACCCTTGCCGGGCTTGTCCCTTGCCATGAGAGCCTTCTCATCCGAATTTTTCCTAAGCCTCTTCCTGCAATAGTAAAGGCCCAAGCTCCTCGAAGGTGAGAGGCTTGGTCCTCTGTCCTGCAATGACCATAGTCACGAAACTCTTAAAACTTCAAGGTAGCTTGTGTAAAATCAACAATGCCAATTGACTTGAATCTACCTTCTGACCAACTGCCACGAGTTGGTCCCTTACCACCTTGACTTTTGTTAGATGGTCATGAACATTGTCTGCCTCACTCATGTCCAAATTGTACAGTTGATGTTGGAGCATCAGAATTCGAGATGTACTGTTAGTTTCATACAAATCCTTCAGGATAGCCCACGCCTCTACAGATGTCTCGGTTATCTGGATGTGCGGAAGAACAGAGTCCGCCGTGGTCCCAATGAGTAATGCTAGGAAGTGGGCATCTCTCTCTTCCCAATTCTCAAGCTATTTCGTTTTTCACTAATAGGGCTTTCTAAACTGATTTTGTTTTTATTGAACCTAGGTTTGATCGGACCCATCAAATTGAGTCCCCATTTTTGGAACGGACTCAAAGGTAAGATAGGCTGATGTGGCATCTGATCTGCATCTATTGGCCTGCCATCTCTTTGACATGGTAAACAAGTTTTATCAAATTGGTGAGCATCTTTCAATACTGTAGGCCACCACAAACCTACCTGCAGTATCTTTTTTCCAGTAATATCACCAGAAAAGTGACCTCTTGAATTTTTGGCATGTGCTTCCATCAAGACTGCTTTCCTTTCATGATCTAGCACACATCTTTGGATAATCTGATCAATACTAACCTCTTTTAGGTTAAAAACACTAGCTACTTCTGTTGTGGGGTATGTTTTCCAGAGTCTAAGGTTTCTATACTAACCCTAAGGGGAAGAAACTGAGTTTCTGATGTTTCAGGGATAAGGAGGACCAAGACCATTTTATGTGGCTTTCTCGGGCCAAGGGCTACCAGTGGTTACTATCTTGGATGATTGTCAGTCATATGTACATATGAGTCCCACTTTGAAAAGAAAGATCATTGTAATAGTCCTATTTCTGAGTCTTGGTCTAGAACTCTGGATTTCCCAGAGGGGGTTTTTTCCAAAGATCTCTACTACCATTGTAGTCCGGCTAAGCATCATTGAATATATATAAAAATACAACTAGGTTTACCCAGTTGGGGGAAGCGGCCTCATTATCACCCAATCGGGTGCCGGTGTACTTGTCTCTATCTCTTTTATTAGTTCTGAGAGATCATAACTGCTGTGTGCCTTGTATTCGGGTTCAGTAGCTGCTTAAGGGAGCCCTACTTGATCTTTCTGATGCACACAGGCGAGCTCCAAACAATTGTTGGATGACCTAACAAATGCCCCCCCAAAGGGGCCTTTATTAGGGCTAGGCTAGTTCTAGCATACAATCAGCCCTATGTGCTGACCATGGTGACCCATAAGGCTACCCTAAAATTAACCTAAGAACGACAACAGTGTGCTTCTATGTGGCAGCCTTCCTGCTGCCCACATGGCAGCTCCATTCCATCCCCCTACCTGTGCCCACGTGGCACCATTACCATGTTGCCCACATGGCACCATGATGGACACACCTCATTCTAAAACCAATTTTGTAAACTGCCTCTTCATGAACTCTTATTTGATAATACCCCATATGTAGATCGATTTTTGTCAAATATTTAGCCCCTACTAATAATCAATTGATGAGATCATCGTATCCATACGTAAGCTATTTATTCTTAGTGATACACATGCGTATCCTGCCATCCTTTCTATCAACGCCAATACCATTGGGCAAATTTACAACTGACAAAATCATGGACTCACCTGTGATTTCTATCATTTGGACAATTTTGTTGATCTTTTAAGGGGTAGTCCTTGTGCAAACGGCTAGGTGCATGCACATTCTTAGTGTGCTTAGGCCACCTTTGCAAGATCAGTTTTCTTCTTCAAACACGAGTTGTCTTTCTTGAAATAGAGAAAATTTATATTTTCTTAAAATCACCATTTGCTGGGGGATCTTTAGAGTTGAGTGTGGCTGCAATTGTATTATCATAAATCTTACCAGCCCGGGTTGCAACTTCCAAAGATACAATCTTGTTTCTCCAAACTTTATTTTGATAATCATGTTTAAGTCCTCTTATAAAGATATTACGAATCATAAGAGAATCTGTGTTTGCAGCCTTAGGAATCAGATCTCGAAACAATTGGATAGTCAGCACAGATATCCTATTGCAAGTCAGGGATCTCAGTTACCACAGGCTGGCAGATACCGGTAACATCTAGCAAGAGTTTTTAAATAGTAATGAATGTATTTGGAAAAGCATTGTGCTTTAAGTAAATAGTTAAAAACTTATATATTATACTATTTCTTTTGTTGCCTTGCTCCATGCAAAGGTGGCTCACCTTTTAGAGACTTGGAGCAGCTTCTTTAGAGCCAACTGGCTCCTTGCTTTACAGCCATGCAAAGGTGGCTCGCTATTTAGAGCCATGGAGCAGCAAGGTGGCTCGCTTTTTAGAGCCAATTGCTTAGTCAGTCGATGATATCATCGACCGGCTTGCATGCAAAAGCCATGCAAAGCATGGCAAAGGCACCTATTATAAGCCAGTCGAGATGATATCATCAACCTAGTGAGCGCCGGGACAATGATAGAGCGCCAATTCGATCATAACATCGACCGGCTTGCATGCAAAAGCCATGCAAAGCATGGCAAAGGCACCTATTATAAGCCAGTCGACGATATCATCGAACTGGCGAGCACCGGGACAATGATATCATCAACCAACTTGCAAAGCATGGAAAAAGCCATGCAAAGGCACCTATTATAAGCCAGTTGATGATATCATCGACCTGGCGCTCGCCAGGTCAATGATATCATCGACCGGCTTGCATACTCATGCTCCTCTCTATAGCCAGTCGATGATATCATTGACTTGGCGAGCGCCGGGTCAATGATATCATCGATCAGCTTTCTTGTGAAAAGCCATGCAAGGTCCATTGCTCGCTGCACGCTTGCTTGCTGCTAGCTTGGTCGCTGCCCCTTGCTTGCTTGCTTCACCCATGCTAGCTCGTTGCTCGCTGCCGCTTGCTAGGCTCGCTTAAAAAAGGTAAAATAAACCTATTACTTAAAAATCCTCCCATGCTTTCTTTTTGCGACTACCGTCTAGAACAGAATTTACACCATGGGTAATATGACAAAGAATGCAAGGGGTCTGAGACAGCTTGCTTGGAAAGATCCCTTGAAGGCTGACTCAACAGATGAGAGTAATTTTTAGGTTGACTGATGGAATACTAGCCCTATAGCATAGCAAAACTAGCCTTGTTTTGGAGACGCTTACCAACCAAAAGATCACGCTTCATCACAAGGGCTTCTTAGAAGATCTGATGGAAGTCAATGTCCCGCACCTGTGACCCCCATATGAGGAGGACATGGGAGGGGCATATGACGGTGAGGGGGAGGGATGATGGGGGATTGTTATGGACTCCAGGATATGGGGCTGCAGGCCACAAAGGGCAGGGATAGCAGCTCTATTGAACCCCTAGCAGCCCCTTATATAGGCTGCCCAGGGGAGATCGGTTGGTACAGCATAGGGGCCGACTAGCCAATAAGCCAGCCCCCTAACAGCCGACCCCTGACTCGACCACCTGTAGCGGCTGCAGGCCCCCTATTGCACCTGTAGCGGCTGCAGGCCCCCTATTGCCCCCCTCACTTTTTTATCAGCCACAGAAGCCAAGCACAAGCAGCACGGAGTACGAGAAGGCTTAGAGACTTCTCACTTTTGGCAATCCAGCCCTCCTGGTCCTTTTGTGCTCACCTTGAGCCGTGCCTTGCCCACCACTTGGTAGAGAAATAATATCTGAGTTCTCTCTCTCTCTCTTGTGTACATTGTTTATGCTCCATCTTTTGAGTGAGGTATTCAAGTGTGGTTTGCATCATTGAGTGTGAGACAGAGATGTTCCTATTCCGTATAGGTTGTCATGATAGAGAGATTCTTTCCTTCTTTGCCAACAAGACCTGGGTTATAGCCTTACAAAGGCAAAGCAAAATCTCAGGAGGCAAATGACTTCATTGGATGCGATATTTGCGGCAAGTCTTCATCATGCACGAATTGCCAATCGTGACTATCCCCCACCCACACTCAAGGCAATCATAGATCATCATCGTGTATTTCATACTGATGTATTTATGTTTGAGCAGCCAATTATCCACGCCATTTTGCAAAATGTGAGACTTCTTTCGTTATCTATTATGCAAATAAGGATGGATCTCGTTCTTTATGTGATAATTGTGTAGTATGCCATAGTTTTCGAGCTCCACTTTTTGGGGTTGCCCATGCGACCATGTTATATTGAGTGTCGTGCTTAGAAGGATTACTTCTTAAACCTTTCGTAGTTAGCAAGGTAACTAGATACCAGGGAACGGGAACATTTTGGGAACGTGGGGGTTCGGAACGTTAAGGTATCGGGAAGAGGGAATGGGGAACGGGAATGTGAATGCCACGTCATATGACACATCATCAAATCACATGGAAACATACCAAAATATGCTAAGAATAACCAGTTGTAGCATCTTTGCATTTCAGCTTTAGACTTTTACAGACATAGAAAACTGAAATATAAATGTGCAATGAGACAAGGGGCTGAGTGGGTGAGGAGAGAGCTTAGAAGGGAGTGCAAGGAGCTAAGGCCCGAGAGCTTAGAGAGGGGGCTGAGTGGATGAGAGCTTAGAGAGGGGGCTGAGTGCTTGAGAGAGTGGGCTGAGAGGCTGAGTGGCTGAGTGGAAGGCGGTGGAGAGTGGTTGGAGAGGGCTTAAAGCCCCCCTCGACGCCAAAACGGCACTCCCGCGCAGCCCTAAACCCGAAACACCAGAGGCCCAGCTCGGAACGCGTTCCGGCCACTTTTGCGAACGTTTACCAGGCGTTCCCACTTGTGGAAACGTGCCCAGGAGTTCCTGGACGTTCCCGCACTGCCATCCACCTGGGAACGGCGTTCCCAGGTGGATGGAAGACGGAAGGCCGTTCCCTGCTAACTATAGCAGGGTTTACAACACTAGCGACTATCGTGTGCATCACTTATCTTTGGCTTCCGCTGGAAATTAGCATCATGCTGTATCACGGACAGACTTTTCTCTTGCTTCAGACAAACTTTTAGCCTGATAGTATCTTCATTTGTTTCTTATACCTTGCAAATCTCTCACGTATTGGTACAAGAGCGTTCCATACTTCGACACACCAGGAGCAAAGGAGCATGATGGTTTTCGATAATCGGGGTTTCGAACACGGAAAGGCTTTCGCTATCCAAGGAGCATGTCTATAGGGAAAGAGTGGAGAAGGAAAGTTTGAGTGATATAGGAGAGAGTGCGTACTTTCTCAGCAATTATTCGATCTCCAACCTCAAGAGTAGGATACATCGAGAGGGAAGGAATAGACCGAAAGTCCGCAATAAACCATCTGAAAAGAAGCGAGAGTGCGAGCGTGATAGCAATAGTCTTGTAATCCTCGGTAGTAAATTGAAAAATTTCCGAGAACCGCTTAAAAATTCCATTGCTTGCACCGTCGGCAGCGCTGCTCAAGCTATGATCGTCCTCCAGGGTCGAGGTGGAGCGCGCCGCAGTCTCGTCATCCGGCAAAACGACGCCAGGAGAGGTCTCTTCATCGGAGGGTTGGCTCAGACCGGATTTATCTTCGGACGCAGCGATGCGTCTGCGACCTCTTCGACGGAACGGAAGGTAAAAACTGCGGTAGGAGCCACGTTCGTAAATGCAGGATAAGACGGGACTAAAGGCGAAATCGGTGCAGCAGCAGCGCCAGGAGCGGAGATTGATCATGGAAGAGGGAAGGTGGAGAAGAAGAAGATGGGGGGAGAAGGCAGGGGAGAGGCGAGAGCATGGTGAGTCGGGGGGTCTGGAGGAGAAGTGCAGGAGCAACGGAGAAGAAGAAGAAGAAGAAGAAGAAGAGGAGCAAGAGGACAAGGCAAGCATTTCTTTAGTTTCTTTTTTCTTCCTCAACAAAGAGATTTAGGAGTGTCTTGTAAGCTTTGCGTGCTCATGAAGGGAGCCTTTGTTGCTGCACACTACACTCTCTCTCATTCCCACTCCCATACACAAAATGTGTCTCTCGCAGGGGAGAGAGAAAGAAAAGAAAGAAGGAAGGAAAGAAAGTTTATTAAAGTCTTCCGAAGACGGATGGGTCTATGAGACTCTCAAAAACCTGGTACGAGAGAGAGAGAGAGAGAGAGAGATAGAGAATGTGTAAGGGAAGGGGCTAGATCACGCTCCAAAGTCCTTGGAATATGGTTAGCGCCTCTCTTTCTCTCTCAAAAATGTAAAGCTCTCTCTTCATGTTCACGAGTCTCTCCTCGAGGTCACCAGTCTTGTTAGAGCACCTCCCCACACAGGCCAGTAGGGCTGGCCCAGCCCTACTGGCATTATGAATTCGCAGCCCCATGATGCAACTCTCCCCCTTTCCCCAGCGGTGGACTGCTCTACTCGCATGGACGATTTCACAAATCCCAGCCCAGCATTGCAATGCTAGACTAGTTGCACCAGATGAAACTGCCTTAACTACCCACTCCTCTCTATGATGATGTGATTTCCCGCTTCCACATTCGCTCCTTCCAATGCCCTTGCGCTCTATTGCTATAGAAAGCCCATCTTCCGTCTCCATTTTGCGACTTCCTCCACCGTTCTCCCCGACCTTCGCCTGCTTTGCCTAGGTATACTCATCCACAGCCTCCATCCTTCCATTGTTGCGTTGTATGTCTA
The DNA here is from genome assembly GCF_047967505.1 of Dipteris shenzhenensis. Classification (NCBI taxonomy): domain Eukaryota; kingdom Viridiplantae; phylum Streptophyta; class Polypodiopsida; order Gleicheniales; family Dipteridaceae; genus Dipteris; species Dipteris shenzhenensis. The sequence continues at coordinate 34,303,270 of NC_141601.1, read as the reverse complement.
TTATCATGTACACGTTCATTCTACCAATAACGTTCGTTCGCTCCACCAATGCTAACGCTCATTCGACCATTTCAAACGTTTGGCTGTAGCAGTTCAATGTCCGTCGCTTCATGCTTGACGTGAGTCGTCGTTGGGCGTTGTATTTGTCTATGTAGTTGGTCGATTTATTGCTTTCGACACTACAACCTGTGTATTGCGTTGTATATTGCTGCATTGCAATGTGTATTGCGCTGTGTATTGCAGTTCTGCGGCGCTGCGTTGGCAAGAATGGCAATCACTTAAGTCTCAAACTGCTCTCAACAATCCATTAGGCACAACCGTCATCGCTTCCTTGTTTGACCAGCCAGGGATTTCAACGAAAACTCGTTTTCGATCAATAACTATTCCATCACTCCCTCCTGTGACAATTCGCCAGCTCGAAGAGCTTCACGTCTTCAGGACTCCGATCATTAAGCAATGGTGCTGCGGGAGAAGGGTCCCCAAAGGTAGGTGGTATCCCAGAGGTGTGTCCTAGATGCCTCCACTTCAACAAGCACCGGCATTCGTAGGAAGAGCAGGCATAGGACGGGGGAGCAGAGAATGGAACAAACTAATCAAAATTTCTCTGAGGCAATTGGAAAGGCCAAGGATGGAAAAAACAAGCGCCACAAAGATTTGAGGCACAAAAGGAGACAGAAGAGGGATAGCCTCTTCCATGGAGTTGGTAGCCAATGCCTTGAATAGGATTGCGGAATTCTTTTGAGTTCTATGTACCTCACTTGACTCTTTCATTGGAATTTTGAGGCCATTGTATTCCATTCATGTAGTGAAGTTTTGGACATCTATGTCACTCAATGCATTGAGATTATCTTGATGTTAGAGTTTTCTATTGTAATGATCTTGTTTGCTTGCTTAAAAATGATGTTAGAATTTCTATTGATGTTGCTTGCTTAAAAATGATGTTAGAGTTTTCTATTGTAATATCGTTTGCTTTATGTGTTAGAGATTTCATTCATAATATGGGTTTCTTTAAGTGTTATTGTTTAATGTTGTAACATAGTTTCCATTATTTGCATTCTTGCAGTACTACCATATGGACCATGATCACAATGCAAGAGATCTTGTTGGTGTGATTGTTCGACCCATTTCCATGTTACCATCAACTTGCTTCCAAGTATGGAACTCATTCGCCACAAGAGTTGAATCCATATCAATTGGTGATGATGATGATGATGATGAGAAGTGGCTCCAACACATATCAAATTGCAATACATCTCTCCAAGCTTTGGTGGAGTTGAGAAGCATTATCAATCCCGCTTTGGATACATGGTACATTAAGCCTAGGTCCATTCAATGGTGGAACCACTATGTTTTCTACGTCCATGCTGATATAAGAGGTTTTGAGATGTTTTGCACTTGCCAGCGGGATTGTTCTCGACAATAAGCACCATTTTGAGAGATGACTTACAACAACAAGAACTACCTAGTGGCCTATGAAATGTTGTTGGCCATATCTTCTCTGTGGAGAAGAAAGTGGCCATTTGCCTATTGAGTCTTACATCTGGGATGAGTTTTGTACACTTGTCAGAGCAATTTGGTGTGGGTGCTCTACAGCATCTAGGTTTGTGATGTGATTTGTGAAAGCCATTCGGCATAATTGTCCCATGTCATTCATTGGCCAACAATAGAATCAAAAATGGAAGAGGTGAAGAGTGGATTTGAGGCACTTCGAGGTCTTCCCAATGTGTGTGGTTCTATTCATTGTACACACATTCTTCTCGAGTTGCCAGCAAAGGAAGATAGTACCCATTGGTATGACAAAGATAAGAACTACAACATGATTGTACAGGTAGTTGTGGATTCTAACATGAAATTCATGGATGTAAACATAGGATGGCCAGGCTCCTGTAATGACAAATGGGTGCTAAGAAATACATGTTTCTATCGCAAGTGTCAAGGTGGGGTAGGTCTTGAGGTGCAAAGAGGGATCCATAGCCTTTAAGAGTGCATAGTTGGGGATGGAGGTTTTCTATCACTTCCTTGGTTGATGATCCCCTTCAGGGGTGATCAGCTTGGAGGAGCCCCAGAGCTACGAGATTACAACTACAACTTGTCATCCACTCGCATTGTTGTGGAGAGAACATTTGGACAATTGAAGGGCGCATGGGGTATCCTTTCTCAGCCCATAAAGAATCCAAATTTGCACCATCTTCCACGACTCATCCATGCATGTTGCATCTTACACAACATGGTGAGAGTGCTCTCAACGGAAGCAAGAATGGAAGAACGAGAGAGAGAGAGAGAGAGGGAGACAGAGAGCCACACAAGTTTTGGTGGGTGCAGAACCACCCTAATCTTTTTTTCATTCATTTATATATGTGTTTGAGTATTGTACATAACCGGGGTAAAGGCACAGTGACCTTTAACCCCCACAACCTCCCACTTAAAGGACAATGTGCCTTTAAGGGAGAACAACCAGTAAGCGTACTATCCAATGCCCATCAATACACGACAATACTCAAACTGCTAACTAGGTAGACTCTTCGTCAACATATCTGCAGGGTTATCATCTGTATGAACCTTGACAAGCTCTATGCGCTTGTCCTCAAGTACCTCCCTAATGAAATGGTACCTGACCTCAATGTGTTTGGTCTTTGCATGAAAGATCGGATTCCGTGCTAGCTGAATAGCACTCATGGAATCACTATGCAATGTCGGTACACCTGTATGAATCCCCAAATCTCCCACTAGCCGATCAAGCCATATAGCCTCCTTGCAACCCTCTGTGGCTGCAACATACTCAGCCTCTGTGGTAGACAAAGCAACGCACTTCTGTGCGCGAGACATCCACGACACTGCACCACCTGCAAAGGTGAACACATAACCAGAAGTGGATCTCCTACTATCCACATGCCCTGCATAGTCTGAATCTGTGTACCCAAGTACACGCATGTCTCCTTTACCAAAGAAAATGCACATCTCCTTAGTACCCTTCATGTACCTCATGATGCACTTAACTGCCTCCCAATGCCTCTTTCCTGAATTAGCCATATACCTGCTAACAACTCCCACTGCAAATGCAATGTCTGGTCTAGTAGCTATCATAGCATACATAAGACTCCCAACCGCTGATGCATTAGGAACCTTAGCCATCATGGCCCTCTCCTCTTCTGATTTGGGACTATCTGTATGACTCAGTTTCACATATGGAGGCAATGGAGTACTCACTGCCTTCCCCCCCTCCATATTGAAACGCTGCAATACTTTTGTAACATACTCTTTTTGTGAAAGCCAAAGGAGTTTCCTACTCCGATCACGCGTGATGCGCATACCAAGAATATGACCTGCAAGTTCCAAATCCTTCATATCAAAGGCCTCATGCAACTTGGCCTTTAATGCATCTAGCTCATAAGTATTCTTGCTAGCCAATAGCATATCATCCACATATAGTGCCAAGATTATCAGGCTATTATCCTTAGCCCTTTTAGTGTAGAGGCAGTGATCAATTTCACTCCTCCTAAAATCCTGGGACCGAATGAAAGCATCAAACTTCTGATACCATTCTCTAGGCGCTTGCTTAAGACCATAGAGACTCTTCTTCAGCTTGCAAACTAAATGCTCTTTGCCCTTTTCTTCAAAGCCTTCCGGCTGCACCATGTAAATTTCCTCATGCAAATCCCCATGCAAGAAAGCTGTCTTGACATCCATTTGCATAAGCTCCATATCCTCTGATGCCACTAGTCCAAGCATGCATCTAAGTGTGGTCATCTTCACAACCGGAGAGAATATCTCATCAAAGTCCACACCCTTCTCTTGCTTGAACCCTTTAGCAACCAAACGGGCCTTGTACCTGGGCATATCATCACCTGTGATCTTCATTTTGTAGACCCATTTACATGGCAATGCTTTCTTTCCATGTGGCAAAGAAACCAATTCCCAAGTCTTATTCTTCATAAGTCAACTCATCTCTGATTGCATAGCATACTCCCACTTGCGTTTATCCTCACGCATCATAGCCTCTCTGTAGCAAGAAGGCTCCCCGCAATCAGTAACCATCACATAGTCTACCCCTGGAACAAACCTATCAGGTGGTCTAGACACTCTAGATGATCTTCTCAAGGGCATTTCAGCTTGCTGTCCCATTTGCATATCAGCCATATTTGGCTCATCATTTCCACCAATAGATGATCCATCATCTACCCTTGATTATATACCTGTGGGAGTACTTGGTTGTACCATTTCTTGCACATTTGGTGCATGGACAGCTTGCTGTCTATCAACATATGCAGGTGGATTCACATCCTGGAAAGTGATTCTCCTCATTTCCACATCCCTCATGGGTGCCTTATGCATCTTCTTCTCATTGAAGACCACATCATGGCTGCATATGATCTTCTTTGCTTCTGGATCCCAGAGACAATAGCCCATCTCTCCACTTTCACCATAACCCAAAAAGATGCATTTCCTAGACTTAGGATCTAGCTTCTTTCGAAGCTCTTTTGGCACATGTGCATATGCCTCACACCCAAATATACACAAATGAGAGTAAGAGGGCTTCTTGCCACTCCATGCCTCTTCAGGAATACCACCATCCAAACTCTTACTAGGTGATCTATTGATCACATGCACTGCAGTCTTCATTGCCTCAGCCCAAAAACCACCAGAAAGACTTGCATTGGAAAGCATGCATTGCAACCTTTCTTGAATGGTACGGTTCATCTTTTCTGCAACTGGATTTTGCTCTGGAGTACGAGGGGATGTGAGCTCCCTCTTAATCCCACGTGTATCACAGAAATGCTGAAAGTCATGAGAGGGATACTCTCCACCATTGTCAATCCGTAGGCATTCAAGCATTCTACCTGACTGATTCTCAACCAAGGCCAGCCATTTCTGAAATACCTGGAACACATCACTCTTCCGAGCTATAGCATAAGCCCACACTTTCCTAGTTGCATCATCAATGAATGTCACATAGTATTCAGCCCCGCCTAATGACCGTGTAGGCATGGGACCACATACGTCTGAATGCACCAAATCAAGCATTTCAAACTCTTTCTTTCCCCTTCTTTTATGGGCTAATTTAGTCTGCTTCCCATAGAGACAATGCTCACAAAATTCAAAATCAGAGAAACTCAAATGCGGTACATAACCCAAACGGCATAAGAGTTTCATTCCATTCTGGCTCATGTGCCCCAACCTGCAATGCCACAAAGAAGTGCTTGGCTGCTCGGTTATTGCAACAACATGATCAAATACCCCTGATACATGTAAGGGATACAAAGTCCCACACTTGGCACCCCTGGCCAAAAGCATAGAGCCCTTCTGAATTTTCCAACTCTGGAAGCCAAAAGTGGTGTGAAAACCAGCATCATCTAGCTAACCCACTGAAATAAGACTCTTGGTCAGCTTAGGCACATGTCTCACATGTTTCAAAACAAATGCAGACCCATTTGCAAAAGAAAACTTTATGTCACCTGCTCCCACTATGTCACATGCATAGTCATTTCCAAGATGCACACAACTTGTCTTTCCACTATCATAAGTGGAGAACCATTCCCTATGGGGAATAACATGGAATGAAGCACCAGAATCCAAAATCCAATCCTGGGAATATGCATCATCTGAAGTGGTAAGCAACTCTGCAGATAAAGTAGACATGAAGAGAACATCATTGTCACTATCATGTGTGACTGCATTGATCTCCTCGATCTTCACTTTTCCTTTGTCCTCCCTTGGACTCTCTTCCTTTTGATTTGCACCCCAATTTGCATTCTTTTTCTTATCCTTTTGCTCTCTTTTCAGCTTGTAGCAATCCTTTTTCATATGGCCCTTCTTGCCACAATGGTAACACTCAATGTTCCATGCCCTGGATTTGCTATGAGACTTCCCTCTTTCTTGGGACTTCCCCCTGAACTGTGATCTACCCCTTTGCACATTTAAGGCTGCATCCTGCTTGTTGCCATCCATAGACTTCCGTCTAATCTCCTCGGCCAACAAGCTACCCACAACATCATCAAGTTTTAGTACTCCACTAGGTGCAGAGTTACTGACAGCTGTACGGAAGGTATCCCATGAGGATGGCAATGAACATAAAAGAAATATTGCCTTAGTCTCCGCATCAAAATTCATTTTCTGAGCCTGAAGCTGGCTGAAAATAATATTGAATTCATTCAACTAAGAAGCAATGGAGACCCCTTCCTTCATCTGCAGCTCAAACAACCTCTTCATGAGGTAAACTTTATTAGAGGCAGTTTCCTTCTCATAAGTGGCACACAGTTTCTTCCACAAATCTTCCGTAGTCTGCTCATTTACTACTGTGAAATAAACTGACTCTGCAAGATGAAGTCTAATAGTAGACTTTGCTAATGCATCCAACTCATTCCAATCATCCGCAGACATATTTGCAGGCTTAGCTTCAATCCCTGCCAAGGGTTTAATCTGCTTCTTTTGAATAAGCACATCCCTTATTTGTTCTTTCCACAAAGAAAAGTTTGTCCCATCAAACTTTTTAATGTTGAAAAACTCCTTTTCAAACGTGGAAGAGGATGCCATGATGCAAATGAAACAAAATCCCAAATGCTAGTGCCTGCAAGAGAGAATCACACCAAATACTAGGTGCACCCAAATGTGTATGCCACAATAGAGTGAAATATCACCAAAACTCAAAGCTCAAAGCATCAAAAGATGCATCTGACTCATGTGCATATACTATGCATCCATATGAGCAAATCTAACCCAAAAGAAAATGCCAATAAGTGCCAAATGACTCAAGCATAAACACCGTCCACTGGCATATGCATCAATAATATCTCATCCATGAGAGCATAGCACTATCCGTGCATCACCAGCAATGTGTCAAAGCTGTCCCTCAGCATAAAATAGCATCGATGTGCAAAGCGTCCATAAAAAATAGCATCCCACAAGGCAATTTGGGCCTATCAGCGCATCCAACAAGGACCGCAATGCATCCAAATGGCCTATAAATCATCCACTGCAACCCAATGCATACCACGAATGAGCGCACACTGCTCAAACTACTGTAACCAGAGTGATCTGCATAAGGTATGCTCAAGAAATCATAGTCCCACGGTAATGAGCGCTTCTGAAAATAGAACCTGAGATGCTTCAAAGCATGGGCGCCATTGCATAATCGGACTCAGCAAGAAAATCTGCAAATATCTCTCTTCTGCCAGAACTCCAAAATCCCAACCGATGAGTGAGAAATGGGAGTCAACACTTATCCACTGCCATGCAGCATAAATCTAAGGTTTCAAAACCTTAGTATGAAAAATGCATAACAGAGAGACGAAATCGAATACACAGAGATCTATAACTCTGAAAATCCTCCACCGAATCGCACAAGAACTGACAGGTAGGGGTTTTTGGGTGTCTGGAACGTAATGGGACAAACGGTTTTGGAAACCGTGGTCTCAATCACTGGGTCCAACACACGGACTGAAAAACGTTTTTGGAAACAGAGCTGTTTGTAAACTCCACCGGAGTGCGAATGATGAGCAACATAGAAGTTTTAGGACCTCCTGAGTCCACCGAACTGACAAATCTGCAGATGGTTGCTCCAAACTTGAGTTCCAATACCCGGGCAAAAACTTGAGTTCCAATACCCGGGCAAAAACGCAGGAACTGACACAGTGAGTCAGAAATCCACTGAAATGATCCCAGGTTCAAGAATGAAGGTGTTTCCAAGCTCCTGAAGTAATGTGGACACCAAAGGCAAGCAATAGTTGCCTCTACATGTCAATACGGAGTCTCTGTCATCGAACGGAACAGGAAAAAGCTCAAAAAACGACTTTTTCTTTGAAAGCTCTTAATAGGCTCTCAAAACCACTTCGCAAAGCCAAAGTGACTTTTCAAAGGTTTCTCCAAGGTCTCTGCACACTCGGATGCAAGTAAAGTTACCCACAAAGCTTCCCACAGAGCTTCTCCTTCCTCCCACAGAACTGCTAAGCTTCCAAGCATTCACGCACGCTCAACTAGATCACCCGAGCTCTGATACCAGTTGAGAGTGCTCTCAACGGAAGCAAGAACGGAAGAAGGAGAGAGAGAGAGAGAGAGGGAGACAGAGAGCCACACAAGTTTTGGTGGGTGCAGAACCACCCTAATCTTTTTTTCATTCATTTATATATGTGTTTGAGTATTGTACATAACCGGGGTAAAGGCATAGTGACCTTTAACCCCCACACATGGCCCTTGACTATGATGACAACAATGATGATGAAGAGTACATTAACATGAATGATGGCTTGATTGAGAACCCTATGGCTAGGCATGGTGGAAAGGAGGACATGCCAAAGGCAACAGAACTAAGAGACACAACGGTGCAATACTTGAGGACATTGGATCCAAATTGTTGATTTCTCCTATTGTATAGGCTTTGCAACTTTGAATTTTTAACAAAGGCATTGAATTTTGAATTCTAAACTTTTAAATGACCCTAAGATCTCACATTTTTTTCCAAATTACTTTTAGGCAATTATAAATGGCCATGTGGTTTTCTAATTTGCTTAAAGGCATGTTGAAAGGGAAAGAGGGGAGGGAGGGGGAGGGAAGGGGAAGGTGGGGGGGGGGGTATTAGATTTAATTGGACCTTAGAATATTGCATGCAAAGGGCACATGTGGTTGTCTCGTGGGGAATGAAAGCATGCAAAACCTACAAAAGAGGTCCGAGGAGGTGCAGTCGGTTGCATTTAATCAAGGCCCCATGTGGGGACATCCACCTCTCCATTGTGACACGATGTTGACTGAGCGGCCTCCCAAGCATCAGCGGTGACAGAGGAGGGTGCCTCTCTAACTCGGAAAGTGGCATTCTCTCTTTCTCTCTCTTTCTCTCTCTCTCTCTCTCACACACACCTTAGTGTTTGGTTGCCTCTCTCTCTCTCTCTCTCTAACAAGGGCTTGAAAGTACCAGCTTTTTGCATCCTGTATCAAGAGTTTAAGTCTTATTTACACTATGGTTGCATTGTGGATAGATTTTAAGTGAGGAAGACATCTTTTTATTTTGTTAGATGGCCCACGTAACCAAAAGCTAGAGCCTTTTTTGAAAAAAAAAAAAAGCTAGAGCCTTAATTTTTATTAGGAACAAAAGGTACAAATAGAATCATGGACATGAGACATGACAAAACTCAATACTCCCTACAAATGTCAAGTGGAGAGCTGTAAGCCATCATTACTACACCTTGTAGAACATTGTTACCTAGATTATGATAACATGAATATCCACATTGTCCTTCAATCTCAAATCCATTAAGGGCCACAGTCGGTGAAAGTTAAATCTCCACCGCCCTTTTGAAATGAAGTTCCACCCATCAAAAAATGAAATCATGTCAAAATGGAATTTTAAACTTCCTATACATTAACAAATCAAACAAGTATACAAAATTATAAAGTAAAACCACATAGCTCATATTTACATCAAAAAGGGCAGATTCTATTTGCGAGTTTTTCCAAGTGGAGTTTTTGAGTTTTTTCTCCGTAGCTATAGGGTGTAGAGTGTGATGCATTAGTGTGTGCTGCATACTACACTCTCTCTCACTCCCACTCACATAATCACTCTCACGAGAGAGAGAGAGAGAGAGAGAGAGAGAGAGGAATAGGATGTATAGGGGAAGGCACTAGAGGAGCCTCCAAAGTCCTTGGAATATGACTAGCAGCACTCTCTCCCTCTCTCTCTCTCTCAAATGTAAAGCTCTCTCTTCGGGGTCACCAAACATCCTCTTCTTATTACTCCGATTGTGGCATTCTCTCTCTCTCTCTCTCTCTCTCTCTCTCTCTCTCTCTCTCACACACACACACACACACATCCCACACACACCTTAGTGTTTGGTTACTCTGATTACCTCTCTCTCTCTCTCTCTCTCTCCCCATACACTTTTGGTTAATAGGAAGGCCCTCTCTCTCTCTCTCTCTCTCTCTCTCTCTCTCTCTCTCTCTCTCTCTCTCTAACACACACACTAAATTGTGTTATTGCATGTGTGTGTGGAAGACAATACAACAACCCCTTTTGCATAGTGAAAAGACAAAAGAGTCAAGGTAAAGGATAGAAAGAGAACATTATAGAATTAAGGAAGCGTTTGAGTATGTAGGTAAAGCACCTACGAAATTGCATAAAAATTATCTAAGAGCTTTGATAAGAAATGACAATAATGTTTTTGCAAATAACATTTTTGCAAAAAAAAAAGGAGCTTGGTGAATTCCTGATAAGCATCCCTTTTATTAAAGAGGAGAGTCTCCATACCTGCCACCATCCAATAAGAAAACATGGTAAGAACTAGCTTAGCTTTAATTGGGAAGACAGGTGTCATAAACACCCCTCCCTTGTTTCTCAGGGTCATAATAAAATAGTAGCTTAAATACGAACTTAAATAGCTAGATGTGGACTTTAAAGGTGTAAAAAAAGGAGCTTAGACAGAATTTGAAAAAAATAAAAAAGGATTTAAAAAATTAATAAAAATAATTGGGGGAAAAGCAAGTGAAATTAAGGAAAATTATGGGGAAGGAAGAGGAAAAAATAGGGAAGAAAATAGGAGAAATTTGGTTTAAGATGCGGGGAGAGAGAGAGAGAGAGAGATTTAAGAAAGAAATTGAAAAAAGAAATAGGAGGAAGCATAAAAAATTAGGAAGTGTTTGTGAGATAGAAGGAAAAGGCATTAGAAAAAATAGGAAAAGGGAAAATTAAGAAATTAAATTGCTGCAAAACAAAAAGGAGAATTGTGTGTATGTGTGTGTGTGTGTGTGTGTGTGTGTGTGTGTGTGTGTGTGTGTGTGTGTGTGTGTGTGTGTGTGTGTACCCACTTTTGCCCCAGTAGGATACAACACACTAGGTGAGATAGTGGGTCATCACCTACTGTCTATGCAAAAAGGACTAGTAATATTTTAGAATTGTCAAATAAGCAGTGGAAAAAGAGTAACAGAAGTGCTTTTTTAAGACATGAGATTTTGGAGCAATGAGGGCTGTTGGTTTTGCAAGTAACCAGGGGAAAAAAGAGTTTATATGATAGCCATAATAGGGATAAAGTGGGCTAATCTGGAAATTGTTTGGGGTGGAAGACTTCTTAGAAAGAAGAAAAAACCAAAAGAAAGAGAAAATTGCTTTGCGAGCAATGAAGTGAGTCAAAAGGCAACGCCATGATGACTTAATCGTAATAAGTGCAACCATCCAAAGATGCTTGGGATGAGGGAGAAGGAGACAGAAGAGGGTTGTTGAGAGCTTCAAATTGGAGCAAAACATCCCATGAAATTTTTTGAAAGGAAAATAGCACAAGTTAATGAAAGGAGTCAGGAAGCCAAAACAGGCCTTAATGACTTAAGTGTACTATGTGCAACCATCCAGAGTTGCAAGGGAAAGGACATGTGTGTGGAAGACAAGACAACAACTCCTTTTGCATACTAAAAAGACAAAAGAGTCAAGGTAAAGGATAGAAAGAGAACATTATAGAATTAAGGAAGCATTTGAGTATGTAGGTAAAGCGCCTACGAAATTGCATAAAAAGTATATAAGAGCTTTGATAAGAAATGACAATAATATTTTTGCAAAAAACATTTTTGCAAAACAAATAGGAGCTTGGTGAAGTCCTGATCAACATCTCTTTTATTAAAGAGGAGAGCATGCATACCTGCCACCATCCAACAAGAAAACATGGTAAGAACCAGCTTAGCTTTAATTGCAAAGACAGGTGTCATAAACACCCCGCCCTTCTTATCAAGGTCACAATAAAATAGTAGCTTAAACACTGACTTAAACAACTCGATGTGGACTTTAAAGGTGTAAAAAAAGGAGCCTAGAAAGAATTTGGAAAAAATGAAAAAGAATTTAAAAAGTTAATTTTAAAAAATTGGGGAAAATCAAATGAAATTAGGGAAAATTATGGGGAAGGAAGAGATAAAAATAGGGAAGACAATTGGAGAAAATTGGTTGAAGATGCGGAGAGAGAGAGAGAGAGAGAACGAGAGAGAGAGAGAGAGAGAGAGAGAGCTTTAAGAAAGAAATTGGAAAAAAAAATGGAGGAATTAAGAAAATGAGAGAGAGAGAGAGAGAATTTTAGAGCTTTAAGAAAGAAATTGGAAAAAAAAAAATTGGGAGGAATCAGGAGTCTTTGTGAGATAGAAGGAAAAGGCATTAGAAAAAATAGGAAAAGGGAAAATTAAGAAATTAAATGGATGCAAAAGAAAAAGGAGAATAGTAAGTGTGTGTGTGTTTTCAATCCTTAATAAGTGTTAACTAAGGTCTAGAGAAGTGCAATGAAGAAGAAGAAGAGGAGGAGGAGAAGTAGGAGAAGGCAAGCATTTCTTCCTCAACAAAGAGATGCAAGAGGCGATGGGTGTTGCGTGTTGATGAAGGAGCCTGTTACACTCTCTCTCTCTCTCTCTCTCTCTCTCTCTCTCTCTCTCTCTCTCTCTCTCTCTCTCTCTCTCTCTCTCTCTCTCTCTCTCTCTCTCTCTCTCTCTCTCACACACACACAAGCAAAAATGACATTCGCGAATAGCATGCTCCCATTTCAATTGTCCCCCTCAAATTGTTTTACAAATGGGCACGGACATCGTTATGTGGCATCCCAATTAAGTTTGGGTAGATGATTTTTCTTGGGCAACAGTCCAAGGGTGCCCCAAAAAAATTGGAGGTGGCCAAGAGCAGAGAATTTGCAATGATAACCACTTGATCACTTTGCATTCGCTTGATTGTAAAGATATAATTAAATTTATATGTTTGTCAAGCGACCGTTTGTGAAAGTGCTTATTCCCAAGCTCCCCCTTAGTCACTACACATGTAGGGCCCATGGTCCAATGTCCAGTGCATATTTTTGAAACCTCCCTCATCAGTGTTTGGTTACTAGGATGCTCTCTCTCTCTCTCTCTCTCTCTCTCTCTCTCTCTCTCTCTCTCTCTCTCTCTCTCTCATGTCATTCTTTGGTGTGTGTGATTGAGTTCTAACCCTCCTTTAAATGTACCAAACATGATGGGAGCCTTAAATGTTCCTTTATCTTTTATCAATTCTCTTCCCTTATCCTTCAATATACTATATTAAACAAGGGCTTGAAACTACTAGCTTTTGGCATCCTTTACAGAGAGTTCAAGTATGCTTTACACATCTACCTCTATGGTTTCATTGTGGATAGATTTTCACTGAGGACGACATCTATTCATTTTGTTGGATGACGCACGTAACGAGAAGCTAGACCCTTAATTTTTATTAAGAACAAAAGGTACAAATAGAATCATGGACATGAGACATGACAAAACTCAATACTTCCTACAAATGTTAATGGGAGAGGTGTAAGCCATCATAACTACACCTTGTAGCACATTGTGACCTAGATCATGATAACATGAATATCCACATTGTCCTTTAGTCTCAAATCCTTTTGTTAAATCTCCACCACCCTTTTAAAATGAAATTGTACCCATTGGAAAACAAAATTGCATCTAAACATAATTTTAAACTCCCTACACATTTACACGTCAGCCATTCTGCACTACGAAAAAGACGTGAGACAAAATTACAAACTATCAAGTGTATAAATTTATAAAGTAAAACCGTGTAACTCCTATTTACATCAAAAAGTTACATCTCAACAAAAACCAGATAACAAGGTCATTATTACAGGTTCCATCCACCACCAACCAAACTACATTTAAGGAAACTAGTTCCATCCATCTACACAAAAACAACCACAACTGCTATTCGGATAAACATCCGATGATCATATCAGAAAGTACTTTTAAGAAGAACTAGAAGAAGCCCCTGCAGAATCCCGACCACTAAAGAAATAAAGAACAAAGTTGGAGAAAAAGCCTACCATGTGCAGCACTTCACGACCATTAGAAAATCGATGCCTTTTCAAACCATTCTCATAGACACAACCAAAATGACTTCAGAAACACTTCCTCCTCTTAAAGAATAGCTCCAAAATCAGTAACGTTTTTCATACTCCCAACATCATGAATAGCAAGAACATAACCAACAGACATACCAAAACTAATCATGGGTGAATTTTTCAACTTAGTTTTGTTAAGAAGCAAAATTTTTATATTGGTGTCAAAAGTTTGTATGCCCTAGCAAAAATAAACATTTGAAAGATTTGCCAGGATTTGAAAATTTTATGTAAAAAATATAAAGTTTTGCCAAGATTTACATTTTTTACTTCAAAATTCAAAAGAAAATATATAAAAGTGTACTACCTTTTATCAATCTTGTGAAATTAAAAACCAAGCTCAATAAACTTTCACTAAGGTTTTGTATTAATATATAAGCATAGCTTTGAAAAAACATCCATAACTGATGCTTCAAGAACAGAAGACAAAAGCTGAACAGCAACATAGTAGACTAAGCCTAGACACCACCATCATAGCCATAAACTGATAGCAAATCTCCATTAAACCCAACTCCTGAATTGCCACCAAATCTAGGAGCATAAAAACCACTACGAACATACCCATACATTGGATGAGCCATAGGAAGTTCAATGATGCAGCTAGAATCTCCACCACCAATAGAACTATAACCATCAAATCCTACATACATCACAACTCCTCTTATGAAATGAACCTAGTCCACCTGACAACCCTGCAACATCACAACTCACCAAATCCCCCACCAACAACCTTCTTTGTAGATAAAACTGAGACACCTCCACTTGAACAATCAGAGGAACAGATAGCACTTGAACTAGATGATAAACCACATGAAGAATCCCCTAGACAAAGATGGAGAAAAACTATCAACGCTCACAACATAACCCTGTACACACTCCGCCATATCCCAAGTTTTCCTACTTCCATTGTTATTGTATGGACAAGCTACAATCTGCAAACTACCACTAGTAGCATATTTTTGCAAGCTACTGACACACTTATTCCCACTAAAAAACATAGTAACCTTAAGCGAAACACTCACCATAGACAACCTAGTCACAGGTGTAGAACGCAAGCTCTTATTGTTGCATTTCCACCAAAGTCCCCAACAACAGTTTTCACCATCGTCGAGACTAAGCCTTTCAAAGTCTTTTCTCACAAACGCAGTTCCTATTATATCACACCTACAAAAAACAAACGACATGTAACAAAACAAAACCACCTTTTCTTTAAAAATACTCATGACAGTTCAAGGACTATCAATCGACTTGCTGGAATATATAAAGCAGATTATCATCACGAAGAACCAAAGGAGGCATATGCTGACAAAGTCGATCATAAGTAAAAACTAGATCACCCTCATAACTCTTCACAGACTTCCTTAAATGGAGAGTATCTTTTCAAAATCAATTTGTGATTCTTACTAAGCCTCTCTTGAAACTTGAAAAAAAAACAACACAACTACCTAAAATAAGCCACAATAACCAAAACATAAACAACAGCAAACATTCTAAAATAATAAACACTTACTCAACAAATGCTCAGAATGAGTTGACACCTCCAGCAAACTATGCACGTTGAACACGGTAAAGTTCAAACTCACCACAAATGGCAAATCGCATCAAGATCTAAAACCTCACATCCTAGTTACCATCCTTTTCCACACTTCAATTCATAGCAATCCCCAAAGCAACCTGACTCTTTTTGAATAGAGAACTTTTCAAAATATTGAATGGAACTCCATCTACACCAGTATTGGCACCAATATTGAATGAAACTTCATCTACACTAGTATCACCAATTTGAGCTTCCTGACGATGCCTCAAAATCTAACCAAATGCCTTAAACAATGCCATCAAAGTAGCAAGAGGATAGAAAGAGCCATCATCCTTAATAATCAGAATAGGACCCCCAATGAGAAAAATGCCCCTATTAATTAATTAGTTGGTGTGGGGGGAGGGGGGAGTGGTATATGATGGATAAATATTTAGGGGGGAGGGCTTTAATTAAATAAAGGGGGGAGGAGGAAGGGCAAGAATTAGTCTCACTGGTGGGAGGGGGAAGGGCAATAATTAGTCTCACTCCTAGGGAGGCGGAGGACAACGTATTTAGGGGGGAGGGGGAAGGGCAATATTTAGTCTTACTCGTGAGGAGGGGGAGAGCTTGAATTAAGTAAAGCAGGGAGGGGGAGGGGGAGGGAGATGAAAGAGGGAGGGGCATGTGAGATTGGGGAGGGAGGGGGCAATGTAATTAGGGGGGAGGGGAAGGGCAATATTTAGTCTCACTCATGAGGAGGGGGAGAGCTTGAATTAAATAAAGGGGAGAGGGGGAGGGAGATTAAAGAGGGAGGGACGTGTGAGATTGGGGAGGGAGAGGACAACTTATGAAGGGGAAAGGACATCTCAATAGGGGAGGGGGATTTATAATACTATTATAAGAAAAGAGGCATATAATATTTACTTTATGGCTTAGCGGTAAGGCTCATGAGAGGGAAAAAGAAGGTTTGGGTTCAAATCTTTTCATGAACATTTGGGGAAGCCCCCCTTGGACATAGTCTATGCATAAAATATATGAAGCCATGGAGAAACATGGGTTAATTGATGCATAAATAAATTAATCCATAGAGAAACATAGGTTAATTAGAGCATAAGTAGATTAAGCCATATATAAACATAGGTTAATTAAGCCTCCATGCACCAAAACTAATTAATTAATGGGTGGGAATAGGAGAGGTGAATCATCTGTAAATTGAATCAATAACATGCGCGTCCAAATCCTTGACAGCAACTAAAGTATCAAACCCATTACCAAACCTCCACAAATCAAAATGATTTCAAGTCAACTCTCCTCCTTGCTACCACCACAAGCACCCTCAATCTCCTTCTCCAAACCTATTGCAACCGTACAAAACCCACTAACACCATGACAACTAGTAACACCATGAGGACCACTACAAGCAACACCTACACCAACATGTGAACAAAAAGAAATCATAAACAAACAAACAAACACAACCTACAATAATATAACAAATAAAAAACATCAAATTCAAACCAGACACACAAACCTTTAACTCCACTTGAATCACCAATGCTACCAACACAACGTTGTTTCTCATGACCAACAACACCACTAGGAATCCTTGCCTCCACACTAATAGCACCTATACTTACAAAAAACAACAAACATAAGAACACAACAGAACAAAAGCCAACAAAAATTTTAAAATAAACAAAAGATAAAGATAAACCTCTAGTGTCACGAGAATCATCTACAGCAACAGTCAAAACATTTCCAAAACCACAGAGCACCTCCACAAATGCAAGAATCTCCAACAATCCCATCTCCAACCTCTTTTTGAAACCCCATATCAAAATAACTAGAGATAGAACCACTAGCACTACCAACGGCCTTAACACTTGTACCAAAACCACCATGAGAAGATTGACAACCAAAACATTGATGACAAGAAGGTCGACCCCACCAACACAAATCCTATGACTAACAACACATCCAGTATTACCAACACCTGCACAAAACACACAAAAAGTTACCGCATGGTAAAATAACTTACCGTGCAGTACAAGGGCAGGTTTAATGCCCGGTGTTTATCTATATTGTGCATTGATGTATATACCGCACGGTCTACTTCATGTACCATGTGGGTTTTGGTACATATTGAGCGATACTATGAACATACCACGCGGTGCAATTTCTTATATATACTTTGCACCGACCTCGTACTGTTTGCATTCCTGAAAATCTAGCTCTGCTTGGAGTCTTTAAAAAAATAAAGGACAAGGAAAAAGGGATAAAGAAAGCTTCCAAACTAATTTGTGAGTTTTTATGTCCTTTCAAAAAGTATCCATTGTCATTGGTGGGCTCGCTTAGGCCAATTGATATCTACCCACACTAGGATGCAAAATGGATGAATGTAAAGGTCTCAGCTGATGGTTTATCGTTTGTGATTTGAAAGAATCATTTTTTTTAATGTTTTTTTAAATATATTTGAAGTTATTTTCACAAAAATATAAGAAAGAAAGTTTTTTTTTGTAGACACTAGCTTTTAAAATTTAGTGAAATCTCACGGTTTTTGGTATGTACAAACCTATAAAGAAATTACTTGTTAAATAGTTATTAGCTATATAGGTTACAAAAAACTAGTAAAAAATATATATGATGTTGAATGTAAGTATCTACATGCCAGTGGAGAATTTGCATATGTCGACTTGTAACTACTCGCATATGGATACAGAATACCTTTGAACCATGTGCCAATGGGTGGTCCGCATATGCCAACTGATAACTACTCGCACATGGATGTGAAATTGTAAATAATATGTTATAGCTTATATGTACTTATTAGGAAGATGAAAATACTTGGCTTTCGCCGGTTGTTGTGGCTTGCATTTGCCAGCTGATAACAACCCATTGAAAGTCTAGCCGATTGTGTAGATCGCAATTCCTAGCTTGTATTAACCCACAAATTACACTCTAGAGAACGTTACAGACTATACTAGTTCACTTCTAAGAAGAAATTTGTGGCATTCTATACTATGCATATATGTGCAAAGATTAATACTATCTTATCAGAACAATTAGTTGATCTTATATAGGCATGTGATATGTATGTCTAAATTTATGTTAGATATGTCTAATCTAGGTAGCATCCTTCACTTCATAGATTCAAACAAAGGGTCTTGATAAGTGCACATGTAGGTATTGCTGTGGCTACTTTACTAGTGTCTGTGAAATACCGACATTCGCATATAGAGCATGATGTTGTGAATTATCATACTGCAGATAGATGCTTACTCGAGAAAGAGCGAGACATGGGAAAAGGCAACTTGCCATCCCATGCTTATTTCTACAGGTCAGATTGCCACATCTATAACCATCCAGTTATGTTAGGAGGGGGCAAGACGATTGGATGGTTGCTCTCTCTTGAGGTCTAGCAAACTTACATTTGTTTTCGATGACATGTTTAGTGACATTATCTTAAGTTGCTGAAAACATATTAATGAACTAAGATGGTTTTTCTATTTTACATGTAAAACAATCATGGCGGATAGAGAAGATAGGGTAGGCCAACATCAACCACCAAACAAGACTCAAGGAAGAGGCCAAAGTATTGCAAAACCATAGGATTTTGTTACAATGTTAGGGCATCAAAAGTGGAAGTGCAACTTTACAACCAATTCTTTATAGGATCGGCCATGAGAATAAGAAAACATTTGATTGGCGATGAAGAAAAACTAATAAAGAGATGTGAGGGACCAAGTGTCAAATCCGTTGTTGCTAGCATCCTGCAAGGCATTAACCATGCAGAGTCACCCGTGTACAAACTAAAGATGTAAATGAGTGAAAATTTACTATGTGGAACTATTCTAATGGAACTTGACATTGATTTGGACCATGGATATTCTTAATCAATCAATTGTCGGTTCCTTACGTATTTATTTGAGTCTAGATATTTTAGACTTCTTGTAGCATGAACGAATGCATTTAAATCTTTTGAATAATTGTATCGAATGGTTGGGATTGAAAAGTAGAAGGTGTGAGAGAAAGAGTCGCCACGTGCATGTAAGCAGTGCTAGCTACTGCACGAGCATGTGTGAAATACCAACCTTCATGTACAAAGCATGTTGCACGAAAGATCGTAGTGCAGATAGATGCCCTCTTTCTTGTTAATTCATTGCATGTGCATCATACGTAGTGCATGTATGATATTACAATAATTAGTATATGTTACATCCCTCATCTGGCATCAACCATACTCCATTCGCATCTAGCAACCAGCATTACACATGGGGATCTCATGATGAACACTAAATTTGATGCATGTAGAACTTGCATACATTCACTAGGTCATAAAGCATCTAATCACTCTATCACTAGAATGTCATAAGAACAAGGATCTCCTCCCCCGCCTATGGAACCAGAAGGTTCCATGAGAGCATGTAAGCATCCCTTGATGCAAGAGGAGGCTAAAGAAGAGTAGCAACGTGCCGAGCAACAACATGTGCATTTTGAGCGACTACATAGAGTAGCAAGTGCAAAGCCGAACACGTGCCACAAACAATCACATGCACATCAAGATATGCCAACCTTGAAGACCTAAATGTTAATATTTTTACACATATTTAATATTAGATTTATTATTTTGCTAGCCTTTCCTGAGTAATTATCACCTACGAACTAGTAATCAACACCATATGCACTATTTTTCTAGGTCTGCAATGGAAGGAGGTGAATAAAGTCATCTCCAAATAAGAGCTATTGCAAATCTTACCCTTAGAGGCCAATGAAGGTGAAGTCAGCAGAGCAGCCAAGCTAAGAAACACATAAGAACAACGGGGGAAGGTGAGACCAGCCAAACCCAAGGGCTTGACCAGCATGGCCGCTAGAAGACTGCAAACTGCCAAGATGAGAGAATTTGGCAAAATTCGAGAGACATTTACATCAAGGTATATGGAAATCCACCTCATTACAACGAGGTAGGCTAGTATTTTGTGAGTTTTCTCTATGTGGAGTTCATCAAAGGCATCCGAGTGGACTTCTCCTCTTATCATGAAAAGCATATACGTGGTCGCATAGAAGTGACGATCATTCAGTCACAATTATTAGTGGCATTAGAGGGTCCATGGCCACTAGAGCAATAGGTGGCGCAGCTGCATGAGGAGAACATGGCCCAATTTGAGCATGTTCAACACCTAGAAAATGAAAGACCAGAGACCGGCCTGAGCTACAGAACCAGATAGCATCTCTTCATGCTCAATTGAAGAGCCTTCAAGAGCTCAACACCCGATTGTGACAACAAAACCATGGAGCACATGCAGATGCATGTTTATGTCCTATATGCTAGTGTTTATTTGATGACTCAAATGGGCACCATGTTTTGCCTTGCCACCATAGGTTTCATGTTTACTATTTAGTAGATTACTTGCAAAGACAATTTGTAGGCCCGCTTTGTAAAGTTGAAATATCAAAGGCATTGTATATGGCCTTGGGCTTAGGAGAGGTGTATCCAAAATCCTGACAATTACCTAAGTATGACATATGATCTATGACGGATGTACATTGTATTATGTGACTAAAATATATGTTCTTTTAAATTTGTGTTCTTTCAAGTTTACCTGCATGTGACAATTCATAGTTTCTACTATAACCAACATTCGTGCAACTTTTGGAATATGTAAATTGAGAACAATGTTCTTGATTTACACTACTTTCTTTAACTGGTATTTTGCTAAGAGGTGCGGCTTTAACAATGATAAAATAGAAAACAATGTCTTTATCCAAAACAATGTGTGCTTAATTCATAAATACTATCAGTAATTAAAATTAAATTTACTATTTTCATAAATGGGAGAATATAAATTTATGTAATGTTATCTTAATGTCTTCCAAGTAACCATGATGTGAAAACTAATTTTTTATTTTGTTTTGAAAACTATCTACATAACAAACATCAATAAATTCCATTAAATGTCTTATTATAAAGCAATGAAACACATAATATTATAACACCAATTGCTTACATATAGTAGTTCTAAAAGACATTCTTCAAAGATGGGCCCAAACCAAGTAAGTGCAGCATGCCATCCTACTACAACATCCAATATACTATAGTTATTAATATACGTTGTCACCTAGAGTACTCATAGAGAGAGATAGGGACACTATCCATGGCCCTACTTACTAGAGTCTTCTTGAAGTTTTTTCTATGGTCAAGAGAGCTCAAAATATCCAATGAGACCCATTGGTGAGGGGAGGTGACAATCGTGACAAATTGTACATGGATAAGCCTATCCAAAGATTAAAGACATGGATTATCAACACGAAGAAAAGATATCAAGGTTGATTCCAATGGGAGAGCTTGTGAAAAATAAGGTAATTAAGTTTGGTAAAGCATGGAAATTAGTGGATGAACTCCAGTGGTCAAAGGCTTCTCTAGTGGAAGCCATGAGTTTGGAAGGATGTTAGAAAAGATGAAGGAGAAGGCTATGGAAGCTGGGTTACCTAGGAGTGCGAACAATAAAATGTGAAAATGACCAATAGGAGTGTACTCTATAGAGGGGGTATTGCGCTAGAAATAATTTAATTAAAAAAGACTCTTTACAAGAAATAAAAACAAGAAACTATTAAATTCCCTCTCTCTCTCTCTCTCTCTCTCTCTCTCTCTCTCTCTCTCTCTCTCTCACACACACATAAAATAATTTTGATTAGTATATGTACATGCTCCTTACTCCACTTGTGACTTAAACTTTTTTTTTTTTAATCTAAGAATCCATATGGTTGTCTATATTCCTAGATAAAGCGATAACAAGCCAAGGGAAATAGGCATTACTTGTCTACCTAAACGTAACTATGATTTCTAACACCAAGTTTGTTTTGATGGTAGTAAGTAAGTGGACCTTGACCTCAGAACCTGGACTACCTGAGGATTCGACATCTTTTTTCAATATTGTGTTTGTCAAACTCTCTCAATTTTGGTGGACATTTTTCCAAACTCTAGTTGTTGCATTTTTCAACTTAGATGTCTCAAATATTTTTTTCATATATGATCCCCTTTTTAAACTTTTTATCCAATTGATGGAATTAATTGTATGGCCCAACTATTGATAGGACTTTTTAATCTAAACACACACACATATGCATACAAATGCAAATCTCTCTCTCTCTCTCTCTCTCTCTCTCTCTCTCTCTCTCTCTCTCTCTCTGAAATAGCCGAGACTAGTGTAGCCACCCTTGCAAAACCTCTCTCTCTCTCTCTCTCTCTCTCTCTCTCTCTCTCTCTCTCTCTCTCTCTCTCTCTACTACTCTTCCTTCTCTTAGTGACGACCCAGGTCCATCTAGCACATCCTTTCACTCTCTCTTTTACTTGTCACCCCTTTCCATCTCTCTAAGGGACTAGTAACCACCTTAGTACTTCTCGATTGTTTTCTCACCAGATGGCATTCTCCCTTACTCTTGGAAAGTTTCCAAACCCATGCTCTCTCTCTCTCTCTCTTTCTCTCTCTCTCTCTCTCTCTCTCTCTCTCTCTCTCTCTCTTTGCTTTGTCTTTGTTAATGGGAGATATCATCGTTAACAAAATGTATTGAAGAAAAGGATGAGGAAGAGGAGAGAAAGAAGAAAGAAGCTTGCATAATAGTAGAACAAAGAGAAAATCCATGCTCCAACTTAATCCCCCAAATTGGGTAAATACCACCACACTCAAAAAGAGGGAGCCCATTACATGATATAGGTGGAGGCCTTTGTAATGTCCGTGTTAGGAGCAACATGATACGAGAGCAACAATGCTAGAAGTAGAATGTGTAAACTACACAATATAGAAAATGCTCAAAATGGAAAACAAAGACAGACACTGATATAAGTGGTTCACCTAGTGTGAGCTATGTCCGTGACGAAATCGCAAGTCTTGTATTTTTCTTCTTCAGCATGCCAAAAGATATAAGATACAAGTAGTATATCCACTACTCTCCTACTATGTTAGCCACACACTTATCTTATAATTTTTTTACCACACAACTCATGCACCAATTTTCATGTATTCATCGGTCCCCCTTGGAACCCCCCAATGGCAGTCCTAGGGGGGGGTGTTGCATCCCCTTCATGGAATGGTTATAAACATGAGTGGATCCAAAGCATGGCCAAAGAAAACCTCTGGAAAAAAGATAAGGTTCCACATACAATAATCTCCCACTTGGAGACTGATCAAGTAACTCCACCATTACTACAGTTGCTGAAATTCTTTGGATTAGGCTATTTTTTATATTGTTCCTCATTCTTGAAGACCAATTGAAATTGAGCAAAACTTCTCCCTGGTTACCACCTTAGTCAACATGTCTGCATGATTCTGGCTAGTGTGTATCTTGTCCAGCTTTAACTAACCATCCTTCAAAACAGATCGGATGAAATGATATCTGAGCTATATATGTTTGGTGATTTGAATGGACATTTGAATTCTTTGCAAGATCCATTTCTACCGCGACCACTTCTTGAGAGTATCGA
Organism: Dipteris shenzhenensis; assembly: GCF_047967505.1. NCBI lineage: Eukaryota > Viridiplantae > Streptophyta > Polypodiopsida > Gleicheniales > Dipteridaceae > Dipteris > Dipteris shenzhenensis. Next base: position 34,279,410 of record NC_141601.1, on the reverse strand, counting down.
AGGAGGGATTCATCATCAGACCCCACTATCTTGAGGACAGAGGAGTCTCACATGCACTGAGGATTGCCATTGGACAACTATGAGTTTCATCCCATCAGTTGAGGATTGAGGCGAGGAGAGCCGTAGGTACATCACATACACAACCCACGTAAATAACAAATAAAATGACCTTGCATGAGAAAGATATAGTAACACACTTGACTTAGTAAATTATGAAGAAAGAACATATTATATATTTAAATACCACAAATATTGTTAAATTATTGCATGTAAAATAAATCAAAATTTAAAATAAACTATCTAATGAAGATATAAAATATGCTTGTAAAAATATGAAATAACATCAGCACATATACATGATAAAACGACAAAAAACAAATCCAAAATCATTTCTTTTTTTATCGTTGTACTATTCCCTCTTGTAAGAAAGACTCTATAAGCTGACTCTTCATAAAATTTCTTTCAAAACAAACATATCTTTCAACATTTTTAAACCGTGTAGTGAAAGAAGACAACACAACTACACAAAACAAATTACACACTAATTGTTTCCTCAAAGTTGCATCACAAGATTTCAAATCTCGTCATTGTTATTATCTTGCATTATTCCAAACGCTGACTCACCTCAACCTCCATGAAACTTTCACAAATGGTTCAGAATCGTGTCCCCTTAGAGATTGTAGTAGGGAAAGGGACCAGTCTTGAGAGACGGATGAAAGAAAGATTGATTTACATGTATAAGAAGTATAATGCCTAAAAGTTAATCTTCCTTCTTTCTCAAGGAATCTTGACCAGTAGCTCCTTCTAGGCTCGAAACACCTTGCATCATTCATGGTGTGTCCCAATACATTGATTGCTTCAAGTTTCTAATTGAAAACAATTTGAAATCACACGAGAATCTTAGATGAGAGAAGAAGTGGTGAGATTTGAAAGAGAAACGTCCAAAATAGAGCAAGAAGAAGGCAAGGTGAATCTCATTCAAAAATCTTATAAGTTTTGAAAGAGTGGACTTGAAATGGGAGGGAAACGCTAGTTGAGAAGAGAAACGATGAGATTTCAACATGACCGTCCTTCCCATGAGAGGGAGAACTGAGAGAGAACTTCTTGCTCAAAAGAAAGAAAGAAATTAGAAAATAGGGTTGGAGCAAGAAAAATTCAAAATGTCAGTCAAAAATGAGGGAGAATGAAGAGAAATGAGAGAGTGAGAGGAGTATGGTAATTGGATGGGAGGATTTCATTTCAAGAAAAATGGTGCAAGTTTGGTTTTGGTTACTCTTCAAAAATGTGATTGAAGAGTTGAGGCAACAAATGGGAGGTCTACATCAAACTTTGTTCCTTTGAATAAAGAAATAGGAAAGTCAGACAATTTCCAATATTCTATTGCCCTCCACTAGCCAATAGTATTCTCAAATTTATTAACCTTATCCTTTCATGTCACCAACCCAAGGAGTCTCTTACAAGGCCCCTTTTTTAGTCCAACATTTTTTTAATGTCTAGTAACTGAGCCTTTATTAAGGTAACGGTTGTCAAAGATCAACTAGCAACTATAGGTCAGAAGGTCGACACAAACCAAATAGCATTGCTAATAAGAGGCAATTACAAGATGACAATTCAAGAAATAAAGATATGTACTCTCTTCTCCTCATGCGCCAGTTTGACCACACCTAGGACCCACCTATCCCATCTTGGTTCGCCCGATATGCAGTGTTAGGGAATGAAGCTATTTAAACAAATTCATAGCATTTTCCCCCTATGCAATGACAAAGCCAATGCGATTTCTTCGATTCCCTTCAATTTTTGTTGAGACTGCTGAAGTGTGCAAGGTTGGTCCGTCTACCAGTTGAGGCCCCTAGGATCTACAAAAGACTCATCAAGTCAACCAACATAGCATAGGATAGATTGTCCCACCTGGATCTTTAACCCAAACATACTTGTAAGCTTATCAAGATTGGGGAAAAACCAATCTAGATAGCAAGTTAGCCACTTGTTTCAAATCATATCTAGGGGATATCGCCCAAAGTTTCAAGGGTTTGGTCAGGAGACTAACCATTGCCAAGTGATCCAAGCCACTCACTTTTGAGAAGCTAAGCTTGATGCTCATGCAAGAAGTACAGGAACAAGAGCATGCAAGATATGGTCTTTCTTGCTTCAAACCAAGGAAAGGTAAACAAGGGCAAACATGGACAACTTAAGCCCAAGACTAATGGTGACTCTTCAAAAGAGACAAGGCAAAAAGAGGAAGTAAGAAGAAACAAAGAAAATGCTTCTATTGTGAAAGCCTAGACATATAGTTTAAGATTGCAAATTGAAGAAGATGATCAATAGAAGCAGGAGGCCAAGCCCTAGATGGAAGAGCCAACAAGCAATATGGTAAAAGAGGAGCTAGTTTTGGTGGTCGCCGCAAGCATTCCCGTAAGATTCCTGTGGAGGAGGACATCTATCACTCAAATTCAAAAATGAGGCCATCAGCACTGAGGAGGATAAGATGCAAGTGTATACATTGAGTTCAGACTTCAAAAGCAAAATGACCAAGACTGTTGTATGGCTCCTGAATTACATAAGGATGGCATTTCAAGAGGTCGGGTTTGCTCCAATAGCAGGCAACAATCCAACATATGTATTCCCACTATTCTTTTATGAGTTCAGCAAGATCTTTGAAATGTATGGTTAGCAGGTTCAAGAGCCGCCAGGCAGGCACATGGGACAGCTTTAGGGAGAGGCATGCAACGCCTCTTGCATGATGAATTGATGGATGTGGACGTCTTGGAGGAGATGACAAGTTCTGTCTTCAAAGCTTTGCCAAAGAGTTCGATGCACAATGCTGGAGAATTAGGAAGTAGAATCTGTCATAAGAGCCACAATTTGAGAGTATGGATGGGAGCTTGGAAGACTCAACATCCGAACCTGAGGATTACTCACAAGGAGCATTGATCCAGAGGCTTTCAAATTTTCTGGAGGAAACCTTGATGGAGGTGATCCACATGGACCAGCCAATAGGATCTCTGTATGCAAGGATCATGAACTTGGAGATTCACGAGAGATTTATTAGATGGTCGCTACCACTTGGAGGGTGACATCATGGACAATTTACCCAATATGGCTCAGGTGGAGTGTGGATAATACAAATGTTGGAATAATAGGCCCATTGTCACACCTGTAAACCCCAGGACATGGTACAATTTTTAGCTTTCTCCATCTCCAAACTCTCAATACACCCAACAGTGCCTTGATAGGGTGCACAAATCCAGGTTTGATAGTGCTCATGTCCGATATAGAGCAGGTGTGATAGTGCTCATGTCCAATAAAGAGCAACGATCAGAAAATCCAGGATCCTCGGTAGATGATGAGGGGACAGCCATAGGTTGCTTAGAGCATAGAGGACAGCATAGGTTGCTCGGAGCATATCCGTTATAGATGATGAGGATGAAGACCACTCTGAGATGGAATCTGAGTTGGTGACTGGCACTAACTGGACTATTGGCTCCAAAAATCACAGATATGTTGACGGGAGTACTTCAGCAAGGTACTTCATTTATTTGGACAACAACCAGCAATGTGAAGACCAAGGGTATGGAATCACCTTGTGTTTATATGTTGATTAGAGTCGTATGTTTGGTACTCAATGCTGTTAGGATGGAGGGTGAAAACCTTCCAAACAGGCACAGGTGGAGCTTTCTTGACAGAGGCACTCGGAGCCTATTGTTGATTGGTGGACCTGGTTGGTGTGAATAAAATTACTCGGCAGAGTCTCTCCTACCTGTGCTGCATTGTTTCACATGACAGCCGCACCATAGATGTTTGAAAGCATCACATAGGGCACGGAAGACTCTGGATTAAGGATACAACAATGTTCTGCAGCGCGCTCTCCTCTTTCAACATCACCATGGATTCTGCAGGAGCCAAGCAAACTCAACCATGCCAAGCTAGCTTTTTCAAATGGCATGATGTTGATAAGATTCTCTGCCTCATCCAAGTATCCTGCACGACCAAGAACATCAATCATGCATAGATAATGCTCTGTCATCTGTGTTAACCCATGGTCTTGTTTCATAGAATTGAAGTAATGCCAGCTTTCCTGAACCTGTCCTGTATGATTGCATGCAGTGAGGATAGAGATAAAGGTAATCCCATCTGGCTTGATGCCTCTCTCCTGCATCTGATGAAAGATTTCCAGGGCCTCCTTGCCTTGCCCATTCTGGGTGCATGCAGCAATCACAGCATTCCAACACACAATATTTGGCTCAGGCAACATGCTGAACCCACCCTTTGCATCCTCCAAATACCCACACTTTCCATACATGCTTACAAGACCACACACCACAACAGGATCGTTCTCAAAAGCATTGTAAACAATAGCAGCATGAATCTGCCATCCACATTCTATAGCTATTAAGCTGCCACATGCATGCAGGACAGAGATGTAGGTGATCTTGTCTGGCTTGACACCTGCCGATATCATCTGGCAAAACAGATCCAGAGCCTCCTTGCCATGCATATTATGAGCATACACTTCAATCATGGCATTCCATGAGACAAGATCCAGCCTCACAATTCTTCTGAACATGCTGCTTGCAGCATCAAGGCTCCTGCACTTGCCATACATATTTATGAGCGCATTCCCCACAGTAAGCTCTCCCTCATATCCACTGTCAACAATTGCTGCATGGATAGTAAGTCCCTCTTGTGAAGATGCCAGGCCTGTACATGCTAAAAGAAGCCACATGAAGGTGATCTTGTCGGGCTTTATTCCCTGAATTTTCATCAGAGCAAAAAGTTCCAGGGCCTCTCTGCCATTTCCAATCTCAGAGCATACTGTGCCCATGGTATTCCAAGAGACCACACTCGGTTCAGCCATTGCTTGAAAATTTGCCCTTGCATCATCTAAACTTCTGCACTTGCCATACATATTGAGAATTGCATTTGCCACAGCAACATCTCTCTCATATCCAATGCCAACAATTGCAGCATGAATCTCCTCTCCTTCTCTTAGGGCTGCCAGACTGGAGCATGCATCAAGAACAGTGATGAAGGTGATCTTGTCTGGCTTGACACCATCGACTTGCATGTGATAGAAGAATTTAAGGGCCTCCTTGCTATGCCCATTCTGGACACATGCTGCTATCATGGCACTCCAAGAGATCACATTTCGGTGAGGCATTTGGCTAAACACACTCTTTGCACTATCCAGACTGCCACATTTGCCATACATATTGACAAGGGCATTCCCAAGCATAACATCTTCCTCACATCTGCTACCAACAATACAAGCATGAATCTCCTGTCCTCCACCTAGGTCTGCAAGCGAAGCACATGCATCAAGAGTGGAGATGAAAGTGATCTTGTTTGGTGTGATGCCTTCACACTGCATATCATGAAACAGTTTCAAAGCTTCATCTCCATGTCCAGTCTGAGCACAGGCTCCAATCATGGCACTCCAGGATACCACATTCCGCTGAGGCATTCTCTGGAAAACCCTCCTTGCAGCATCCCAAGCCCCACACTTTCCATACATGTTTACAACCGCGGTGCCTAGAATTATATCACCCTCATAACCCCTTTCCATAACAGCTTTGTGAATCTCACGTCCCTCATTTAAGACAGCCAGGCTGGCACAAGCAACAAGAATAGAGATGAAAGTGATCCTATCTAATTCAATGTTCTCAACCTGCATCTGATTATATAATTCCAGGGTCTCTATGCCATGCCCATTCTGAGCGTATGCTGAAATCATGGCACTCCAAGAAACCATGTTTTTATGAGTCATTCGACTAAACACGTTCCTTGCATCGTGCACACTCCCACATTTACCATACATATCCACAAGCGCATTGCCTACGATTAGAACCTGCTCATACCCGCTGTCAATAATGGCAGCATGAACCTCTTCCCCCTCCTTTGCTGTCAGGCTGGCACAAGCATGCACTAGGGAGATGAAGGTGATCATGTTGGGCTTGATGCTTTGAAGCTGCATCTGCCGAAAGTATTGCAGGCACTCATTCCCATGCCCATGCTGAGCGCACGTTATAAGCATGCTACTCCAGGAAACCACATTTCTCTCAGGCATTTGATCAAACACCATCCTTGCATTACCCAAACTCCCATTTTGAGCAAATGCTTTCATGAGCATATTCCAAGAGTACAGATTGGGGTCAGGTATTTGATTAAAAGCGGCTTGTGCATCCCCAGCATTGCCACAGTTCCCGTACATGTGAATAAGGCAGTTTCCTAGGAATGTGTCGTGTGCATATCCATTACTTACTATGTGCGCGTGCACACGCTTACCAACAATCAGCGCCTTGGATTTACCAATATGTTTCAAGAAAGGGGAAATGGCAGCAAAGTCTACCGGACCCTCAAAGATCTGATAGGGGTCAAGCTCATCATTCCAAGCCCTTTCAGCATTTTGTGAGCGTTCTTTAACACAAATTTGGGAGCATGTAAGATGCATCCGTTGTCGCCTAGCCCTTCTCTCCAGAAGAAGTCTTCCATTTCCAAGGCTGACCTGCTCAAGCCTTTCTGGTGTATCAACCCAAGTAGGTGTCTCAAATTTGATGGCCATCCGTTGTAAGTAGTTATCGGGTAATGACCCTTTTTATGCAGGCAGCAAAGAAATCATTTTGGAATCTTTGCTCCCTGCTTGACCCACGTGTCAATGTTTTAAGCAATAAATCTTAACATTGATTTTGCTGAAAACCAGTGGTAAATTCAGTGATCTTGCTGAAAACAGGTGGTAAATTTGCTTCTGAATGCCAACCGCAGCAATGGCGGTCACTTTCGCTCTTGCAGCATTCACAAGCGCGACACTCTAGAGCAGGCTGGGTACAACAATCCAATCCATTACTCAATCTGCGTCAAACAACAAAAATACCCAATTCGCTACAATCAATCTACGAAAGTATTGCAGGCACTCATTCCCATGCAGGCGACCTCCTACAGGGGCTTCACGCATCTGACTTCACTAGAACTGTCGATCAGACCGACTGCTCTTTTGCTTGAGTGCCTGTACGCCTTTCTAAGTGCACACCCTTGATTTCATTTGTGAGTGCCCTTCTTTAATGGAGGTTATTGAATCATCGAGGTTCAATTGCTCTCTTGATTTACAAATCGACAGCTGCTCTCACTTTGGAAGGAAAGGCAATCCCATGCCTGACCCGGATGCACACGGACTACACAGACAATGAATGAAGAACGTTGCTTCTCGGATTTCAATCTCAACATCTGCCGCTACCTCTCACCTTGGGCACATGACACCGTTTTCAAGCCCTTCAGTTAGCTTTGGGTGATGTGGCAAATTGAATGCCAGACGGAAGGCCAAACCTTGCCTGACCCTTGCAATCGGACTGCAAAGGCAGGTAATAAGGGCAGGTAAGGGCAGGCAAGGATCTGGCAACCAATGAGAAGCTGCCCCTCATCCCTTCTTGCTCTCATGGAGCATGTGCCCATAACTCCGGCGGAGTCCAACAAACTTCAGGCAGGCATGTGCTCGTGATTGTGATTCTTTCCGATGGCAAGCAACTCTCTAAATGGAAGGGAAACTGATAGAGCCCACAAGCTTCTGGATGTCATGTGCCCCTAATTTCGATAACATCTGGCTTGTCAGATTGCAATCGAAACCACACATGTGCCCAACCTATCTTTTATTATCAACTCTCTACTCACATAAAGCATTTCCATGGGACTATCTCTACTCTGAATCCTTTAGGGGTAGTAATAGGCAGCTATAATCGAATAGCATTTTAAATTCAGCACATAGCATTTTGCCTCTAGCATGTTGCACTTTGTTTTTAGCAGATAACCACATGTTTGTGTGGAAAGAGAATTAGTCTCCGAAAATTGGAAGGCTAAGGAACGTACCCGTCCGTGGGAACATCATGTGGCACATAGCACTTGTCACAATTACAAGAAAGCGAGCTTAAAATTGAATGTTGGAAATGAGAGCAAGTGTCGTTGAATTTGATAATCGAATTGCACTTTGAATTCAGCATATAGCATTTTGCATTCAACACATAACACTTTGTATTCAACACATAACCACACGTTTGTGTGGGGAGAGTTGACACACCTCCACTCTAAAAATTATAAGCCTAAGGAATGTGTCTTTCCTTGGGAACATAAAACTTTACATTCTACACGTAGCACTTTGTATATTGGATTCAACAAATAACACTTTGCATTCCTAGTATACATGTACATAGTTGATGTAGTGCCTTTAAATGTCTAACCACGCAGGTGACATGTATACAATTAAAGAGCTTTTAGAGGATCTGACGACACAGCTGAGAATGCCTAGAGGCCTGGGATCCATGTGACTCCATTGTCCAAGATTTGCTTGATACACAAGTCATCTTCAATAGCTTACTCAATGGTCCAGGGGCGGTTGTAGGAGTGGAGACAAGAGCTTGATGAGATGGAGATATTCGAGTAGGACGAGCTAGGAGTTAGAAGTCGTGAACTGCCTTTGGAGATGCAGTTGTTCAATCTTCTAAAGAAAAGAAGATAGCATTCTCTCCTTTGCTTTAGCAACCGGGCAGCGGCCACTCAAACCTCGATTCTCCTCTAGAGTTTTGACACTTCTTTACTTCAAGAGGTCACTTAGGCCGTGAGACTTGCGGCTCCATCGGTCCTCCACGAGCTTTTGCATTTGTATAAACTAAAACTTCTCCTCACTTGCGCCATTCCTTGTCACTATTGGATAATGTAATTGCATCTCTCTCTTTGTCCTTGAAAATATAATAATGTGGAAGGGCATACCTGGTTGCATTCAACATAAGATTGTGAGGTGCTCTTGGCCACTAGAACAATCTCATAGATGCTATGTATGCCTTTCTCTGCCAAAACATGCCTGCCATTGTCCCTCCCTCATTGGACTATTGTTTTGTCCATATTCTAGATGTTTGAGGGAGGGTCCTTGTGCTTATCATAGATTTGTAAAAAGTTGTCATGAAACTTCTTCAAGTGGAGTTCATGCAAATGCTAGTTGCAGAAAGCATCTAGAACAACAACAAATAGCAGTTTGATCAGGGAGGGCATAATGGCAGGTATTTCTTGGCAGTAGCATCTATGAGATTGTTCTAGTAGCTGGGATTGTTTGTGATTTTTAAAGACAAGCATATGGCCTATAAATCCCAATGCAACTACATTAATTTGATTGTGTTGAGAATGACATTGATGAAGGACAGAACTAAGCAGACCTATTGGTGGAAAAAGGAGACTAGAACATGCATCATGCAGGCAACAATTACAATATCTATCCACCAAACTTAACAACAATGGGAATTTTGCTTTTTTGTTGTTATTTTTGACATGTGCTTTGCTTTGTCCATGAACCTTATTTTGTGAGTTTGGTTGCAATACAGAATATGGAGACAAAATAAGCTTCTTCTTTAATTTTGAGCATCATATGGATGTAGGAGAAATTGATTATTTTGTTGCAGCACTTCCCCCTTTTCCTCCACTAGAATGGGAGGATTAAAGGGCTCATATGTGATTTGTCTGAATGCTGAGGGGATCTGCCAGGTGCTTAGAGAGTGCTTTGAGGGTGTGACTCGTATTGTAGCTGAGTGTATGGTCAAGGGCTACCCTCGCTTGCTTTATGATGCTGAGAAAGAGAGGCTTTTTTCCAAATGTGGGGAACTTCCATGGGATACATACGTTTGCAAGATATATAGATTGATTATTGCATGCATGTGCCTCGGTGTTATTAAAACAGTGGACATTAGTGACAAGTATGCTAGATGGGGGATACCTATCTTTGTAGATGACCAGAATGAACTTGTTCCATGTGTGCTAAAGCAAAATATTAGGTTCTTCTTTGGCAATAGATATGTGCTGGTTATAGGCTTCCCGCAGTAGGATATGCAATGTTTATGCTTGTTGGGAACAAGATTTGTAGATCACCAACTTTGGAATTATGAGCATTAATTGTGGATGCTTTAAAAAGTTGGCCTTAGTTAGCTCCAAGTTGTATATGTTTTTTGTATGAGCTGACTACTCTATGCATTTGTAGGGGTAGGTAGTTTGAAAGTGCAATTTCAGAGCTATGGCCATCATATGTAGGTTCTTATGTGGCAACATTTCCTTGCTTTGTATGTGTGAATGTCTTTTGGTCGTGTTTCCACTGGATTGTGCTTAAAGAATTATTTTGCAATTATTCAATATAGTTTCATCATGCTAATGTAGCAATTTAGCAATGTTCTTTCCTAGTGTTTGTGCACATATTTGCATTGTTTTGTGTTGCTATAGCGCTATTGCCATACTATTCATTAGCATTGCTTACATCCTTCATGTCTTGTAATGGGACAAGATTTGGTGTGACTCTAAGAAACTATTGGAGAAAGTATTGTGCCAAATCTTGAGGCATAAACAGATATGCACACACAGTTTTTTTAGGAAAACCCTACTAGCATGCACTAAAACATATGTAGGTTGATGACAAGGAAATATCCATTCCCACCCATGATATTGTACACAATCCATTGCTAATTATCATACCCATCCTTCATTTTAAATAATAAATTATCATGAGTTTCCTAATCTAGAGAACTATAGCTTGCTCCAAAGGTTGTTGCGAATTTCCCTGAGGCTCTTCCTTGAAATTTCCTTGAGGGTTACTTTCCTTGGAGGACTCACATCCTTCAAGCCACAACCCTTATGTTCTATTTTAATTTAGCTTGATGATCTCTCTATGGGATCTAAGGTTGAGAGAAGAGAATCATAAGCTCTACATTCTTTTAATGAATCATATTTTGAGGTCCACCTATGGGCTTAACCTATGGGAAAGTATGATCCATCTCTTGTGGAGGTGTCTCCATCCATTGATAATTGGGAAAGGAGGGGAAAAAATGCCAATGGGAAAGAGGGACTCCCACATGAGTCCCTCCTTTGACTAATCCTATGCTTCTTCTTCTTTAGTGGCTAATCCTCGAGCTCATCGACATTGATTACCTCTTTTTATTTTCTTTTAGTATCTCTTGAAATGTTTAATAGTCTTTCCTCTTGCATCTTAGGGCTCGAGAAGATTTTCTTGCATCTTAGGGATCAAGAAGAGTTCCTTGAAGTAGAAGATGCAAAGAAGGCTGAAGAACATAGAGATAAAGTTTTGGTGCAAAGAAAGGGCAAAGGATTGAATGCATGCAAGCTAACCTCATATTTTAGTTTGAAATTGGTCGTTTGAGCACAGTAACGGAACACCAACTAGTCACTCTCAAATAGTGCATACCTCCCTCTTCTCACTCATCTTAGGCATAGTGCATACCTCCCTCTTCTCACTCATCTTAAGCATGAAATTTCATTTAGGGTAGGAATCCCTAATGGACACATTGATCACTAGATCATAGACACACTGCCACTTGGTGTTATACCTTATGAACCCCTATTTTTGATGGCTCCCTCTTACATGAGTGGGGAATAGCATGGCAACATTCTATTTCTAAAGATTAGCTCTTGATTGGTTGAGACATGTTCAATATTTTTTCTCCAACAATTATGTGTACACTCATTGTATTTCTGTTTTTATTTAGTCTTGTTTTTTGACTTTATGTAATGTGTTTATTTGTCTATTATATGTTGTTTTGGATTGAGTCTACCCGTATGGTGATAATGAACCTAAAGTTCCCTTCTATGCTGACTCAATAACAATCGAATAGTGTGAGGCCATACTAATGTTTGATGGTGGTCCTTGAGGGCCTCAAGGCAAAATAGACAGTGCTACATGTAAAGAATGGAAACATCATAGTTATGTCATACCTAGGCCAAGGTTACATTAATAATATAGCTTGGCAAAAGGCACTCATAGTAGGGTTGCAGATTGGGATTTCATGTGACTGAGGATCAGAGGACACTCCATGTTGGCTATATGCTAAATACAAAACAAGTATAGAAGTTGAATCATGTCAAGATATGATCATCTTTAGGCTTTAGAGCTTATAAATCAACTTCTTCATGTATAAATGGAGTATGTCAAATATCAATCATCTAACATTGCAAGAATTTTTCAACCAACCTTTCTTTCAAGGGAAATCAACCAATGGTATTATATAACTTAACAAACTTACTACCACATAATGCATGGCTTACTAGAAAGAACAATCTATTTTCAAAGGGAAGTACATGGTGTGGGCAGCTTGCTCCATCTAGCCAAATTGAGTGCAAAGCTATACTATAAAGTGTAGGATAGACTCGAATCAATAAAGGAATGATCAAACCTATCGTACTGCAACAACAAACATTTGCTCTCATCAGCTAACAATGGCTCTATGAAAGGTCTATGAATGAGTGCATCTGTCTGACTTTGATTAGGAGGATGCACCCATGATGCATCTGTGAACTCAATACCATTATTTGAGTTAGATTCCTCCTTGCTTCTTTGTAAACTTCTGGTACGATTGAAAAGAGTGTAGATGATAGATATTTAGCTACCAATTCAGGCCCTAGGTACCAAAACCTCATGGTCAACCTTCATTGACAAAATCGACCAATCTTACCAAAGATTGTTAATTCATCATCACAATAAGTTGACCCAACCTCAATATGCAGAGGGGAATAAGAGCTTGGCACAACCTTTCAAAGGTATCCCATGATGCAAATCCAATTTTAAATCATGCACAAATCAATTTGATAGAAGAAGTTACCAAAGATTCATGTTAGGCACTTACACAAAGTTTCTATCAAAATGATTACAACCTAAATCTATTTTGGAATCTACCTCATCAACTAGGTGGTCAACAATCAAAGATTCTCTAGATCAACATTGTAGATGAATCCCCATTCAAATATCACTACTTCTTCCTAGGAAAAATTGGAGAGGATACAAAAAGGTTATAAAACCTCTTTACAGATCAATGGCTCAGTTGCTTAAAAAAATTGTTGAACATCATTGGATATGCTATAATAGTGCCGCACATAGTGCTATTGGGTAAAGCTAGTTGTCTGTCTTTGCCCTAGGCTCATCAAAAGAATGACTAAGATTTCTTACATAGACTCACCTCTAGGCTCGTTAATGGTGTGACTAGATCGTGAGGCAGTCGATAGAGCAAGTGGAAAAAAGTGAGCAAGCCCAAAAAAACAAGCGAGAATTTGTTAAAGCGGTAGGAAAATCAAGCAAGACAAGAAAGAATCTAAGTGTCCCATAAAATAATTGCTTGAAGTAAAAATTATTCAAAAGGGAGTTTTTTGGCCCAAAAGATGAGCTTTTGATATCCCTGTATCATTTGATTGTCAAATCCAAAGGGCATAATTTACATATCAAATCAAATGACAAGACATGATTTAGATGAATATCATGCATTTTTGCACCATCTAAAAAAGTTTTACATAACTCCCTTTTTACTGCTTTAACAAATTCTCGCTTGCTTTTTTGCATTTTTGCACCATTTTTGCATTACATGAATATCATGCATTTTGCAGCAATAAGACTTGATGTGATACTATTAAGAACACAAGTATGCTAATTCTCAAATTTTCTATTGATTTGACCAAAGCTCCTAATCTAGCTTCACAAGCTGTACCTTTGTAACTCTTCAAGTTGAAGAGTTGAAACCCCCACTCTGAATATCAAGAAAATACACATTGTACTACACTAACTTTAAAATTTGAAAAGACCGGATCCCGTGCTAGCTGAATAGCACTCATGGAATCACTATGCAATGTCAGTACACCTGTATGAATCCCAAATCTCCCACTAGCCGATCAAGCCATATAGCCTCCTTGCAACCCTCTGTGGCTGCAACATACTCAGCCTCTATGGTAGACAAAGCAATGCACTTCTGTGTGCGACACATCCACGACACTGCACCACCTATAAAGGTGAACACATAACCAGAAGTAGATCTCCTACTATCCACATGCCCTGCATAGTCTGAATCTGTGTACCCAAGTACTCGCATGTCTCCTTTACCAAAGCAGATGCACATCTCCTTAGTACCCTTCATGTACCTCATGATGCACTTAACTGCCTCCCAATGCCTCTTTCCTGATTAGCCATATACTAGCTAACAACTCCCACTGCAAATGCAATGTCTGGTCTAGTAGCTATCATAGCATACATAACACTCCCAACTGCTGATGCATAAGGAACCTTGGCCATCATGGCCCTTTCCTCATCTGATTTGGGACTATCTGTATGACTCAGTTTCACATATGGAGGCAATGGAGTACTCACTGCCTTCCCCCCCTCCATATTGAATGCTACAATACTTTTGTAACGTACTCCTTCTGTGAAAGCCAAAGGAGTTTCCTACTCCGATCACGTGTGATGCGCATACCAAGAATATGACCTGCAAGTCCCAAATCCTTCATATCAAAGGCCTCATGCAACTTGGCCTTTAATGGATCTAGGTCATAAGTATTCTTCCTAGCCAATAGCATATCATCCACATATAGTGCCAGGATTATCAGGCTATTATCCTTAGCCCTTTTAGTGTAGATGCAGTGATCAATTTCACTCCTTCTAAAACCCTGGGACCGAATGAAAGCATCGAACTTCTGATACCATTCTCTAGGTGCTTGCTTAAGACCATAGAGACTCTTCTTCAGCTTGCAAACTAAATGCTCTTTGCCCTTTTCTTCAAAGCCTTCCGGCTGCACCACGTAAATTTCCTCATGCAGATCCCCATGCAAGAAAGTTGTCTTGACATCCATCTGCATAAGCTCCATATCTTCTGCTGCCACTAGTCAAAGCATACATCTAAGTGTGGTCATCTTCACAACCGGAGAGAATATCTCATCAAAGCCCACACCCTTCTCTTGCTTGAACCCTTTAGCGACCAAACGGGCCTTGTACCTAGGCACATCATCACCTGTGACCTTCATTTTGTAGGCCCATTTACATGGCATTGCTTTCTTTCCATGTGGCAAAGAAACCAAGTCCCAAGTCTTATTCTTCATAAGTGAACTCATCTTTGATTGCATAGCATACTCCCACTTGCGTTGATCCTCATGCATCATAGCCTCTCTGTAGCAAGAAGGCTCCCTGCAATCAGTAAGCATCACATAGTCTACCCCTAGAACAAACCTATCAGGTGGTCTAGACATTGTAGATGATCTTCTCAAGGGCATTTTAGCTTGCTATCCCACCTGCATATATCAGCCACATTTGGCTCATCATTTCCACCAACAGATGATCCATCATCTACCCTTGATTGTAAACCTGTGGGAGTATTTGGTGGTACCATTTCTTGCACATTTGGTGCATGGACAGCTTGCTGTCTATCAACATATGCAGGTGGATTCACATCCTAGAAAGTGATTCTCCTCATTTCAACATCCCTCATGGGTGCCTTATGCATCTTCTTCTCATTAAAGACTACATCATGGCTGTGTATGATCTTCTTTGCTTCTGGATCCCAAAGACGATAGCCCATCTCTCCACTTTCACCATAACCTAGAAAGATGCATTTCCTAGACTTGGGATCTAGCTTCTTTCGAAGCTCTTTTGGCACATGTGCTTATGCCTCACACCCAAATATATGCAAATGAGAGTAAGAGGGCTTCTTGCCACTCCATGCCTCTTCAGGAATTCCAAACTCTTACTAGGTGATCTATTGATCACATGCACTGCAGTCTTCATTGCCTCAGCCCAAAAACCACCAGAAAGACTTGCATTGGAAAGCATGCATTGCAACCTTTCTTGAATGGTATAATTCATCTTTTCTGCAACTGGATTTTGCACTAGAGTACGAGGGAATGTGAGCTCCCTCTTAATCCCATGTGTATCACAGAAATGTTGAAAGTCATGAGAGAGATACTCTCCACCATTGTCAGTCCGTAGGCATTTAAGTGTTCTACCTGACTGAGATTCTCAACCAAGGCCAGCCATTTCTGAAATACCTGGAACACATCACTCGTCTGAGCTATAGCAGAAGCCCACACTTTCCTAGTTGCATCATCAATGAATGTCAGCCCCGCCTAATGACCGTGTAGGCATGGGACCACATACGTCTGAATGCACTAAATCAAGCTTTTCAAACTCTTTCTTTCCCCTTCTTTTATGGGCTCATTTAGTCTGCTTCCCATAGAGACAGTGCTCACAAAATTCAAAATCAGAGAAACCCAAATGCGGTACATAACCCAAACGGCATAAGAGTTTCATTCCATTCTGGCTCATGTGCCCCAACCTGCAATGCCACAAAGAAGTGCTTGGCTGCTCGGTTATTGCAACAACATGATCAAATAGCCCTGGTACATGTAAGGGATACAAAGTCCCACACTTGGCATCTTTGGCCAAAAGCATAGAGCCCTTCTGAATTTTCCAACTCTGAAAGCCAAAAGTGGTGTGAAAACCAGCATCATCTAGCTGACCCACTGAAATAAGTCTCTTGGTCAACTGAGGCACATGTCTTACATGTTTCAAAACAAATGCAGACCCATTTGCAAAAGAAAACTTTATGTCACCTACTCCCACTATGTCACATGCATAGTCATTTCCAAGATGCACACAACCTGTCTTTCCACTGTCATAAGTGGAGAACCATTACCTATGGGGAGTAACATGGAATGAAGCACCAGAATCCAAAATCCAATCCTAGGAATATGCATCATCTGAAGTGGTAAGCAACTCTACAGATAAACTAAACATGAAGAGAATGTCATTGTCACTATCATGTGTGACTGCATTGATCTCCTCGGTCTTCACTTTTCCTTTGTCCTCCCTTGGACTCTCATCCTTCTAATTTGCACCCCAATTTGCATTCTTGTTCTTATCCTTTTGCTCTCTTTTCAGCTTGTAGCAATCCTTTTTCATATGGCCCTTCTTGCCATAGTGGTAACACTCAATGTTCTATGCCCTGGATTTGCTACGAGACTTCCCTCTTTCTTAGGACTTCCCCCTGAACTGTGATCTGCCCCTTTGCACATTTAAGGCTGCATCCTACTTGTTGCCATCCATAGACTTCCGTCTAATCTCCTCGGCCAATAAGCTACCCACAACATCATCAAATTTTAGTACTCCACCGGGTGTGAAGTTACTGATAGCTGTACGGAACGTATCCCATGAGGATGGCAATGAACATAAGAGAAATATTGCCTAAGTCTCCGCATCAAAATTCATCTTTTGAGCCTGAAGTTGGCTGAAAATAATATTGAATTCATTCAAGTGAGAAGCAATGGAGACCCCTTCCTTCATCTGCAGCTCAAACAACCTCTTCATGAGGTAAACTTTATTAGAGGCAGTTTCCTTCTCATAAGTGGCGCACAATTTCTTCCACAAATCTTTTGTAGTCTGCTCATTTACTACTGTGAAATAAACTGACTCTGCAAGATGAAGTCTAATAGTAGACTTTGCTAATGCATCCAGCTCATTCCAATCATCCTCAGACATATTTGCAAGCTTAGCTTTAATCCTTGCCAAGGGTTTAATCTGCTTCTTTTGAATAAGCACATCCCTTATCTGTTCTTTCCACAAAGAAAAGTTTGTCCCATTAAACTTTTTAATGTTGAAAAACTCCTTTTCAGACATGGAAGAGGATGCCATGATGCAAATAAAGCAAAATCCCAAATGCTAGTGCCTATAAGAGAGAATCACACCAAATACCAGGTGCACCCAAATGTGTATGCCACAATAGACTAAAATATCACCAAAACTCAAAGCTCAAAGCATCAAAAGATGCAGCTGACTCATGTGCATGTACTATCCATCCATATGAGCAAATCTGGCCCAAAAGAAAATGCCAACTGCAATGGCAATCCAAAAAGCCAATAGGTTGCAAATGGCTCAAGCATAAACACTATCCATGGGCATATGCATCAATAATATCTCATCCAAGAGAGCATAACACTATCAGTGCATCACCTACAATGTGTCAAAGCTATCCCTCAGCATAAAATAGCATCCGTGTGCAAAGCGTCCATAAAAATAGCATCCCACGCGGCAATCTGGGCCTATCAGTGCATCCAATAAGGATCATAATGCATCCAAATGGCCTATAAATCATCCACTGCAACCCAATGCACACCACAAACGAGCGCACATGGCTCAAACTGCAACCAGAGTGATCTGCATAAGGTATGCTCAAGAAATCATGGTCCCACGAAAAAGACCGCTACTGAAAATAGAACCTGAGATGCCTCAAAACATGGGCGCCATTGCATAATCAGACTCGGCAAGAAAATCTACAAATATCTCTCTTATGCCGGAACTCCAAAATCCCAACCGATGAGTGAGAAATGGGAGTCAATACTTCTCCACTGCCATGTGGCATAAATCTAAGGTTTCAAAACCTTAGAATGAAAAATGCATAACAGAGAGACGAAATCGAATACACAGAGATCTATAACTCTGAAAATGCTCCACCGAATCGTGCAAGAACTGATAGGTAGGGGTTTTTAGGTGTCCAAAACGCAATGGGACAGACGGTTTTAGGAACCGTGGTCTCAATCACTGGGTCCAATACACGGATTGGAAAATGTTTATGGAAATATAACTGTTTGTAAACTCCACTGGAGTGCGAATGATGAGCAACATAGAAGTTTTCGGACCTCTGAGTCCACCGAAACTGACAGATCTGCAAATGGTTGCTCCAAACTTGAGTTCCAACACCCGGGCAGAAAAACGCAGAAACTGACACAGTGAGTCAGAAATCCAATGAAATGATCCCAGATTCAAGAATAAAGGTGTTTCCAAGCTCCTGAAGTGAAATGGATAGCAAAAGCAAGCAATAGTTTCCTCTATAAGTCAATACGGAGTCTCTGTCATCGAACGGAACAGGGAAAAGCTTAAAAAACGACTTTTTCTTTAAAAACACTTAATTGGCTCTCAAAACCACTTCGCAAAGCCAAAGTGACTTTTCCAAAGGTTACTCCAAGGTCTCTATACACTCGGATGCAAGTGAAGTCACCCATAAAGCTTCCCACAGAGCTTCTCCTTCCTCCCACAAAGCTGCTGAGCTTTCACGCACGCTTAGCTAGATCACCTGGGCTCTGATACCAGTTGAGAGTGATCTCAATGGAAGCAAGAATGGAAGACGAAGAGAGAGAGACAGAGAGCCACACAAGTTTTGGTGGGTGCAGAACACCCTAATCTTCTTTTTCATTCATTTATATATGCATTTGAGTATTGTACATAACCGAGGTAAAGGCACAGTGACCTTTAACCCCCACAAGAATCCTCTTAGAACTGAGCAGTCAATAGAGCGAGCGGAAAAAAGCGAGCAAGCCCAAAAAAGCAAGCGAAAATTTGTTAAAGGGGTAGGAAAATCAAGCAAGAAAAGAAAGAATCTAAGTGTCCCATAAAATAATTGCTTGAAGTAAAATTTATTCAAAAGGGAGTTATGTTTTTAACTCTATTCGCTCTTGGAACAAAATCCATGTTTCTTTGTTACTACAGAAACATCCCTCCCTATTGATTCACTCTTACATCCCACTAATCCAATGCAAAAAAAAATTCCCACAAATTCAAATTTTGGTACATGAAAATTTACTAGATGGTGCAAAAAGATAGAACAGTCGACTAAATCATGCCTTGCCATTTGATCTGGTATGTAACATGACCCCATTTGGACTTGTAAATCAAAAGATACAGGGATGTGAAAATACCATCTTTTGGCCCAAAACAGGGCTCCCTATTTTGGGCCAAAAGATGGCATTTTCACATCCATATATCTTTGCAAGCTATCAAAATTTAGTTTTTTAAGCCCAAAAGATGAGTTTTTGATATCCCTATATCATTTGGTTGTCAAATCCAAAGGGCATAATTTACAAATCAAATCAAATGACAAGACATGATTTAGATGAATATCATGCATTTTTGCACCATCTAAAAAAGTTGTGCGCATTAGAATATGAATTTTTGGCTGACTTGTTGCACCAAATTTAAAGCAAGGTTTCCATGAATAGGTAGCGAGAAGACACTACCTATTTTGGTTTTAAAAGAGCCAAATTTGAACATCCTCTACCTTTTAATTGTGCTCGGGGGTCACTCTTCATAAACCCATAAAGCATGTGCAAGCAAGCATGTGTTAAAAATCCCCTGTTCTTGCATTTTTTACATTTTCCTCATGTAATTGGTTAAACCTTATACGTGTTTACTTTTTCAATCTTAAAATTGTGACACCCCTTCATAAATCTACATATATAAATTATGTTAAGTTGCTATTTTATAAATCCCCTCATGCACATAAATGGCATGTAGTCCCCACATTAAAAAAATACCCTCAATGCACTAAAGTGCTATGTTACATGTTTATGAGTGACCCCCTCGGCTAATTGCCACAATTTTAAGAAAGGTGACACATAACTCCCTTTTGAATAATTTTTACTTAAAGCAATTATTTTATGGGACACTTAGATTCTTTCCTTTCTTACTTGATTTTCCTACTGCTTTAACAAATTCTCGCTTGCTTTTTTGGGCTCACTCACTTTTTTGGGCTTGCTCTCTTTTTTTCGCTCGCTCTATCGCGACTGCCTCAATTCCAAGGGTATTCTAACCTTCATTTTGGTTTCATCTTAAGTTCCATATTTAAGAGGCACCATGACCATGGAAACAAGTGGCAAGATGAAAGAGTATTGCAAAATTAGAGCACATGCATGAATTTACAACGGCATAGTCTCCATGGCAACAATATGATCATACATGTGGATGTTTTATTTTAGGAGTTCTTTTGCATCCAAAACCATAATCGGTACTTTATATGTCATTAGCCTAGTTTGATTGGTATATAGGGAAAATCCTCAATTTTTAAAGACATTAGTGTAGTACAATGTGTATTTTCTTGATGTTTAAAGTGGGGGTTTCAACTCTTCAACTTGAAGAGTTACAAAGGTACAACTTGTGAAGCTAGATTAGGATCTTTGGTCAAATCAATAGAAAATTTGAGAATTAGCATACTTGTGTTCTTAATAGTATCACATCAAGTCTTAGAACTTGATCTACTTGAATCAAAGATTATTGGTACACCCAAATCACTGCTGTGCATACTAGGGATCATAAGTTTGAGTGATCCTAAATTTGTAAAAAAAGAATTGACATCAAGGCCGTTAACATTGCAAATGGAACACTATATCCTTGATTGTTGTTTATGGTTTGGAGCTAGACTTGATCTCCCCTTGATCTTCACATCGAGCATTTATGAGTAGCTATTGTACTTATGTTCTTAACCATATCAAATAGAGTCTTGGAACTTGAGCCACTTAAATTAGAGGATGTTGGTGCATGTGCACATGGGACTATACATAATATGGATTATGAGGCTATGTGATCATGTTGTAAAAATAGGTATCATGGCCATGTAGCATGCATGTTGCAAATGTGACAAGTTTGTGATATGCCATGCAATGTGTGGATGCCACATGGTTTTAAGGGTTTGGTTGTGTAATCCCCATATTTTTTTACAATCTGGTTCTCTTCTCCCCCTCTACCCTTTGTTGGAGCCTGAAATCACACTTCTTTCAATTTTCTATAGCATAGTTGTTGTAATACCCTTAAATCAGCTTCACTAGGATTGCATGATTCTTTGACTAATTTAGAATTGGAGGTACTCAATCATCCATCATCATAAGACCCTTGTCAAAATCAATCATGCCATCCTCTATGTCCATTCTTATAATTGTCACAACTATTCATCTTTTTCATCTCTTTGTCTATTGGCAGCCTTATAACCTGCCACCAACAATGTGCTCCTCTTAACCTAATCCATTTTCATTATAGTCCTAAACCTCACCATGCCTTTGATCAATCATTTATGATGCTAGTTGGTGGCCAAATATTGACTTCCTAATTTGCATTGAGTATTTTTATGAGAATCCTATGAAGTAGATTGCCTTCGATCCTTTTGAAAAATATCAGGTGCACAAAAGCTTAGAGAAAAGAGTTATGACTATGTCAACTCCACTATTTGTGTCTTTGCAAATGTATCAGCTTCAAAATAACATTTCTTATATTGGCCTTTACTTCTTTGTAAATGATATGATCCATCATATCAGCTAAAGGGGATAAGATAACAAAACTAATAATAGTGATTCAGCACTTTGCAAAGACTTATAGATAAAGGCTTAATGTGGGTGCTAGCTCATAAGTACTCGAGATTTCCCATAAGGGTGGAGATATCTATGAAGTAGAGGAATATTAGCTAGATTTACCCAGTGAAGCAAGGGTTTAGAAATGGAGAGATTTATTAACGAGCCTAGAGTAGCTATTGTACATCATTTTTTATGGAGTATAAGTTTCATTGGCCTATGCTTTTTTGCTAAGTTTTTCCTAGATTATGCTGGAAAGAGAGCTCATAAATAGTCTATGAGACATTGGGAATTATAATATAGATTGCTCTTTGTTCCTTAAAAGATATGATCCACAACAGAAGGCTAGGGGACTAGGAAACCCAGACTTGTAGTGTCATAATAACTAATTGGGTGCCCCAAGACAATAGGAAGTAGGGCTTGGTGATTTTTCCAATGCATTAATTTATTAATAGTGCATAAGATCCTAGTGCTTGAGGGGTTAGTCATGTAAAAACCCTAGGTCATAGTCTATGAAAATCAACATGTCATTTTGGAAGGTAGTTATTTTGGATGAGCTTCTATAAATTGGCTGTGTTATTAGAATATAATTAGACTGAATGGTTGATGATAAGGGATTTGGTGTTAGTTGGGGTGGGGCATGTACATGCTTTTGGAAGGAATAAAAAATGTGATATTTATGAACATGCCCTTGAGCTCTTGTATGCACCCCTTGACAAAACACCCAGGGATAATAGAATGCTACATTTATGTGCATGCCATGCCTCAGAACTATACATGTATCCTTTATTGGGTATACCCCATGAGGATGTCACACAAAAATATTGTATCAAAGCTCATTTTATCTCTTTTTCATCTAACACTTGTGCTATAGGCATGGGCAAGAGCATAGATGCCTTTTGCATTGTACATAGGTCCGTTAAGAGCTAGTAATTGTGATGCTATTGCACCCTAAGCATGATTAACATTTGTGGGCCTCATTGAGCAACTATATTGTTCAACATTATGATACAAAGAAGTTTGTATAAATGTATGCTCAAGTGTGTGCGTGTGTTTCTTAGCAGGCCATATGTGTGAGTGCAATGTGTATACTAGGGTCTACAACCATCATTGAGTATTGATGGTGTTTGTGGGGATGTCGTAGTAGGTAGTCCTTGCTATCTATGATAGAGTTTATGGTTTTTGACATTTAGGTGACCATCATGGGATTAAAACTAAATATTTTTTGTGTTTTTAGAGATGAGGTTGGGTATGTTCTTGTATTCATCTAAATATATATGTGCCTACACCTTTAAAAACCATATCCTCTCTATAGAAAAATATTTCATTTACCCTCTATACCCTTACTTTCCTTATCCTTTCACTCCTTTTCTCCATTTGAAACCCCTCTCCCATTCTTGTAAGTCCATATATCAACCCCCAAAAAAACTTGAGTCACCCTTTACATCATGTGCAAGGCAAACATCTATAAATAAATACACCTATATTGGAAGTTCTATGTTTTAAAGAATAATGTTTACCCCCTTCCATATGTATATGTGCATGGATATTGAATTCAAAGCTCCCCTCTATATGCTTACTATAATTATATACATTGTATAAGTATTTTTTGAATCCCCTCATGTATGTAAATGTCATGCAAGTCCCCCAATTACAACAATTCTCCTTCATTAACTAAGATGTTATGTTACATATTTAAAGGGTGACCCCTAGACCCAAAAAAAGCATATATTTCAAACTTACATGCCACTTTATAGTCGCAGCTAGTGTATTCCTCAAGCACAAGTATTACATTTGGAGCTTGTGCTTGTACTTATGTTGGGGACATCTTCCACTTAGTAAACAAGGCTCACTTGTGCCTCCGCACTCCCCTTTTTAAGGTGGGGGATTTCCTCTTTTGTGAATGCAAGAGGTTAAAAACCTCTTCTATCAAGATTCACACAATTTCACTCTAAATTTCCATTATGTCTCTACAAGAAACAAATAGAGCACAAATGCACTCATATTATGATGTGAAAGCTCATAGGTCTTGCATGTTATGTTAGTTTGCAAGTACTAACACACTAGGCAATTAGTGGATGCAGCAGCCAATCTCACCATGACTTGATCCATGAAAGTTATGTTTAGGTCACGATTTGTCCCACACAATTGCTCTTTAGCTCTTGTGGAAGATATGGCCAAGAGATGGCCAATTGAATGATATGGGAAAAATAATGGCATCATGGTTGTGGTTCTTAGCTACATGACGTAGCTGGTTAAAGTTGTCAACCCTATGGAAGGACATGTTTGGAGCTTGCAACTTCTTGGCCTACCTGCAAGGTAAAGTAGGAATGTTTGGTTCTGTTTAATACGGGTCTATATGGGGTAGCTACTACTCATGCCTACAAGGATTGAGGATGATAGCGAAGGCATAAAAACCAATGGTATTATAGGGGTTCAAGTTGTAAACCTTATGAAAGGATAAATTTGGACTTTACAGCTTGTTGGCCTACTTGCAAGGTAAAGTAGGACTAGTTGGATCTATGTAATGGGATCAAAACCTATGGTGTGATTGAGCCTCATGGAAGAACAAGTTTCGGAGTTTGCAACTACAAGGTAAAGTAGGACTAGGTGGATCTATGTAATAGGCATGAAGGCCTATGGTACAATATAGGTATATCTTTATCAAACTTAGGAATTAAGGTATAATTAACTTGACGAACCACCAAGGTTTATATTGGACACGATATCAATGATCCTTGGCACATCATTGTGCCTATCATGCAAGCAATGACCACAGGGAGGGTGTTGAAACAAAAAAGGACATCTTTCTACACAAATCTTTCACCACTTAATAAATATTAGAAGAAGAACACAAATCCACACCACAAAAACGACAGCAGATTGGGTACAATCTCCCCCCCCTAGATGAGTGGCTCATGCTTCCTCATCTAGAGTATTTATGATATTTCATAAAAACACCAGGAGCCAAAATTATCCCTCTCTTCCAAAACTAGGGATTTGCTTTACATAGCCATCTTTGGGCCCAAAATTGAATTATGTCCACTCAAAAATATATTGCTCAAGCTTGCAATAATAAAGAAATACAAAATTGGCCCATTGCCCCCATAAATGATGCAATGTGCGACACCTCGACGGTACCCTCGCACTAACTCACTGTGAGTTCCATCATCTGTACTCAAGCCACCAATTACACTAGTTATTAACAATCGATTGAACAAATCGCCGGATCGACCGATCCCAACATAACTGCGCTCAAAGCACAATAATCAAGCACAACACCAATAACACTAGTGACATCAATATTAACATGGAATCACCCACAATACCAATCATCTAGCATGGCAAAGCACAAGCTAGTCAGGTGTCCCCAACTAGCCACACAAAGTATCCACTAGGACCCCCGCCGCATCTGCTGCACTCCTATGGAGTACTTTGCCATAGTCACACTTGACTAAAATAATAATATCCTAAGCAAGATATATCAGAAATATAATTTCTGTAATACATGTGGTGTGCTCAGAC
Source organism: Dipteris shenzhenensis (assembly GCF_047967505.1). Taxonomy (NCBI): domain Eukaryota; kingdom Viridiplantae; phylum Streptophyta; class Polypodiopsida; order Gleicheniales; family Dipteridaceae; genus Dipteris; species Dipteris shenzhenensis. The sequence goes on along the minus strand of NC_141601.1, from coordinate 34,253,940 downwards.
AAGACAAGGATATGGGTACTATGTGGATTGGCAAGGACAACTATCTTGTCATTTAGTTATTCTTTTTAAGGTAAACATGCTAGCCTTCCATGAGGCAATTGCTTGTACTATAGGCTTGATGGGGATTGAAGATTGTTGAACTTGCGATATTACTTTAAAGTGGAAGTGGTCCACTATCATGCCTAAATGCAAGTTGTGGAGGTTATGACTTGTTATGTCCTTTGATTTCCATGAGGCCAATGCTGAGGGTCATGTCGCCATGGGGAGGCCCTTTACCTCATGTAAAAGTGGTGAGGGCAAAGGTGTGAGTCACTTTTACATGAGGTAAATGGCCTCTATCGATCGTCAAAGTTGATGGACAAGGACACGTTAGCATCTAAGAAAGGTTTTTTGTATCATGTGACGGACCAATTTGAAAGTTAAGCAAGGTTTTTACTATGATGTGATGGGCGGCTAGCACTATTCTCAACACATGAGTGTGGTTGAGTCGGCCCACCATTTTTTGTACATCTGAGGCACTTGATCCAACGGTCTTGATAGAATCTTCGAGCCTCGATGACTATGATAGGGATCGAAGATTGTTGATGCGGTCCACTAATATGACTAAATGCAAAATACACACTACCAGTGCCTGTGCAAGAGCGAGAGCAAACATGGGCAGTGTGTGGGTTGCACACCAAGTGGACAAAGTATAATTAAAAAGTCCTCCATTAATGGCAAGCATGTGAAAGTGCCTAAGTGGTTCAGGTCGACTGATAGTTGATTGGAGGTTACAGGTACGATTCTTGCACTTAGCAACAATTCGTCCTTTTCGTGCCTATTCAAGGCTGACATAGTAGGAATGTGGATGGCAGACTTTGTAAGAGATTGCCCTGCAAGGGTTGGAGTTGATAAAATTGTCACAGAGAGAGCCGTTGTTGCTGTCGGAGCTCTGAAAGATGACTATGGGCATCCTTTTTTTTTTCGTGCAATGAACGATGCCATGTCATGTGTCATCCACATCACACCACGCCTCTTCTCACACTCGTGCAAAGAAGCTCGCAGGGAAAAGCCCGGGGAACCATTTTTTTGCTTTGAAGGAAAATGGGACCCAGGGTGCGTTGACGGCCCCTGGGAGGTGTTGTCAGCAGGTTCATTTGTTAATTGTATGAAGAGAGCTTGCCTCTATCCGTCAAGGTTGGGGGTCGGTGGAGATCTAGTCTCCACCATCCGATCGAGTCCCTTTAAAACTCGAAAAGTGGCCCCCAAAATCCAATGACGCGGGATCCCAAATCCAGTGGCTAAAATCCACGTGGCGCCTCCTCCCTAACCTTGACAGTTGCTGGGAAAAGCCACGTGTAGCGGCTTGGAATCTGGCCAAATTGTGGCTCCGGGCCGCCTCAAGGAGCTGGTGGTCAGAATGTGGCTCGATGAGTCCTTAGATAGTGGTGTGGGCATGGTTAATACGGGGGTGGTTTTATACTCGTTGGGGTTTATGTTACTTTGTCAAAAAGTGGAGGCGCCGCGAGGCTCTCATCAGATCTTTAGTCTCATTTTGCAAAATCCGCAGCAGCAGAAGAAGCAGAGGCCTCCTCCTTCCCACAGCCCTCAGGTATGTCGATCGTTTTCCTCATCCTTGTTTTCCTCTCCTCAGAAGCTCCCCCTTACCTTCTTCGCCTTTTTAGGTTATGCTTGCCTTGCCTCTTTTCTTTTTCCATCTTCCTCCACCTCTTTGCTTTGCTCCATTCCCCTCTCTTTCCTTCGCCATTCCCTTTTTTTGCCATCATTTTTAGTCGCAGCGCTGGCGTTGGAGTTGCCGTTGAATGTTGCCATTTCACGTTTGTAAACGAAAAGATCGGTGCTAGTAAATCGGTCACTCAAGTTCAGCTGCTCATGCGTTTGCAACCGAATTGCTCATGGTTCTCACGATGTAAACTGAGAGCTCCTTTCATAACTTTTCACCGATCAGTGAACGTGTAGATGTATTTGTGTAACGGGAAGTTTGCATTTGCAACTTTCCAAAACAGTATGCGAATTTTTTGTGATTTGTTTTGGACCTTCATCCGGTATGGATTCTGTTCTTTATCCTGTCATGCAGAGTCTAGCGAGTAGACGTTTTATTTGTAGTGAGGTCGACGGGACAACTTCAGTGTTAAACATTAGATTTGCATGAAGTTGACTCATGTTGTGATTAGGACAACCTGCGTGGTCAATAGAATTGCTGAACCTAGCAGAACTAGCATGTCTATGGGAGAGCCATCCCTCCATCTCTAGGGGATTGTGAAAAGTTGCATTTCTCGAGTAAGACAAGGTCATGAATCATAGTCTCCAATGATTTCTGGAGGAGGACGCTGAACCAATATATTTGAGCTTCTCCTTGTAGAGGGATGCTTAATGTATTAAGAGCATGACTTATTCATATTGGGTCGTGTGCCTTATATTTGGGGAAAATGAGAAATACATGATCTAGTTCCCAATTGGTAGGTCTCTTTAAGTTCTGCGTGGTGTTTTTTTCTAAAGTCTAATGATTTAAACATGTTGGGTAACACGTGGGATGCAAGCTTTTGTAACCTTTTCTTGAATTAGCAATAGCTTGCTTATAATTACAAGCTCGTGCTTTCCCAAAGGAGTATGCATCAGTACAATGGGCACTCTAGGTACTTTGGTTCCATAATCGGTTGTAATGTGGATTGTCGAGTACTATTCTTTGATGGCTTATGTCATAAGGCTTGCATTTATTATCTATGAAAAAGGCTACTAGGGCATGGTAGCCTGCATCTTGGAGGCTTTGAAACAACACAATAATCAAAGAAGGCTGTTAGTTTTTTGTTCTTGGCAGTGCATACCTAGTGCTCTCGTGATCGCAGGTGCTCAAGGCATGTTGGCGATCATATGTCTTACGGAGGAGATTGCTAGATGCTCCATAAGCTAGCTAGACGGCTTTACCTGGGACCCTATTATCCAGACTCTCTATTTCAATGTTGAAGGTACAAGACCACCCAAATTCCTCAAAGATCCTTTGGGACCAAGCAAATTGGTACTATTTGCAAAGATTTGGGCTCCATAATTGGTGTAATCTATTTTGAAAACTAGATTCAGGCAAGCAGCTATGGTGGAAGAGAAGATAGTGGGGGGGGACATGCTTCCTCTCCAAAAATGATGGGACCAAGGAACTTGGGTACATTGCACATTGCATTTAACACATTGCATATTGCACATTGCCATGTGGGGGAGAGTTGGCACGCTTTCTCTCCAACAATTATAAGACCAAGGAACGTGCCCTTCCTTGGATACATAGGAAATTGGATTCAACAATTGCACATTTCATTTAGCGCATAACACTTTGCATGCAGCACGTAGGACTTATCACACATAGCACTTTACACATACCACATAGGACTTATCGCACAACCACACATTCATGTGGAGGAGAGTTGGCATGCGTCCTCTCCAAAAATTATAAGAACAAAGAACATGCACTTTTTGGGTATATTGCACATTGCATTTAGCACATTGCTTTTTGCATTGATTGACTTTGCATTTCGATCTAGACCAAGAGTGAAAATTTCTCCTCGTTACATTTCTAGCTTGCAATTCAAGGCCTTCAGCATGAAATACAAGATAGGGAAAGGTGACTCAAGCAATAAGGGAGGAATTACTCAACATGAAACGATAAATTCAAATGTGATGATATTGAGCTATATACAGCTGCCAACATAGATGTAGCCCTGGAGCTAACAAACCTATATTTCAAAGGTAGAGCTATTGAAGTTTTCATAAGCTGACCTTTCTTTTCACAAGCAATACAAATTAGTCAAATTTTTTTCTTCATATGTGTTGAAGCTACAGTGGCGTTGATTCCACAACTCTCATTTGTATCAAAATCACAAAAATAGATGGTAGAAACCACAACGGAATAAGAACATGGATAGTGCGCCTGAGAGCTCATTTGCATGCAATTTGTGCAAAAGCAGAATGCGGTCTTGTTCGAATGCTAATCGCATCACTGTACAGACTTGCATCGACGAAGGAAAATAGAAAACATGGGAGTATTCTCACTATAGCATGATCTGGTCAAATGATCAGAAGCTGGAGTGACCAATTGACTCTGGGTCAGCATTGCGTCTCCCCCTTGAAATTCTCCTGGAAGGAGAAAGGCAAGAGAGTGAAAGAGCACCATGGAAGAACTTAGATGAAGGGAACTAAAGTTTCTTCCTCAGTGATCATGTTTCTAAATTGGTCATGAGATAGGAGAGAGATTGGCCTATTTTAATTGGGCAATGGTCATGTTGGATTGCTATGTGTGCACAGAAAAGCTGGAGATTGAAAATTTTGGCCAAACAGAAGTTGACGTACACAAATGGTGACAGAGAGAGAGAGACACAGTGAGAGGTCCACTAATTTAGCTGATGGTTTGAGCCCAAGGCGAGACGGGCACAAGATTTTGTGGAAACTGTGCACGACGACTGCATAGAATCTTATAGAAATTTCTGCAAGCCTATGAAGGAAGCCCAGGAATCATTTTGGGTCTCCGGCCAACTCTCTCCTTGGTCTATGCTTCCACTTTGAGTTTGTGCCATAATTGAAAAAGCATGGCAACCAGCTGTGGGTGAAGGCGATGGAAGCATAAGAGCTTGGTTCGCATCAATGAAAAGCTACGCTTTTGGGGTTTAGAGAAAGAAAAGCAGCCTTCACCAGTGCGCTATTTGGAGCACTCACTTGCTATTTGGAGTGATATTACTTGTACACATGGCTCAAGGAGGAGTGAGAATTTCATTTCATTCCACTATGTTGCCTGCCTAAAGACTGTACAAGGGGAATCTCCTATCCAAGTTCACAACCAGTTGACTTTCAGTCACTGTGGCCTCCATGGGTTCTCTGATATTTAGAGAAAATGCCTCCATCATGCACTGTGGCAGGGATTAACTTCAATATGCTTGAAAATTTTAGATGCTCGTTTGGGAGGGACTAAAATGAAATCGTTTAGACTTCACAAGCAGTTGTAGCTTGAATGAGAGATTTGTACTACTTTTTGATTAGCCTTCTCCTTTAGTGCTAGCCTTCGTCATGGCTGAGTTTGCCCTTCACCTCCGGAGTGCCGACAGAAACTCAGTACAAAGACTTTGTATAAATGGATGCTCAAGTCAAGTATGTGTGGGTGTGTGGATTTGTATGTGTGAGAGCATACTTTTATACTATGGTCTACACCCATTGTTGGGCGCTAATGACGTCAGTGGGGATGTCATAGTAGCTAGTCCCTGCTATGCGTGATGAAGTTTATGGTTTTCAATCTTATGAGTGACTATCATGAGATTGAAATTGCTCAATGTTGTGTTTTTAGAGGATGAGTTTGGGAATGTTGCTGGATTCATCTAGGTATATGCTTCTACCGTATTAGCGGACATGCAAATTTCACCTTGTGAAGTTTTCGTCCAAGTTGTGGCCTGTTGGTATTGCGATAATTCTTCTATGTTAAATGGTGCGTTGCCCTATGAGCTAGATTTAGATTTAGATGCTCGTTTGGGAGAGACTAAAATAAAATCGTTTAGACTTCACAAGCAGTTGTAGCTTGAATGAAGAGATTTGGACTACTTTTTGATTAGCCTTCTCCTTTAGTGCTAGCCTTCGTCATGGCTGAGTTTGCCCTTCACCTCCGGAGTGCCGACAGAAACTCAGTACGAAGACTTTGTATAAATGGTTGCTCAAGTATGTGTGGGTGTGTGGATTTGTATGTGTGAGAGCATACTTTTATACTATGGTCTACACCCACTGTTGGGTGCTGATGACGTCAGTGGGGATGTTATAGTAGCTAGTTCCTGCTATGCGTGATGGAGTTTATGGTTTTCAATCTTATGAGTGACTATCGTGAGATTGAAACTGCACTATGTTGTGTTTTTAGAGGATGAGTTTGGGAATGTTCCTGGATTTTGTTAGATATCAATGCTCCACAAGTATGCAGGAACCAGCTAACTCTACTTGTAAGCCCTTCATAGGAGAAGGCATTTGAGTAGCTCGGTTATCCGGTAGGTCCTAGTTTGGACACTAGATGGGGCCCATGTGTGGCCTGATGGCTGGACGGCTCCAGATAGAGTTGGTACACTGTCAACTAGGCTACATGCAAGTGCGGGAAGGCATCCCATGACTGACCGCATTGAGGGTAGACGGAGCATTTTTCGGGGCAACCCACTCTCGGGTTGCGGGACCCGTTTGGAGTCCCAGATGATCCCGGATGACTGTGGGCTGAACAGAGACTGTAGGGTAGTAGCTCTATTTTGCGTACCGGTTCTATCGTGTGGTCGGTGGCCTATTTCGGGACCGATCCTCAGTCGACCGTTTTGGACGGACTGGGTTGGTCACCATATTGGGTCTAACCGACTACGATACTTTCAACTGCACATTTCAGAGTTTTTGGATGTGACTTTTGTGCATGTCCCTGATGCTACCAGGACCAAATGGGAATCGAAGAGCTGGAAGTGTTTTTTCTTAAGCTACAGTGAAGAGGTGAAGGGTTACCGTCTCTATAACCTTGTTACCAAGAATGTAATTGTAAGTCGCGATGTGGTCTTCTCAGAACAGCCGCATCAATTGGAGGAGGAAGCTTCCTTCCTAGACACCCAGGATCTGAATATCCATCCTGTACCGCCACCAATAGTAGACCGAACTCCCTCAACGGTGCTTGGGAGGATTCAAGACAAAGAAGATGAAGAAGACCCTGCAAAATCACAACGGCAATGGCCATTCTCGAAGTGGGTAAAGCAGCTTTTGGACGGCAGAGAACCTTCAGCCATTGAGGAGGAACCATTCGAACACCGCCGGTCCAAGAGATTAGAGGAGCAAAGAAGGGCGCTGGAACACTTAGTCAACTATGCTTTGATGACAGAGGTGATCCGTGCTGATGAACCCAAGTGTCTTGAAGAGGCACAGGGTGATGATAGTTGGATGGAGGCTATGCAGTCGGAGTATGGCTCCATAATAAAAAACAACACTTGGGATCTTGTGGATCGACCACCAAAACGCAAGGTAATCGGAACCAAGTGGGTGTACAAGATCAAGTACAAGTCCGATAGCACGTTGGATAAGTACAAGACTCGGCTCGTGGTAAAAGGATTCGCACAGGTACATGGTTTTGATTATCAAGATACTTTTGCTCCCACAGCTCGACTAACCACAATTCGTAGTGTCTTGGCTTTAGCTACCCAGGGAAGTTGGCCCATGTTTCAGATGGATGTAAAATTCGCCTTTCTGAATGGAGATCTCAAGGAGGAGGTATACGTGGAACAACCATCAGGTTTTGTAATTCTCGGTTCAGAAGGTAAAGTCTGTAAATTGAAGAAGAGACTTTACGGGCTGAAATAGGTTCCACGAGCATGGTATCAGCGAATTGATGCCTACTTTTTACAAAACGAGTTCAAGAGGAGCCCATCTGATGCAAATTTGTATATCTTCAGAGAAGGAGGTAAGTGTATGATCGTGGTCCTTTATGTGAACGACCTTGTCATAACAGGGAACCATGAAGGAGATCTTGGTTTGGACACCAGATGGGAGCCATGTGTGGCCTGATGGCTGGATGGCTTCAGATAGAGTTGGTACACTGCCAACTAGGCTACATGCAAGTGCGGGAAGGCATCCCATGACTGACCGCATTGAGGGTAGACGGAGCATTTCTCGGGGCAGCCTACTCTCGGGTTGCGGGGCCCGCTTGGAGTCCCAGATGATCCCGAATGGCTGTGGGCCGAACAGACCCCGTAGGTTAGTAGCTCTATTTTGCGCACCGGTTCTATTGTGTGGTCGGTGGCCTATTTTGAGACCGATCCCCAGTCGATCGTTTTGGGCTGACTGGGTCGGTCACCATATTGGGTCTAACCGACTACGATTGGTGGCTATATAAGAGCGAGCTCGTGAAGCCCATTTCATCACTGGCTACAGCATCCTTGATTCCTTAGCGTCCAGCCCCCGTCTTCTACTGTTTCTAGCTTGCCATCGAAGCTTCTTTCACAGGAGCGCACGGTTGGGAAGCAGCGCCATCTATTGTATGAGTTCTACAGTAATCAAATTTTTGATTCTCCATACTATCTGGTTTTCTCTCTTGTGTACGAGATCTTGTTATTTGTTGAGCACAGACGTTGTATTATTTTCTTACAGATTCATCTAGGTATATGCTTGAAAATTTTTTGTCTTGTTGTATGAAAACTGATGTCAACTTCTGAACTTGAATCTCATGTATCCTGCTCAATAAACACTCCCAAAACTGAGATGGGGATGACCGGAGTCTGAGAAAGCAAGGCTAGAACTGCTTGAGTCAACAACTTTGGTAACTGAATTCCAAAGAGACTATGTACGATGGGAATCTCCCATCCTAGCTCGTTAGACTATGGCCTCCATGGGTTCTCAGATCATGAGAGAAGATGCCTGCATCATAAGATTCTCTGTGGCATAGATTAGCTTCAACATGCTTCTTGTTGTATCAACACCTAATACTAACTTCTGAACTTGAAATTCATGTATCTCGCTCAAGAAACACTCCGAAAACTGAGATGGGGATGACTGGAAAGTGAATGGATGTTTCAAGCTCAAACTGGAGCTGAGCTTATTGCTTTTGGAATTACAGAAGGGTCCCAATTTAGGGGCAGCAGCAAAGCAAGACTGGAACTGCTTGCTATAGCAATGGGGCGGACTGCAGCAACAAGTGGAAGGCCTGGAACAGCCAAGGGGGAGCTGGAACTGCTTGCTGTAGCAAATGGGAGGACTGGAGCAGCAAGGGGGAGGCTCGAGCTGCTTGCTGTAACAAAGGCGAGGGCTGGAACTGCCGGGGGGAGGGCTAAAACAGCAAGTGCGATGATGGAACTGCTTGTTGTAGCAAAGGGGAGGGATGAGGGATGATAGGCAAGGGGAGGCCTGGAACTGTTTGCTGTAGCAAGGGGGAGGGCTTGAACAGCAAGGGGAAGGGCTGGAGCCGCAAGGGACAGGATGGAACAGCAAGAGGCAGCTCGTGGAGGCAGTGAAGCAGCATGGAAGCATGAGAGGGTGGGGGCTGTCAAAATGGAAGGGGGCTGGGCTGGAAAGGCCATTTGAATATATGAGAACTGGCCAAGTGGTTGGTGAGAAGACAAATGTGTTGTAGGTTGGGACCAAGTGAGTGAGCGGACAGTTGAAGAAAGGGGACAAGTGTTTATAAAGACAAGTTAGATGACAGTTTAGAGAGAGTGAGCTTGCTCCCTTGCCTGCATCAGAGCTTCAGAATTTCTTTTCTGAGAGTGAGAGGTCAGGGAAGGTTGTCAGTGCATGGTCATCACTTGCTTCGGCACTCAACTACAAGTAACAAGACACCTTCCAACCCGGCTTGGAAATGAGGTGACGTCCGTGCCAGCAGCATATCTACCAGCAACACCTATGCCACCAAAGACCCTATGACAGCTGCAACAGTCAGAAACCATGATGCACGTGCCATCACTTGTGTCACCAAGTGACCGCTTCACCTGAAAGATGCCACCAAAATGCACTTCTCATTGTTCTCCGTGGGAGCCATTGAGATGCCTGCTTTAGTGGCCCCACCCCTTAGTTTTCATTGTATCTGGTTTTTTCAGTCTCGTAGACCCTTTGGTCTTTCGAAGACGTTAATTAACTTCTTTCTGTCCTTTCTTGAATGATTAAGCCAAGAGATCAAACCAAGGGATCAATCTGACCGCTATACCTTTGGAAGTTGAGCTTCTCGAGAAATGAAGACTTGGCAGGCTTGTGGCTCATCTCCACTATCTCTTGTGCTTGTGATTTGACCACAGAGAAGAGTAGCTCTTGATCCCATTCTTCTTTTGCTTCCGAGCTGTGCGTTTTATGCATTCTCTTGCGTGCCTTCTTTGCAAGGTCCCGCTTTTCTCTCATCTTCCAGGTGAAGAGATTTTCTAGATTGTTGTTGCTGTCCTGGACCGAGTGAATTGGTCAAACGTTGCTAGAATTGTCATGCGTAGAACGACAAAAAACAGTGTAACCGGTCTTCGGAACCCCAAAGGGCGATAAACCACAACTAACGCTGATCACACCGTCGATTACAGCCACTTAGCACCCAATTAAACACACCACATCAGATACCATAAAAGAAAGTATAGGCGAGGCTAGAATGCCCCTGCTCAATGATCACACAGCGACATTGATTGGCCCCAAACACTTGGCGCCCCTTGTGGTATTTCTTTATTCTTCTTTAGTGAAAAGTAATAGCAAACTTACAACTAGGGTGCACCTTGAACTGTTCCCACTGGCTACCACTGTTCACTGGCCCACACTAGGCACACACTGGATCAAACTGGCAAACTGTGCATCCCAACTGCTAGAGCAAGGCATAGGCATCCTTTGACCTCAACAACTTGGTCTCAGCTTGGGTTCACCCTTTGTAACTGGGTGATTGCAACAGACCCAGGGAATCCCGTAGGGAATCTCAAATAGAGAACTAGAAATCAATCCCACTGTGAAAACAAAGAGAAAACTGGGCTGGAAATCCGGGATTGCACGTCCACATCACGGGCTGCAACCAAAAACACCTTGTCATAAGAACACGTCCCCGAGGTATCCAGAACCCCGCCAAAGACTTCAAAACAGAGTTTCACAGCCAGAAACCCTAATTTGCAGCAAGAGAAAACCAGCCTCGGGCTGTGTGCAAGCACCGGACGCCTGCAACAGGCTGTACGGACTGACAAACAGGCTGAAAAACGCGCCGTACAGCAGCAGACATGTGCCAGGATGAGCTCTAGTAGATCGTAGAAGGTGCTCCTTGACTCAGGCTGCGTGCAACAGGGCTGGATGCAAGGAAACAGAGAAAAACAGCAGCAAAACAGTGACCAGCAACCTTTGGAAGGTCTGGCGCAGCAAGAAGGAGATACAGAAGTGGGCGAATTTCAGAACAGGCCCTTGATTTGGACGCCATCTGCCCTAAAGGAGAGGAAAGGTGCTAAAAGTGGGGGAAAGATGCTAAAAGTGGTCTGCTTCATGGTCTTCACCCTTGCAATAAATTGATAAACAATATTGCAAAGGAGATGAGGTCCTCCGAGTTCTCAAAATCTGCTAGGAAGAGGAACTTTTAACCATCAATCTCGTCGACCTAGAGCATGGTGAGAAACACACAGGAGAACCCCCTTCTACTGATCCTCGATCTTCTCAAGGACAACCAACTAGGTGGCCATCTCCTCACGGAGCCTCATAAAGTGCGACTAGTTGTCGCGAGGATGTGAATTTTGTAAGCAAATAAGCTATGACTAAGTTTGTAACCAGTTTGGTCATGGGGGATTGGCCTAGAGGAGCGATGAGTTCCTGAAAGCCCCTAGTGTTAACATCTAACTGGACACATTGGCTAGATTTAAATGTTAGAATCAAGGCATGGCATCACTTTGACCTCGCGGAGGGGTGTGACGGAGCTAGGAAGTTTCTCTGTTGGTGGTATCCTATATGTGGAATTCCCAAGACCGTTGTGTCCGATAGAGACTACAAGTTTACCGTCAAGTTTGGAGGACTTTTTTTGACAACTTTGGTAAAAAGCTTAATTTTCCAGCAGCTTTCATTCTTAGTCCAATGGGCTACTAGATTACTATCAATTGGTCTTCGATCTATTGAAGTGTTACGTTGCAATATAAAGCCTTGATGGGAGCTATTCCTTCCATCGGTTATAAGAACCCTCAATGACACCCATTCAACCAGTGTAAGTGGGAATCCTATGAACGTGTTTTCAGGAAGAAGTTCTTGACCTTTCCAAAGGAGGTGTACGCACCGGATCGCCTAACTAAGTCTTATGAATAGGCCATGAAGTTAGTCGAAGGCCACATTGCCAATGCCGTGGAATCGTACCAGACACAAGCTAACAAGCATCGATGAGATGTTGAATACAAGAAGGGTATTGGGTCTATCTTTGCATGGGAAGAAGTGTGCAAAGCTCTCGCATTGAAGCTTTGGACCCTTTTAAAAATCTAGGTTCTCCATGTAGTTACATCTACCCGTGTAGTACTAGAAGCGGATCAGCTTGAGATTGTGGATGTGGCAAAGGTGTTTGAGCGAGATCATATTTTGCATCATTGACTCAATCAAGATACAAGCAACCTCCAATGCTTGCACTTGACTTGCATAGGTCAATAAGGACTTTTTCTCTGAGTATCCCCACCTCCTTACAGCATCCATAATTTGTATAAGGGGATGTTATGTAGATTTTTGCACTTTAGAACAACAAAAAATCTAAATTTGTATGATTGGACAAAGGTATATATATATCCAAGTCCATGGACATGGTTGTCTATAGGGTAGTCACATAGCAGCCATGGGGCTGGTTCTAAGATAGGGTAGTAGCAACAGTTATCAAAGCAGGAGGGGGCTATTTATAGGCCTTTCTAGCCACTATGGATTTATAGACCTAGCCATTTGTGGATTTATAGACTCAACCAATTTGTGGATTTGCAGACTTAGCCAGTCTGTGGATTTGTAGACATATTTTGCTTGTAACTCATGGCAGTAAATCCTTATATTGAAAATGATTAAATATCAATGCTATAGTGGTAGTATTAGAAAACTAATACTACAATGTGGCTTTGTGATATTCTTGCAAGGTACTATACTAGCTATTAGGTCTTATGAAGGAAACTAGCTTAATTCTAAGGTTCTCTAATGGAGATGTGGTTGTATGTTGTGTTAGAATTATAGATATAATTCAGTAGTGACCAATGTAATTTAATAAGCTAGTTAGGGGCACTTTTCCCTCTTTAAGAGGTTTTTTCCCCTAACCGCAGTTAGTTTACTAACTATGATTAGTGACTACTAAGGTTTTGTCACTAGGACAAAACCTTATCTCTCACTCTTTGAGTTGTACTCTTTTACACTCTTCTATTGCAACTCAGCTCTCAAGCTTTCAGCTCTCAAGCTCTCACTCTCTAGCTCTCTCTCTCTCCGCAATCTCTCACATTTGGTATTAGAGCAATTGATCCTACTCCCTGCTTCTTCCCCGTTCAGCTCCAGCCTACAGCCCACGCTCTTGCTGCTACCTTCCGTACCTTCAGTACCCTGCCGTACTGCTCTTGATGCGTCTGTACCTTCAGTACCTACGTGGTCGTCGTACAGCTTGTCGTCCGTACAAGTGCCGTACAGTCCGTCGCCATTCTGTACGGTTCGCCGTACAGTTCCGTACATGCGCGTACAGTTTGTTGCCACCAGCCGTACAGTTCATTGTCACCGTCTGTACCTGGGCGTACAAGCCGTACAACAGGTCGTCGTCCTTGCTTCCGTACAGGCCTTGCTTCCATACAGGTCCTCATACGTTTCTGCACCGTACAACTGTACCCGTTGATCCGTACTTTGTTCGTCCGTACAACTATACACGTTGATCCGTACTCTGTTGTACATCCGTACATTCTAATCAGTACTCTATCGTACAATCACCATACCAGTAGATCTGGTGGTATTTGTGCAGACATTTGCAGATATTTGCAGTCATTTGGGTATTTTCGGGTTCATTGTTGCTTGTGAAGCAGACATTGCAGGCAGATTCAGAGGTTTAGCCAAAAATTTGGGGCTTTTTGTACTTCTGCCCCTTTCTGGCTGCAATTTCAAGCTCGAAATTTGGGGCTTTCAGTTTTGCAGTACAATTTCTTGAAGAAATTTGGGGATTTCATAATTACACTGCAATTTCGCAGTGAAATTTGGGGCTTTTGCAGATAGAGCGCAATTCTTGCAACATTTGGGGCTTTTGATCAATTTGCCCCTTTCCGGTTGCAATTTCAGGCCTATTTTGGGGCTTTTGTGTTGGGAGAGCAATTTTTGGAGATTTCAGTTCATACTGCCTTTCTTGAAGTGTTTTGAAGCACTTTTGGCAGATTCTGGAGAGTTTTTGATGCTTGGACTTTCTGACATTGCAAGTACAGAAATCTGAGTTGCATTTACAGCGAGTGCTTGGCTGTGTTTTTTGGGAGTTGTGCATTCATTCCCAGTAAGGGAATTCAGTTTTGTATCTGCTTAAATCTCTTCCTCAGATATGGCCTAGCAAAATCAGAATGACTTCCAGTTCGGTGGTCTTTCACAGGAAGACAAGTTGGATGGTACCAACTACTCCCTTTGGAGTTTTATGGTACACAATATTCTGATTTCTCGCAATTTATGGGATTATGTGAATGCGGGTGAGATCCAACCAGCAGGTATGGCACCTAATACCCCTCCTCAGCAAGGAGGTGGAAGAGGTCGTGCACAGGGTGCAGTTGCAGAACAAGTTGTTGGTGCAGCTATAGCCACTACCTCAGAGCAGAAGAGATGGGATTCACGGGATGCCTTAGCTTTGTCATGCATCTCTCTTTCAGTGAAAAGATTTATCATTCCGCATATCCGGTCGTGTAAGACCTCGAAGGCAACGTGGGATATTTTAGAAAGCATGTATGCAGCCCAGAATGATGCAAGGGTATCTTTCTTGAAAAGAGAGTTATTAGCTGCAGAACAAGTTGTTGGTGCAGCTATAGCCACTACCTCAGAGCAGAAGAGATGGGATTCACGGGATGCCTTAGCTTTGTCATGCATCTCTCTTTCAGTGAAAAGATTTATCATTCCGCATATCCGGTCGTGTAAGACCTCGAAGGCAACGTGGGATATTTTAGAAAGCATGTATGCAGCCCAGAATGATGCAAGGGTATCTTTCTTGAAAAGAGAGTTAAGTAATACACATATGGAAGAGGGTGACCCCATGTCAGTCCACCTCACAAGGCTACAGGATCTCAGAGAGCAATTATTAAACATAGATGAGATTATTCCTGATTCCGAGATGATTACTACCACTCTGAATTCTCTTCCTGAGTCTTATCTCAGCTTTCATACCTCGCTGAACTTATCATTGAGGGGGGGTGTGAATCCTCTCACTTTTCATGAGTTGATAGGACTTCTGCTTCAGGAAGAGCAGATTGGCTTCACGTGCAGGTGAACAAGCTATGCTCTCAAAGTTTAAATTAAAAACAAAGGGACAGGCAAAGACATCAGTAAATCAGCCTTCCCGTGGGTCAAGAAAGCCTTCACAAAAGGCTAAAAATGATGCAAGTAAGCCCAAGAAGAAGGTTTTTTGTCACTACTGCAAAAAGCCAGGTCATCACATTGCAAAATGCAGGAAAAGGCTTGCAAAAGAGAAGAAAAACAGCTCCGGTATGGCTGTTTCAAATTCAGCTCCTCATGCATCTGACAGTGGGGATGCTGCAGCCAACTTTGTTGGACAGGATTATGCCTTTTTATCTTGCATTTCAGATTCTAGGCTGGTTGCTGCAGATGCTCGGGATAGTACAGCCACTTGTAATGATGATACATATGCATTTTTGACTTGCAGTTATGACTCTTCTACGGATGCATCTGCTCTCAGTGTCAATGAAACACTGAACACTAGGTATTTTGACAGCGGTGCATCCAAGCACATCACTTCTAGGAAGTTTCTTTTTACTTCCTTGCATCCACCTCCTGTTGGTAAGAAAGTCACTTGTGCCAATAACTCATCATATTCAGTACGTGGCACAGGAGATGTTGAGCTTACTTCCATTGATGGCTCAATTTTCAGACTTTCAGATGTCTTATATGTGCCTGGTATAACCAAAAATCTTTATTCAGTGTCCACTCTTATTTCAGGTCATCTTTGAGGATGACAAATGTGCTCTCCGAGACAGGGAAGATGATTATGCCTTAAGATTATTTGGTACTCTGCTGCATGGGCTTTTTCAGCTTGATCTTTTTGAGAAAAGAGCAGCCCATGCTCTTGCAGTTTCTACCCCTACTGCTGCCATGCAGAATGCATAATTATGGCATGCCCGATATGGCCACATGTATTACAACAGCTTGATGACACTTCAGAAGCATTCCATGGTTGATGCATTGCCACCTCTTGAGATACCTCCTCCACATGTCTGTGAAGGGTGCATTTTAGGCAAGATGCATAGATTCCCCTTCAAAAAGGATGGTTCAGTTAAAGCTGTCCGCAAATTACATCTTATACACAATGATGTCTGTGGTCCCATGAGGACTCCATCATTGGGTGGTCATCTCTACTTCGTTACCTTTATTGATGATTACTCCAATTTCACTTGGGTCTTTGGGCTGAAGCGCAAATCAGAAGTGTTCATGGTGTTTAAACACTTTTCAGCCATGGTTGAAAATGAAACCGGACTCAAGATACAGACATTGTGCACAGATAGAGGTTGGGAATACTTGTCTGCAGATTTTGATGCTTTTCTGAAAGGCAAGGGTATCGTGCATCAGCTCACAGTGAGACTGACCCCTCAGCAAAATGGCAAAGCTGAGAGGAAAAATAGAACTCTCATGGAGATGGACAGATGTATGCTGAAAAGCAAACACATGCCTCACAAATTCTGGCTTGAGGGTCTGATGTGTGCCAATTACATTTTGAATCAGGCTCCCACTAAGGCTTTAAAAATAAAAACTCCCTATGAGGTCTGGAATGGGAGAAAGCCTTTAGTGGATCATTTCCAAGTCTTTGGATGCCTTGCTTATGCTCATGTGCCAGTTGAATTTAGGCACAAGTTGTCAGATAAAGCCATTAAGTGCATATTTGTTGGATACAGTGCAGAAAGCAAGGGGTACCGTCTCTACAATCTTGCTACACGCAAGATCATTGTCAGTAGAGATGTGATATTTGCTGAAAATTCAGCTCACACTCAAGTTGAATTTCAAATGCCTTCTTCTTCAGAGGATGTCTTTGAGGGGTTGCTACCCATTGCCTTGGGTTCCCCTGCTGATATTTCTGATGCAAACCAGAATTTACAGCCACCTCCCGATGCTTTAGTTCTGCCACAAGATGTCTTGCCACCTCCACAGGCAATGGAACAGGTGGTGCTGCAAGAAATTGCAGACATACATGCAGCAAAAACAGTCCCAAACTGGCTGTTACAGACTCTCAGGGAGAGTAAAATTGATGCTCCGTTACCTGGCAGGACTTGCAGTGCAGCAAGGCACATGGAAGGTGCTAATTCAGTGGAATCAGCATATGTAGGTACTCTTCTTGATGAGGAGGAGCCTGCCACATTTGAAGAGACAAAGGACAATGTGCATTGGATGAATGCCATGCACGATGAGTTGCAGTCCATTGAAAAAAATCAGACTTGGGATGTTGTAGACTTGCCACCAGGTAAACATGCCATTGGCACACGATGGGTTTTCAAGGTCAAATGGAAGCCAGATGGCTCCATTGACAGATACAAGGCAAGGCTGGTTGCTAAAGGCTATGCTCAGAAAAAGGGCATAGATTATGAGGAGACATTCGCTCCTACATCCCGAATGACCACCATCCGATCAGTTATTGCAATGGTTGCACATTTTGAGTGGAATGTTCATCAGTTGGACATAAAAACAGCCTTCTTAAATGGAGACTTGCTGGAAGAGGTGTATGTCATGTAGGGGAGAGAGAATGAAGAGGAGCAAGAGAGTGAGAGTGAGAGAGAGTGACACTCTAGTGCGGGTGTGAAGAATGATGAGCCACACCACAAACTCACTTGTGTTTTATTAGGATTAGGTTTACCCTATGACTGTCTTAAGACAGTCATAGGTGTCCTATCTTTTAATGAAGGGTTGGCAATGTGCCTTTACCCCAACAACCTCCCACCTAAAGGCCAATGTGCCTAAAGGGGAGAAAAGAATAAAAATTACAGCAATATACAGTTACTGTATACAAGACCATAAAGTAAGAATGGTCTCATCCTAATCCCATGATGTGGCGGCAATGTGCAAACCGCTCTGTAGGCAAGCTCTTAGTGAGCAAATCTGCAGGATTATCATCAGTATGCACTTTCACAAGCTCAAGTCGCTTGTCTTCCAGTACCTCCCTGATGAAATGATATTTCACTTCTATGTGCTTGGTCTTCTGATGAAAGACCGGATTCTTTGCCAACATGATAGCACTCTTACTATCACAATGCAAAACTGGCATATCTCCTGTAATGCCCAAATCTCCCACCAGCCGAGTAAGCCATATTGCTTCCTTGCAGGCCTCAGTGGCTGCAACATATTCAGCTTCTGTGGTTGACAGTGCAACGCATTTCTGCAACCGAGACACCCATGATATAGCACCTCCTGCAAATGTGAAAATATAACCGGTAGTAGACTTCCGGTTATCTGCATTCCCTGCATAGTCTGAATCTGTAAAACCATGCACCAATGCATCTTGCCTACCATAGCATATGCACAAGTCTTTGGTACCTTTGAGATACCTCAAGACACCTTTCACTGCTTCCCAATGCCGCTTGCCTGGATTTGCCATATACCTGCTGATGACTCCCACCGCAAAAGCAATATCCGGACGAGTGGCAACCATGGCATACATCAAAGATCCAACTGCAGATGCATACGGAACCTTGGCCATTTCAGCCTTATCATCCTCTGATCTGGGGCTGTCCTTACTGCTGAGTTTTAAATGTGGAGGCAACGGGGTACTAATAGACTTCCCCCCCTCCATTTTAAACCTCTGCAGTACTTTGTCAATATACTCTTTCTGTGACAGAAACAAAAGTCCCTTGGACCTGTCACGAGTAATACGCATGCCAAGAATATGATTTGCATCACCCAAGTCTTTCATGTCAAAAGACTTATGCAGTTGTTTCTTCAAAGCACTAATCTCATACTGAGATTTACTGGCAATAAGCATGTCATCCACATATAGAATGAGTAGCATCAAACTGCCATCCTTTGCCCGTTTGGTGTACAAGCAATGATCGGTCTCACACCGATGATACCCTTGGGACTGCATGAAGGCATCAAACTTCTTGTACCATTCCCTTGGCGCCTGCTTGAGTCCATACAAGCTCCTCTTGAGCTTACACACAAGCTGTTCTTTCCCTTTAACAGCATATCCCTCTGGCTGACTCATATAGATCTCATCATGAAGATCTCCGTGAAGAAAAGCTGTCTTCACATCCATCTGACATAAATCCATGTCGTCATGAGCAACAAGAGCTAACACTGCTCTCAAAGTAGTCATCTTGACTACAGGGGAAAAGATCTCATCAAAGTCAATGCCCTTTTCCTGCTTAAATCCCTTGGCAACCAATCTGGCCTTATACCGAGGTAAAGCATTTGAATCCACTTTGACTTTGTAAACCCACTTGCATGGCAAAACCTTTCTGCCTGCAGGTAACTGCACCAGGTCCCATGTATCATTCTGAAGTAGGGAGTCCATTTCTGACTGCATGGCTTTCTCCCACTTCTTTTTCTCTGTTCTTCCCATAGCTTCCTTGAAGCTGGAAGGCTCACCACAATCTGTCAGCATGATAAAATCAGCCACATTATTGGCTCCTGGAACAAACCTGGCAGGAGGCCGTTGTACACGGGTGCTCCTCCTAACAAAATGTTCCGGATTAGGCTGCTGTCCAGCCTGTTCTTCACGCATGACGGGTGGCTGTACCACCATATCTGGCTGTTCTACAGCCCCATCTGTTGGCACATCCAGTGGTGCATCATTGGCAAAATTATCTGGCTGAGTTTCAGCCTGTATACCCTCTTGAACGGGGTTATCTGCAGCAGCCTGCTGCTGCATATAAATGGGCATTCTTTGTTGTCCAACATCATCATAAATAACCCTCCTGTATTCCACAGGTTGCACGGGTTCCTTGTGTACACTATCTTTTTTAAAGATGACATCATTGCTGCGTATAATCTTCCGTTTAACGGGATCCCATAACCTGTACCCCATTTCACCTTCGTCACCATAACCCATAAAGATGCATCTGATAGACTTTGGATCCAGTTTGGTGCGTAGGTCTTTGCGTACATGAGCAAAGCACTCGCAGCCAAATACACGTAAGTGCTTATATGAGGGTGGCTTGCCAGACCACACCTCCTCTGGCACTTTCAACTCCAAAGCCTTATTTGGTGACCTGTTAATAATGTGAACTGCTGTTTGCACGGCTTCTGCCCAAAAGCCATGGGGTAATGCAGCATAAGACAACATACATCGAACCTTTTCCTGAATAGTTCGATTCATCCGCTCACTTGCACCATTTTGAGATGCATTATGAGGGGCTGTGAGTTCCTGTTTGATGCCCTTAGCTTGGCAAAACTGCACAAAAGCATGTGACACATACTCACCCCCATTATCGGATCTGAGGCATTTCAGCCTACGACCTGTCCGATTCTCTACCTGAGCGACAAACTTCTTGAAAGCATCTAAGGCATCTCCCTTATGCTTCAAGAAATAGACCCACACCTTACGTGTGGCATCATCAATGAAAGTAATAAAATATTTTGCACCCCCTAGTGATAGCTGTGGCATCTCACACAAATCAGTGTGCACTAGATCAAGTGGTGCTCTATTCTGGGGAGTTCTCCTCTTATGAGGAGTGACAGAGTGCTTGCCAAAAATACAATGAGCACAAGTAGGCAAATCTGAAAAAGAGAGAGGCGGCAGATAACCCAAACGTGACAGTTCTTGCATTCCTTTAACAGACATGTGTCCCAACCGGCTATGCCACAATGAAACCTTTGGCAGCTCGGTTATGGCAACAACATGATTACCCACACTGGAAACATAAAGAGGGTACAAGGTATCACTCTTAAAACCCTCAGCCACTACAGTCTGGCCATCAGTAATCACCCATTTGGAATTCCCAAATGTGGTGTGGTAACCACTGTCATCCAATAAGCCAGTGCTAATCAGATTTTTCTTGATTTGCGGCACATGGCGAACACCATCAAGCATAAATGACCGTCCATCAGGAAATACTATCTGTATACTGCTAATCCCTGCAATCTGACATGCATAGTTGTTCCCAAGATGAACAACTCCATGAGTACCTGTGTAGGAAGTAAACCACTCCCTATGAGGAGTAACATGAAAAGAGGCACCTGAATTCAAGAGCCAGGTGTGCATGTCATGGCCATCAATAACCAAAGCATGTGCTATTACAGCAGAAGAGCATAAAACATCATGTATGTCACTGTCACTGTCCTCTGCTGCAACATTCACTGCATCCAAGTCATCTGCCTTGGCCTTGCCTTTGCCTTTGCTTGCATTTCCTGCATCCTTTGTTTCAGCCTTCTTGGCTTTCTGATCCCGTATGAACTTGAAGCACTTAGACTTCACATGTCCCTTCCTGCCACAATAAAAGCATTCAATGTCCTTTTTGCCACGGGACTGACTGCGGGATTTAGACTTACTAGCAGATCTCCCCTTCTACTGAGTCCTGCCTCTGTCCTGTACCTGCAAAGCATTTGAAGACTTGCTGCCCGCATTATTCTTCCTGCTCATCTCCTCCATAAGGAGAGAGCTCTCTACATCAGCATAAATAAGAGTGGCATTCGAGTTTGACAGGGTGGTCTTGAAAGTGTCCCAACTCTCGGGGAGGGTACACAGCAAGAAAGTAGCCTTGAACTCCTCATCAAGGTTCAACCCCTGTGCAATCAGCTGTGTAAAGATAGCATTGAACTCACTCAAGTGTGAGGTCATAGCTGTACCTTCCTTCATGCGAAGATCGACCAGCTCCTTCAGCCAATAAACCTTACTGGCTGAGCTCTTTTGGGCATACAATTCTTCTAGTCTTTACCATAGACCATAAGAGGTCTTTTCAGCCTGTACATTGAACACAAGAGTGTCTGAAATAGTGAGCATGATAGCTGCCCTCGCGGACAAATCAAGCTCTTCCCAGTCATCAGCTGCCATGTCAGATGGCTTGACACCCTTCACCCTTATGGGCTTAGCAATCTTCTTTAACAGAAGTACATTCAAGCACTGTTTTGCCCATAATGCATAGTTGTGTGCTCCTTCCAGTTTCTTTATGTTCAGAATTGAAGAATCACCTCCCCCTGATGCCATATCAGATGAGGAAAGTACGTGACTCCTTGGAAGTAAAAAGACTGAATAAAAATTCTGATTTCTCAGAAAAAACCTGCTCTATTCAAGAGCCAGAAGCACTTTCAATGGTGCTGTTTTTACTGTCAGTAAAATCTGCAGCAAAACAGTAAATGACCCTGCAAATACTGTGCCTTCTGACACACTGTTCTGAGCTCAAAGAGGCATAAAAACAGTAATTTCAGACTGCTGCAGCTGCTCAACAAGTGCTTAACAGTGCATAATCATCTGACAAAACCACCAACACTGCTGTAAACACTGCTGTACTGATTGTACTGATCACTTCTCCCACCTCAGATGAGGGATTGCACTGAGTTAAATTGCAGAAACCACTTGACAAACACCCAAAAAAAAAAGTAAATGACCCTTCAGCCTGTCACAAAACCTGCAACAGTAAATGGGATAAATCCCAAGCAATCACCCTTATACCAAGGGGATAAAATGCATCTGAAGATCTTTGTCGGTAACCCAAGTGCTATCAAACAAAGTCTGGGCAAAAGCCCCTTGATCTGACACCTGAATCAAGTGGAGAACACCTCAACACTGAGGTAGCATGCAATATGAAAATCTCTCTGACACTTGTACCTGACAATGTGCAATGCATAGATTGCCCCTGTGTACTCAGTAACAACACAAATCACAAAGTACAAACACCAAGAAGAAAATCTTTTGAGCACTGTCAACGATGGGCAGTTAGGGACCGAGTAAACTCGATGCGCCCTGACCAAGCGTGGCTCAACTGAGATTTTCAAAGTGCGTACAAAGAATGTGACCTGCAACAAATGTCACCAAATGCACTGCGGAAACAAAGCAAATGTGTGCTCCCCGGCTACACACTGCCTCAAGGCATATACTGCAAACACATCCAGGCAAAAGCACTTTGAAATGGTCACCCAAAACTGAGAATTGCACTCAGTAAATGCATAGAAGCTTCTGCAAAACAAGCCTCTGGCCTTCCTGAAAGACAAGTAACTGCGCAAACACCACCACTTGCACGAGGGGCCTGTTTCAACCCATACAAAGCTTTGTGTAGCTTGCTACCTAAAGTGCATTTGCTGTAATTTCAAAGCCTGGAGGTTGTTTGACATGTTGGGGTAAAGGCACATTGCCAACCCTTCATTAAAAGATAGGACACCTATGACTGTCTTAAGACAGTCATAGGGTAAACCTAATCCTAATAAAACACAAGTGAGTTTGTGGTGTGGCTCATCGTTCTTCACACCCGCACTAGAGTGTCACTCTCTCTCACTCTCACTCTCTTGCTCCTCTTCATTCTCTCTCCCCTACAACTGGTATCAGAGCCTACCTAGCTTCCCCTTGCCTACCTAGCCTCCTCTCCCTAGCCTACCCTTTCCGTACGGACGTACGGACAGAGCCGTACGGCCGTACGTCGTCCGTACAACCGTACGGACGGACCTGGCGCGGCCAGATCTGCGCAGGACGACGGACCGCGACGGCGCATTTTCGCCTGCAGGGCAGCAGACCAATGCGCAGGTGGAGCAGCAGGCTACAGGGTGAAGGCGCGGGCTGCAGGGTGAAGGCGCGGGCTGCAGGGCGACAGCGCGGGCGCGTGCTGGGGCGTGGTCGCGGGCGCGTGCTGGGGCGTGGTCACGGACGGCGACGCGGGTCGCGGTGCACAGCAGCTGCTAGCTGCAGCTCGAGGCGCCGCATCTAGCTAGCAGCCAGCAGCCGCATAGCAGCTGCTACTAGCTGCTAAGCTCCTCTCAAGGCATTGCGCATCTGGATCTCTCTTTACGTGCGTGTGTGTGCGTAGGGAGCCAGGCAAAGACTTGATTTTTTTTTTGGGGAAGCGTGCCTGCTGCAGGGACAGAAAGTACAACAGGTACTCTGCAGGTACTGAAAAGTACAGCAGACACACATTTTTTTGTTGGAAGAGGAATAGTGCTGAAGCACTCTGTTTTGTGCATGTACGCGCAGTACATGAAGCATTCCTGATGCATTCTTGAAGCATTTCAGCTGTATACTGTGCATTTGTTGAGGTACAGCAGGTACTCTCGTGTCACTCACGCTTGAGGTGACTTGTGCCACTGGTATGCCAAGATTCATGCCTTTTTGACCAGCAAGGGGCTGCACAATAGTCCTACTGAGAGCACCCTCTACATCAAGATGGATGGGGGGGAAATTTTAGTCATCCTTCTTTATGTCGATGACTTACTGCTCACAGGGTCCAATGAAGACAAAATTGCAGATTTCAAAGCTGATTTGCAGACCAACTTTGACATGTCAGATTTGGGGCTGCTTCACTTTTATTTGGGGATCCAGTTCTCTCATGAGAGACGTGGCATTGTTATGTCTCAGTCCAAGTATGTGCAGAAACTCTTGGACAGATTTAACATGCATGATTGTAAGCCCATAGCCACTCCCATGGAGCCGGGGCTAAAACTCACAATGCATGATGTAGGAGAATTAGTTGATGCCACACTTTACAGTCAGGCTGTTGGATGCCTCATATATCTCTGCAACACTAGACCTGATATTCAGTTTGCAGTATCTCAGGTGAGCAGGTACACGCACAGCCCAAAAACTATGCATTGGCAGGCAGCTAAGCGCATCTTCCATTATTTGCAGGGCACGAAGTCTTTTGGCTTGCTATTTCCCAGGGGGGGTGACTTGCAGATGCATGCCTACAGTGATTCAGATTGGGCTGGTGATTATGACACTAGGCAGTCCACTAGTGGCAGTTGTTTCTGTTTGGGTAAATCTTGCATTTCCTGGCTGAGCAAGAAACAATCTACAGTGGCTACCTCATCATGTGAAGCTGAGTACAGGGCAGCTTTCACAGCAACAGTTGAATGTGTTTGGCTGCGATGTCGATTTGCTGATCTTCATCTGTCTTTGGAGGGTCCTTCTCCAATTCCTGATAGTCAGAGTGCCATTGCAGTGCCAAAGAATCCAGTGTTTCATGCTCGCACGAAGCACATTGAGGTTCACTATCACTACGTCAGAGAGAAGTTGCATGTAGGAGAGATCAGTATGATCTTTGTGTCCACACATGACAACGTTGCAGATATTTTCACCAAAGCACTACCACGTGAAAAGTTTGAGGCATTTCGCAGTGCCCTGAACTTATATCCGTTTGGTGATTGATCAGCCTTGTACATGACATTGGCACTGCAGGGGGGTGTTAGAATTATAGATATAATTCAGCAGTGACCAATGTAATTTAATAAGCTAGTTAGGGGCACTTTCCCCTCTTTAAGAGGTTTTTTTCCCTAATCGCAGTTAGTTCACTAACTATGGTTAGTGACTACTAAGGTTTTGTCACTAGGACAAAACCTTATCTCTCACTCTTTGAGTTGTACTCTTTTACACTCTTCTATTGCAACTTAGCTCTCAAGCTTTCAGCTCTCAAGCTCTCACTCTCTTGCTTTCACTCTCTCCGCAATCTCTCACATGTTGGTATTATTCTAGTTGGATACTTGAGTGGTAGGATGCAATGGTAGCATGCAAGTAATTATTTCTTGACAATGAGTTCAAGTATTTTATTAGTAAGGACCAGCTCCATACTAAGGTCATGGCTGAGTCTGCCCTTCACCTCCGGAGTGCTGATAGAAACTTAGTACAAAGACTTTGTATAAATGGATGCTCAAGTATGTGTGGGTGTGTGGATTTGTATGTGTGAGCATATTTTTATACTATGGTCTACACCCACTGTCATGACGAGAAATCACTAATCTGTGATTAGTAGACATTAAAACATTATTATTATGTTATACGCCAATGGTGTAACATGTATTTGTATTTATGATGGACACCGACGGATTTGTTATGGCGGTGGATCATCTGAGTAGATAGGACTAGTCGAGCTGGAGCCACTGCTTTTGACGGCATCGAATTTGGACATGTGATACTTATTCTATTAATAAAAATGTGCACACATGTGTGTAGGTCCTAGGGGCGATAGGAAGGGAAGGGTGCATTAAGGTGCATTGAATGGTAGATGCATGGGTCATAGGTTAAGGGTAGGTGTAAATGGGAAGATGGAACTTGAGTGATCTCAAGGGACATTAATGAAAGGGTATCACCCTTTCATTGTGAATCTCACGTTGCATTCTCTCTACCACATTGCATTCATCCGTCATCTCTCTCCCACCTTGCATGTAGGTCGAAATAGAAACAAGTACTCTCACAAGGGTGCTCTTCCCCATTGGAGGGCCAATCGGCATTCAAATTCTGTATGTATTGCACACATTTGCATTCTCAAAAAGTGTGGATTTTCACATTTGGTATCAGAGCGGTGACGATTCACGAGCGGGACGAGAAGAGGGCGACAGTTGCGGACGATTGAAGTCGCAAGAGAAGTTGCGGAAGAGGATCACGACCGACCGATCTCCAAGGTTTTGAGACAAGGGATTTTCCTGAAAATTCCTGGTCTTGAACGGTGAACGGGGTGTCCTCACAGGGGTGAATCCGCCGCCCCCCCCCCCCCCCCCCCCTTTGTGAATGTACCCTTAAAAGCCTTAAACTGTGAGGAAAAGGGATCCCCCGTTCTCCCCAACGGAAAGTCGGATCGGAATAAGATTTTAAGGGGGTGATCCACCAATCAAGTACCCCCTATAACAGTATCTAGAGCTCCAATCCGCTCAAAACAAGTAGCCCAAACGGAGCATACCAGTTTACAGCAGAAATACAAGAAGAAAAGCTTGAAAGAGAAGGGAAAGGAGGTCATTTTAAGTGTCTTTTCAACACAAACGAAGCGGGAGTCGGATAAGTACCACCAACTCTACAACACTTGTTGGGACAATAGGAAGGGAAGGGTGCATTAAGGTGCATTGAATGGTAGATGCATGGGTCATAGATTAAGGGTAGGTGTAAATGGGAAGATGGAACTTGAGTGATCTCAAGGGACATTAACGAAAGGGTATCACCCTTTCATTGTGAATCTCACGTTGTATTCTCTCTACCACATTGCATTCATCCGTTATCTCTCTCCCACCTTGCATGTCGGTTGAAATAGAAACAAGTATTCTCACGAGGGCGCTCTGTTGGAACAATGAAGGGAAAGAGTAGAGTGGACACAAAATCAGAATACTTGCATTACTTGGTTGTAGAATGAAGAAGAGTGAGGTCCTTAAGTAGGCACCTCATACATGCTCACTGACATCACTGATGACCTCAAAGCTCCACAATCATCTCCTCAATCTGCTCCTAGATTCACTCAATCATCCTATGTGGCTTTTCCACCACCTAACTGTGCTTGTGGGCACCTAACTGTGCCTCTAGCACTCACACATAGAAACATAAGGTGTGCCTGAGGCATACACCTTGAGATATCCCAACAAACCCCCCCTCAAGGAAATGCCTCAGGCTATGTCAAGGATACATCTAGTCTCATAGTTTCTCATGCCATCTCATGGTGGTCAAGGATTAATCTATGGCTAGGTTCTCATGCTAGCAAGGGTTCCCTTGGGTGTAAGGTAAATAGAAAGGGATACAAACAGACCTTCCAATGGTTATCTCCCCTACATGTACATGCACACAATGTCTGTAGGAGGTACCATGGAACAAAAACATACACATGGCCTACATCATAAGGTGACCAGAGGTGTTTACAAAACACACAACACACAATAATTTATTTTCATTCATTTTGGAGGACTATCCAGGCTGAGTACCTTGACATAAAAGAGAGATCTGGAGCATACATAGAGATGATTTAAAATGCATAATCTTCATGGGATGCCTCATCTTGTGGAGGCAAAATATCCATGTCAAGGCAAGGTCTTACCACATGGGCAGTGTCTAGTGCCTTATAAGATGGTACTATGATAGAACAAGTGGATCTGAAAGTCATATCCTTCAAGAGAACAATTATCTTGTCATCTCCATAGTTGTGTAGAGAAGCATATCTTAGGTATCTGACCTTCATCTTTTTCTTGTACTTGGAGTCAAATAAAAGTGCCATGAGAGGGTAGATCTCTGTAGTTGCTTCCTTTTTGGCAACCATTGTTTTGGCAATCTTCAACAAGGAAGTCAGGTTGGCATTTTCATCCTTTGTAGCATAACAAGACATTGCTTTATGTTTTGGCTTTTCACATATTTTGCATAAACAAGCCATGAGAGGCTCTAACCCAGGTATTGGGTAGTGTCTTCTCTCTTACAAGGCAAAATGAACTGAAATACTTCCAAAGTATAGGCACTTGATGTAGCAAATAGTAGTGACTAGTTTTCAAACAATGATGCTACTTTTGCATGCTTCATAGGAGTGAATGAAATAAACACTTTCCAATCACAACCAGGTCTAGCAAGTCAAATCAAAACTGAAGCAACACTTGTAGTGAAGTTATTGAAAACTTCAAAAGACCAGAAATGCTAGAGTAGCATTTTATGTAGCATCATTTTCAAAAGTATGTTAAAACTGTCAAAACTAGAGAGCTGAACTTGGAGGGCTCATATCACACTCTTCAAAGCAAAAGAAAGGGGGCTTTCTGAGGCAAAAGAAAGCTGGTATACCACAGTAGATCCTTTGGGAAGAAGAGGCGAAAATATGCGTCAGGTCGCCTTCACCTTCTTGAACAAAGTCGACTGGTTTTTCTCTGTTTTCTCCTTCAATATGCAGCCATTGCTGCTCAGATTTCAGCACAAGGTAGCTCTAGGTATGGAGAAGCTTGCCCTGGAAGGAATTAGGAAAAGACAGAGCAGGCGCAGAGAACTTGCAGGAAGAAGGATCGACGATTTTCGTGTAATGGCGACCAGCAGCGCGGGTTATTCTCCAATTGCTTGCAGCCCGAAATTCGCCCTAACAAGAGGGATCTCCAGCTGGAAGGGCATGGGAAATGGGTGAGAATCAGAGGAGAACAAGCTCAAGCAAATTTTTGGAAGAAGAGGGAGAGATGGTGAAGAAGAAGAAGAAGAAGATGATGATGATGTGGCAAAAATGGGCTCAAGGGGGATCAAATGGCTCTGATACCATGTTGGAACAATGAAGGGAAAGAGTAGAGTGGACACAAAATCAGAATACTTGCATTACTTGGTTGTAGAATGAAGAAGAGTGAGGTCCTTAAGTAGGCACCTCATACATGCTCACTGACATCACTGATGACCTCAAAGCTCCACAATCATCTCCTCAATCTGCTCCTAGATTCACTCAATCATCCTATGTGGCTTTTCCACCACCTAACTGTGCTTGTGGGCACCTAACTGTGCCTCTAGCACTCACACATAGAAACATAAGGTGTGCCTGAGGCATACACCTTGAGATATCCCAACACGCTCTTCCCCATTGGAGGGCCAATCGGCATTCAAATTCTGCATGCATTGCACACATTTGCATTCTCGAAAAGTGTGGATTTTCACACCCACTGTTAGGCATTGATGACGTTAGTGGGGATGTCATAGTAGCCTAAGTATGTCTTCCTTTTGTTTTTTATAAAAGTTTTTGTTTACCTCTTTTTTCTTCTCTTTCATTTTCTCTTTTATTTTCTTTGTAGATTTTTGATCTTTAGAACAACAAAAATTCTAAATTTGTATGATTGGACTTATTCTAGTTTTACAAAGGTATATGTCCTAGTAGCTAGTCCCTACTATGCGTGATGGAGTTTATGGTTTTCGATCTTATGAGTGGCTATCCTGAGATTGAAACTGCACCATGTTGTGTTTTTAGAGGATGAGTTTCGGAATGTTCCTGGATTCATCTAGGTATATATTATAATAGTAACATAGGAATACCGATATAATATTAGTGTTGTGTGCTAGCATGGAAATGGAATTTGATAATTGTAAGGTCTTTCAATGGAAATGTAGGTGCGTACCGATATTATTCTAGTTGGATACTTGAGTGGTGGTAGGATGCAACGTGTAATGTTGGTAGCATTCAAGTAATTATTTATCATAGCATTGAGTTTAATTATTTTTTCACCAAGAACCAGTTCCATACTAAGGTCTTGCCTTAAAATCTATATAAGGAGCCGTTCCCTCCTCATTTCCTCATCAGCTCTAGGTAACCTCAGTAATGGTAAGCTTCTCACAATCTTAGTCAACAAATCCAAGGGATGGGTTAGGTGGATATGACTCTTGAACGATTCTACTAATTGCTTGCATTGTCGGTCACGACTTTTATCACATTTTGACAAACACTTTCAGGATTTGGCAATGAGTGTACTTCACGCTCCTTAGTATACTTGCAACAACATCAAGTGCAAGTGAGAACGTGGTCCTTGCAACAAGACACCAAAATGTTGATGTCACTCGTGTCATTCCACCCACCTAACAGGGTGCACACATTTATGCGTTGCTCAATCATCTTTTTGAACAAGATCTACCTTGTCCAACAATTTCCACTGTGCACAAGGCCTACACCTGGGGCTGTCTTTGTACACGGGTTAGGTAATTGGGTCATATGGTGAGCAATTATGCCATGCGTAAATATTGTACTTCACATTAATCATTAGAACTTGTTAGTGTGTAAGAATGTTGTTTGTAGCCATGATGCAAGGAAGAAGCATACATTTCTGGGATATAGTTAGTTTTCTGTGGGCATCTTCAGCCATTGTGCAAGGAAGAAGCAGACATTGTGGGGTATGGATAGTTTTTCATGGGCATTTTCTTTTGGGATTATTGTGGGATGAGCTTGTTACTTTGAGGTAATCCCTCTAGTGTTCACTTATTGTAAACGTATATTGCTTTATGTTCTAAAATAAGGATTCTTTGCTGTCACAGACATGGGGAAAGGACCTGGGTTGTTCTCTGATATCGGCAAGAAGGCTAAGGGTATGGTGATTTATTATCATTTTTAAATGTTTTGTGGCTTTTGATTGTGGTTTGTACGGCACCAAAGAGTTTCAATCGAGAATGGGTTTGCTATGAATGTGATTTAATATTAACCTATTTGTGTATTAGATGTAAAAAGTAATATATTAGTTTACAAATGTGTATTGGGTTCAAGTGTTTAGGGACAATTTCTGTAAGTCTATTGCTAAAAGCTTCATTGTAGGTGGGGGCTGGGGGTCATTTATAGGCCTGGCCCCTGGTCGGCAGAACAGCAGCCCAAGTCCGGCCAGCAGAGGCAAGACTCATGTCGGCAGCACGGCAGACTAGGTCAGGGAAGATTGGAGCAAGTCGGCCTGCTCCAGGTTGCTGGTCTGGGTTGGCCTGCAGACTCCAGGTCGGCGAGATCAGCCCTATACATAGGCCTCCAAGGGAGGCATTCCTATCCGCCCCTTCTCCAAGGTTCTCCTTGCTCTTTGCGAAGAAAACTACATCATCTAGGAAGGCATATCCTGCAATCCGGATACCCTCCTTACTGTGTATTCTCATCCACTATTCCAAATTTTCTATAAAGAGCCTGAAAAGAGTTGGTGAGAGGCATCCTTGTTTGACCCCTATGTCACTGCTTATGTGTGTGTGTGTGTGAGAGAGAGAGAGAGAGAGAGAGAGAGAGAGAGAGAGCAGCACATCAGGGTGGATGCTCTAGAAGCCATTTTAAGTAATTTATTATCAACTATCAAGCCATTATACTTGGAAAGCTTTTCTGGTATGTGAGGTTGTAGCATACAGTTATAGGCCCCTCTTGCCAGATTATGAGATTAATTCTGAAGCTCTTCGGGTTCACATTATGGGCAGCATGGTTCTAATCATTCCTGTCGTTCTGCTAATTGATTTGTTAGGATTTCTTTTTGCTCATGGAAAATGAAATATTCTCACAATGTGCAATGTGTGTGTAGATCTGCTGACTAAGGACTATATACACGACCAAAAAATTACAATCACAACAAAGACGGAATCTGGATTGGTGAGAATAGTTTTGAATGGTCTTCCTGTTTTATAAATTTCATGACTGTTGTGGTAAATCATGAATCCATAGAACCAAAGTTGCAATTTGTAACGATAAAAGAGGCTATCTGGGCCTCTTCACTACAGAAAGTGGATTTTGGAAAAGCATTTTGTGTGGGTCCATGTCTTTGTGTGTGTATATAGACACATCTGTTTTTGTTTGGGGTGTGTGTGTGGGGGGGGGACTTGCTAATATATGAGCATAAAAGGAGAACTCAAGCATGAGAGAGACCAATTATCCTAGAAGATGAAGCCACTCTAATCACCCGCTCCCTTCATGAGGCCGCCCTCCTCACCTTTACACACCACTTGCTCCACTTGCTCGTTGCCTCTTGGCTCCGTACCTTGCAATAGCTGGTTCGATGACGAGTGTAAGGCTCTTTGTCGTCAATCAGATTCGAGACTAAGCATCACCTTCCGAGTGAGGCAAAAACGATAGATGATTGTCGTCACTTAGTCTGTCGGAAGAAGCAGGCCTTCGTTCGCTCAAACAAGAAGTTAATAAACATATTGTTTAGTAACAACTTTAAGGATGAAAGTTTCTTGAGCGACGAGCCTCCATCTCTTATCACGGATGCCACACTCTCGTACTTCTATGCGCACATACTATATGGCATTCCTCACGCCCAATATCAGCAAAGCTTTTTGACGAAACGGTTTGCATTGGTTTCTCCCATGCCTGAAGCCTTAACACCATCACTCCCATTCACAAGACAGGGGATCCCACAAGTCTTGAAAACTGCAAGACCACTATGTTTGGGCTTGTCGTGTCCTAGATCATGCAACTTTATATGACATATTCACACTCGGAGGTGTCATTGAGGAGGCTAAGGATAGAGACAGAGGGTTTACTATTGCTTTGTGGACTTTTACTCCTTGGTCCGCCCAGCGGAAATGTATGGTAATCCTTGGAGGCATGATCTATTAGAGGCATAGTTGGGTCTGTATGCGTACGGTTGGCTGAACCATATGTGTATGGTTGGCTGAACCATACTTGTATGAAATATAATTATTCCATATGCGTATGGTATGGCCAAACTTACTTGGTTTTTTTTGGGGGGGGAAAAACGGGGTTTCCAGACCTTTATGAAAATTGTTTTTAATCAGGTTCTTGACTTTGACATTAATACAAGTTTGAAGTTGAAAGTTTTGTAGCTCTCTGTCAATTAAATGTGTACAATGTATATTTTCATTTTTTTGTGGTAAAATTAGGTTCACGTATGATTCAGCCTTAGGGGCTGATCCATACTCCAATCATACTTTCGTATGCGAATGGTAATGTATGTGTTAGAGGTTAATTGGGCTCGAGTGGAGAGGCTCCAGGTTCTCTTATTGTCACGGATGTTCTGCAGTAAGCCGCCAATTTCACATCAGATTGTGCGGGTTGAATTTGGTGCTCCTGCTTTACAGCTTGACATAGTGTTTCAAGTTTTCACGTACCTCTACAAAGTCAAGGATTATGGTTCCTTTACCGCAGGACGCAGGCTGTTGCCACTTAGCCTTGGTATGGCCTTGTAGGCTAGTTAGATCTAGTTTGGACATCTAGTCCACTTGGGACAGAGTACTACTTCAGTTAGGACATTTAGTGTCAAGTTGAGTTTGGGCCCTATATAGGCCACCATTTGTACTTTCTCATTATCCATTTGCAAGTACACTTTAGTTCCTTCAGCTTGTTGTCTCCTCTCTTGCATTTCAGCTTCCTTCCATTGCTCCCGCATCCAACAGTGGTATTGGAGCAGTATTTTTGAGTCCTATCTGGCCGCCCCCGTGCTCATTGCAGTCCAACTCACTGTTCCAGCTCA
Source organism: Dipteris shenzhenensis (assembly GCF_047967505.1). Lineage (NCBI taxonomy): Eukaryota > Viridiplantae > Streptophyta > Polypodiopsida > Gleicheniales > Dipteridaceae > Dipteris > Dipteris shenzhenensis. The sequence goes on along the minus strand of NC_141601.1, from coordinate 34,220,532 downwards.
GTTTGCTTCCTCGACTAGATTATCTATAGCTTGTTTTGGGGACATTCGTGTGTCTTGCTACTTGTGTGACTTCTGCAACCTATTTGCAGCTTTCAACATCTTCCAACCAGCCTGTAACAGATTGGGGCAGTTCCTGTGATCTGTTTAAGCTCCGTTGCATGCTTACAGCAGCCTCCAAGGGCTCGTTCAGACCCATGACTATATTCTTGAGAATTTGGAGCTCTCAGTAGCCTTGTGACCACACATTGGATCTGTTTGAAGCCTTTGAGCTCAGGCGCCCGCCCTGTGGCAGTCTTCCAGCCTTGTTGAGTCTCTAAGCCTTCATTTCATCCTCACAAGCTGATGTGACCTGCTATGGACAGGCACAAACACACATTGCATCATTTTGACATGTTCCAGCAAGTTTCATATGTGTCCGTACATCTGTATACCTGTGCTGATTTTTGACACATGTTCATACGGCACGTTTGTCAGCTTCCTACAACTTATGTTTGCTTCTTTCTGCTGCTCCAACTTCCAAGTTCCAGCTCAGCTGTGTTTTGGGCTCCCCTTTGCCTTCAACAGCTTGCTCTTGCACACGACTTTTTGGTTTCAGAATTTGGGGCTTTTGGGTTACATTTGCTCACATTGCAGGTAGATTTGCAGATTTGCACTGGCATTTGACTTGAACAATCACATTTGGGGATTTTCTTGTATTTGCCACATTTTGCCCTCTTCAAAATTTGGGGATTTTGCCAAAATTGCAGTCTTTTTGTCTCAGATTACTTGGTAAGGCCTTGCCTCTGATTTCTCACATTCAGATGTAAGAAATGGGGGCTTTTGTGTCCGTTACCTTGCATTGGCCCTTCTGCATTGGGGACTTGATTTTTAGGTACATTGGAGCAGACTTGTGCAAACATTTGGGGCAGTTTGAGTGGAAGATTTGCAGTCTATCTATATGCAGGTAGATTTTGGGGACACATTATTGTATTTGGGACAATTTAATATCTCCAGTTGACAGGCGCTCTCGAACATAATGATAGTGCAACTCAATGTGCACACATGAAAGATAGGATACACACAACAGCCAAAGCACTCTGGCTGTCAGTGTAGATCATGGTGGAGGAGGTCTGGTGGACATCAGGATCTGCAAGTAACGTCGGAAGCCAAACACAACCTACAGTGGCTGTAAAGGCTGCCTTGTACTTAGCTTTACAACTTGACGTAGCAATTGTAGGCTGCTTCTTGCTGAACCAAGAGATGCTTGAAGAGCCAAGCATGAAACGATTACCATTGTGAGACACTCTTGTGTCGTACCAACCTGCCCAACACTATCCGTGAATGTATGCAAATCCAGTGAAGATTGATCACTATAGAACAGTGCCAAACGCTGCATGGCCTTCGATTAATGGAAGACTTGCTTCACTGCTTGCCAATGCTACGTGTTCGGCTTGTGCATGCACTTGCTTAATTGTGAAACGGCAAACTGCAAATCAGGTGAGGTATGACGTAAGTAATTAAGGCAGCCCATAGCCTGTTGATAGTGGCATCAAATGGTGCACTTCCACCTTCGGAGGAGAAATAGAAGGCAAGTTTCCAATGGAGTAGGAAGCGGCTGACAATCCTTGGATTGGAAGCGTTGCAAGAGCTGTCCAATATATTTGGATCGACTGATCCCCTCAACATTAGCAGATTAGATGCCCAAATAGTAGTGCAACTTGACCATATTTGAAATTGCAGATGACATACAATGCTCCTTGTAAACCTGAACAGCTCAATTCTGGTCATATGAACTGACAATGAAGTTTCTCAGTCAAATATCTCCCTGTAGGCATGCTGATCTGTAAATGGATCATATTATATTCCCAAGAAATCAAGCAATTGGGTGGAAGAGCTATGCTGTCCAATATAACAGATCTGATCTATAATCCAGTGAGAGACATGCTGATCTGAGAAAGGATAGTGAATGCTGGCTGCAGCATGTCCATATATGCTATATAGCAAGAGAAAATCAAATCTGCTCATAAAGACTCAATTTTGGCCATAGAATTCAGCTAAGCAATTGAGGGTACTGCTCCACAATTGTAGATGGCTGCCAAGAAGACTCCTCATCAGGCAGGCCTCTCCATTTGATAAGATATTCCATGAGGTTGACAGGCGCCTTTGTCACGGCTAAGTCTGCCCTTCATTTTCGGAGTGCTAATAGAAACTCAGTACGAAGATCCTTGTATAAATGGATGCCCAAGGATGTAGACAGAGGAGGTGAATACATGTCTTCAGCATTCATGAACTTTTGGAAAAATCACAGCATTCGAAGACAATTCACTTGTGCAGATACTCCTCAGCAGAATGCAAGAGCTGAAAGGAAGAATACTACTTTAGCAGACAGTGCAATGCTTGGTGAGAAGCATCTTCTGAATCAGTATTGGGCAGAAGCAACAACCACTGTAAACTACTTGCTTAATCAGCTTCCTACCAAACCGATACAGGGTATGACACCTTATGAAGCATTCACTGGACACAAGCCACGCATTGGGCATCTCCACATATTTGGTTGCATAGCATATGACCACATACATGATGACTATCGCGCAGGAAATTGGATGCAAAGTCATGCAAATGCATCATGGTTGGCTATAGTGAAGAGAACAAAGCATACAAGTTGTATGATCCCATCAACCGCAAGGTCATTATCTCCAGAGATGTATTCTTTGATGAGTAATCAGAATGGAAAACCTCAAATACAGAGGAGATAGATGCACCAATTACTCAGTCATCTACAGAAAAGGTTGATGAAGAAGAGCAAGAATTGCCAGAAACACCCCGAGAAGAACCACAACAACGCAAATGGTCTACTAGGGAAAGAAGACCTCCAGCCAGATTGACATATGCTCAAAAAGGCAAAGCAATTCAGGTTGAAACCACTAACTATGGTCTTATGACTACCATCATGGCTACAGAAGAGCCACTGTACTTCGAAGACGTAGTAGACAATCTAGAATGGCAGGGTGAGTGGTTGTGTATGTGTGGGAGCATACACTCGTTGTTGGGCGTTGATGACGTCAGTGTGGAGATGGATGTCATAGTAGCTAGTCTTTGCTATGCATGATGGAGCTTATTGTTTTCAACCTTATGAGTGACTATCATGAGATTGAAACTGCACACTGTGTTGTGTTCACACACGTGCGCGAGTGCACATGTGTGTGTGTGCGCACGCGCGCAAGCACACATGTGGACGCGCACACACACACACACACACTTTTTCTAAAAGGAATTTTGCATGAGGAAAGCATTTGAATACATTCATTCCTCAGCTCCCTCTTTCTTACACAAATACACACACACACGTGTGTGCGCGTGTACACGTACCTGTGTCACTCACTCACACACACACACACACACACACACACACACACACATATGTATATATAAGGCTGAAACAACGAGTATCCTTTGCTCTATGAGCTATAGCTAATGAAAATGCATTTGTCAAGCTTATGCCAGGTACATGTGCATATGCAAAAGATCCAAACACATGCATGTAAGAAATTATAGGCTTGCGGCCTGTCCATGCTTTAGAGGGAGTCATGTCTTCAATGCTCGAGTAGGTGCTCGATTGAGCACATAGTTGGCGCACATAAAGCATCCAACCAGAATTTATTGGGCAAAGACTCCCCCTTAAGCAAGCATCTGCCTATTTCCATTTCTATTCTATTTTTCCACTTTGCAAGTCCATTTTGTTGTAGAGTGCATAGCACTAGGCATTGATGTATGATACCCTGGGCTGCTAAAAAATCAAAAAATTCCCAAGATAAATACTCACCCCCCCATAGATTGCGGAGGGTCAAGAGTGTTTCCACACCCTCATTTCTTTGCTAAGGCAAGAAAATGCTTGAAGCTAGAGAAGACATCTAGCTTCAATTTCATGCCATAAATCCAAGTGAACCTGGTGAAGTTATCCACAAAAGTAACAAAGTAGTAGTATCTTCCAAGTGATGCTGTCCACATCGGGCCACGTACATCACTATGTACGAGATGCAACATCCTAGATGCACCAAGGGTCCCGTCTTCTGGAAATGGGAACGGATGCATTTTCCCCAATAAGCAGCCCTCACAGACATGTTTTCATTGGATGCATGGGTGGGAGATCTATACCACCGTGTCCTTTGAATGCATCTTCACTGAACTATTAAAGTTTAAATGCCCCAATCTCTCATGCCATAAGTGAGTATCAGAAATCACATTTTCAGCAATGGCATTAGCTTCTATAGCAAGCTGTTTTCCAAAGATATCAAGATGATACAGCCCGCCCGCTGTCAAGTGTCCCATAGAGTACAATACAGTTATTGTATCGGTTGTCATACACGGCACAACGACGACCGTCAAAAAGAACTCTAAAGCCATTTGTGGGAGATGGCTGAAATAGAAATAAAACTCTTTTTCATACTCGGAACATAGAAAACTTCCACAAGTGCCACTGTATCACCTGACACTGATGTGACAAGCACGTCACCGATCCCTTTCCCGAGATAGTTGCATTGTTTGCACAAGTGACAATACTCCCATGTGGACCATCACCCAAGGACTGAAACAGAGATTTGCAGGAGGTAATGTGCTTAGAAGCACCGCTGTCAAAATAGCAAGCTGACTTACAAGATAAAGCTGAAGCATGCATCTCCGGAGGTCAAAACAAATACCCACTCATCCTGAGCCAAGTTTGCTGCCTCATGAGCATCATCATGAGGAGCAGGAGCATTAGCAACTGCAAGACCTTGCTGCTATTTTTTCTTCTTTGAAGTAATGCGCTTGCGACATTCAGAGATGTCATGGACGGGCTTCCTGCAATATTTATAGTGCTTCTTCTTCTTCCCATCAGCAAGAGAAGAAGATGATGAGATACCAAATGAAAGTTTGGGCTTGCTGTAAGTTTCCCCCACTTTGCCTTTGCCCTAGTGATCGGTGGCAAAGGCTTGATCTGTTTTGATGACTCTACTACTCCTGTAGTAGTAGGGCAACGAGCTGATTGAAGCTATAGCGGTTGGGGTTACCCATGGCCACTAGTCTTAATTGTCATAGCAAATCCCCGGTATGAGTCAGGGAGCCATCAAGTGTCGTGGACACTATCTGTGAATCTAGGACAATCTCATCGACATTGATGAGCTACTCTCTAAAATCCTTAATCTTGGTGAGATAGGCATCTATGTTGTCTCCTTCGTTCATCTTAATCTTGGTGAGATAAGCATCCATGTTGTCCCCTTCGTTCATCTTAATATTATCCAACTGCCTACATAAATAGGCAACCCGGGCCTCATTGCAAATTTGAAAGAAACTGGCCAAAGTATCCCATGCATCTTTGGTAGTCTTGCAATGTGAGGTATAACCTCCCTCTTGCTATTCATAGCAATCATTGCATGTGCATGTGCATCTCTCTAATCCCAATCTGTGTGGGTGTTGGATGGTCTGCGGCAGGCATTATGGGCGTAGCCAAAGGTGGTAGAACTGGCTACAGTGGGAGCAGGTGCCTGCAGGAGTCTCTCATCCATTGACAATATCCCAAAAATTTTGGGATACCAACAGGTGGTGCACCAAGTACGACCACATAGGATCGTTGGTACCATCAAGCTTGTCTTTATGGGCAAGCATTCCAAGAGACTGATGATGTGCCATTGCAAAAAGAAAGCCCCCAAAATAAGGAGAGTGCTCTGCAAATGTAAAAGCCTCAAGGCTATCACTGCAAAGAGTTGGCTGCTCAAAGTAACTTGCAAATGTCAAGTAAAAAATGACAGCAATCTCTCCAAATGTGAATTCCAAAAGAGACAAAATGCACAAGCAATCTCCAAAATCTGCTGCAAGGATTTGTCCAAGAAAGCACTAGCCTGCAAAGGCAAAAGTGACCGGCCTAAATCAAACGGCAAATGTATGCAATCTGTCCAATGCAAATCTGATCTGAATCTGTCTGTAAGTAGTAATACTGAATGTTCCTGGAAAGCGATTCCCGAGGCAAGAGTGCCAATGGAGGGCACACAATACAAAAGCCCCAAATTCTTAAGGACAAATTACCCAATCAAAGGACAAACGCAAGAAAACGCCGAATTGGATCAAAAGCAAATGCCACTACAATTGGTAGCAAATCTGGTAAAAGCCCCAAAATGGTTGAAGATGGAGCTAGAACAATAGACAACAAATGCACGGGGTGGCAGGTAGATCAAGCACTCCGGCTCTGATATCATTGTTAGGTGCTGGGAGCAATAGAATGGAGATGGAATGAAAGGGATATTTTTGTCAGCACTCCAGAGGTGAAGGGCAGACTCAGCTGTTACAAAGGCTAGTACTAAAGGAGAAGGCTAATCAAAAAATATTCCACATTCTCTGTTGGAAAGGTCACCTCCCCATCTGTAAGCCCCCATATGAGGAGAGCATGGGAGAGGGAGACCTAGGGCAGGATGTGCCCAAGAGAAAAGAGAGGGGGCTGCCACATGGGCAGCACCTCACATCAAAGAGACCAGCATGGTTGCAACGGATGGAACCTGTGGAACGAGCAAATGGCAAGGACAGCAAGTCCTAGATCTAGCCTAGCAAGAGGTCAATCAAGGGCAACAGACATGGCGCAAGATTGAAGGCACCTATGTGGAGGGCATCTGTGTGTAGATGGACAGCCTGCAACAGAGCCTACAGGCGGGGTACTAAGAGTAATGTTGGAGATATCATAGCCAAAGAGTGTGGTGATGTGATGTATTGGTGTGTAGCACTAGGAGTTCTAGTACTAGTTCATGTGTGTGAGTCATGTGTGAGTGTCACGTGTCACTCTGGGAGTTATCCCATATACACTTAATACATGTGTGTGTGCGCGCTTAGCCTATATAAGGCTTGTACTTCACTTATCATGTTGATAAACTTTGAATAGCCGCCTCAATATTTTGAAACTGTTTTGAGGCCTCTAGCATACATATAATAGACGTTTTTCATTGTCTATTGACTTTGTTGGTGGCATCAACAACCATATCTTGCTTGACTGAGCTCACTTCACCGTGGAGATGAGCACTGGTGATAGTGGAGATGCACTGCATTTATGTATGACCTCTGCAATGATTCCTTGCTTTGCATTACTTTCCATATGCTGCACTTTTCTCCCAAGGGAGCCTAGGCTCTCTTACTTCTTGCTGCAAGTAGTTTTGCTTATGTGGGTCTAAGATGATGCCTCGTTTGTATGTCTTTGCATAGTGGGCGGGTGTTGATAGGGCTGCAATGGTTGAGTACGAGGGCTTGCTTAATGGGGTCAAAGTGGCAAATGTCTTCATCTTGGAAAGCACCATAGTGGCTTGCATAATTCTGAGTACCTCTTTGCGGAGATTAACTCCCCAAGTTTATCCAAGGGTTCAGCCCAGCTCGGCACAAACTCACGCAGTGATGTTAGATACTTGGAATCCAAAACTCATTTCCTAATGTGTACTTAGTGTAGATGAGTGGAGCAAGTAAATAATCAATGCACACGAGAGATGTATACCCAACAAAACTTATATTTATGTCCACAATGGACACAATACATAAGTGAAGCCTAGTGTGACAACCTGTAATAGCAAAAGTGCTATCTAGAAGTGCACCCATGTACATTAACCAAAACAGTTTTTCTCCTACCTACGTGGCACTCTCAAAACATTCGACCTACGTGCTTTCTCTAAGCTTAGGTGGGCCTCATTGTCGTGCCCCACAAACACACCTTCAAGCTGATCCTCCTAGACAGCCACTACTGGCAACACAGTGCTTGACCTTGGTTGCTTAACCTCCTTGCTTGTAACAGAGGGTTACTTTTTACTTAGGCTTAAAAATAGTAGAAAGGCCTTTATTGGCTTGTAAGTGTTTTCTTCTTTTTTAGGGGATACCATAAGTTGCCACGTGGCATCCTAGGAGGTAATCCCATAAGCAATACTGCTTTGTACTACCTTGGGCCATACCTATATAAGGGCTCTAGTTGTACTTGGCAAGACAACTCATGACTTGTACTTCATTATTGAAATAGAACTTACAGCAAGAGTTCAATACTCAGCTGAATTCTAAAAAGGATTGATTTCCTCCTGTCCTTGTGCAGCCCCTCACAAGTCTCTGTTGCAGGTCCAGCCCATGACCTTCTACCCCTACCTTTTTCCTAAAACATAAGGTACTACTCTATTCTAACCTTCCTGCATATTCTACCAAATTTGGGTGTGTTTACTATCAGTTAGGAGCAGTCCTGTTGCATTGGTATCAGAGCACTTTTCGTGGGAATTGGTGGGAAATTATTTGTTCAATCACTTTGAAATTTGGAGCATCTACTCTTGAGCCTAGAGCCTACCTCTCTGCAAAAATTCAGCGCCAGAAGTGCTCTCTGTTGTGAGCTGCCACATGGCAGGCTCTGAGAAACCCTGATTTTGGAAATGCTCAGAATTTGGGGCTTCTTACATCAGTGGAAAGCCCTTGCTTCCCCGATCATTTCTATGCGTGAGATTCCTAAAAGGAAGGAGGATTGAGTCAACATTGACGTTTTTTTCTCTCTGGCGCAAGAAAGTGAAGAAAGCGACGATCTGCTGTTTTCCTGCACCAAATTAGGACATTCTTGGCTTGTTCTGTTCGCCCTAACCTCATAAGGCTGCTTCCTAAGTCTAGTGGTGATCTGAGACTATTTGGAGGAGCTATGAGCAAATTCGATTGGCTGGAGCAGAAGAAATGCTGTGAAATTTCAGATTTATAACTCCATTTTGGGTCAGCCTTAGTGCATATGGTCGTCCAGCTCCATGGATGCAGCTGATAAAGTTTGATAGTGATCTGATTTTTGGTTATCGAGAAACTTGAAATTCAATTGTAACAGCTAGCGCAGGACATTTATTTGCCAAATGTTCTAGCAATTTCTTGCAATTCAGTTGCAATGTTACGATTTTCTACTTCTGATTGGCTCTATGGTTCATTCTTAGCATAAGGATTGCCTCATCAAGTGGGAAATTTTAAGTTTTTTCTCAAAAATTTCATTTGCGAAATTAGGGCAAAACTAGCATTTGGGGCTTTTGGTACTGGTTTTTGATCAGGGCTTAAGACAGTGCATTTACTCTTGATTCGAGTCATTAAAGATGCCTGTAAAGAGGTCTACGGGTGAAGCTAGTAAGCAGACAATGGGTATCCTTGGTCCCATCTCAGAGAAGGAAGCAATTGATGATCAGACTGTAGTTTTTGAACCCAATGATCCTCATGTTGGCAATGTTCAAGGGGATTTGGCAGCAACTCCTCAAGTACAAACATCCCTTAACCAAGAGCAGGTCGTAAAGAATTGTATGGACCCAATGCTACAGATATTCAAGGAGCTAACTAATGAGATTAAGACCAATAATCAGAGGATTGACCAAAGGATGCAGAACATGTCCTGCCACTTTTAATAAAAGGTTGGACCAGTTCAAGAGAAGTCAAATTTATGATGGGAAGAGACCTGTGGATCCCCAAATTGATGGAGACTCAGGTTTAAATGATGATGATGATCATCCTATACATGTAATTGAACCGGTTGGTTTTATGGCTTCTGCCCGAAGGACCTATCACTCTAGTGGAGTTACAGCTCATATGGATAAGGATTCAGCACATGGTAAGACTCCTAATAATAACAGTTCAGCAGCTGATGAGTTGTGTTAAAAATTCCATGAATATAAGTTGCTACCAGCAGACCTTAGGACAGCAATGACATTCCAACAATATATACAAATAGTTAAATTTATTGAACCAAAAGGGCATGTTCATCAAGACAAAGATATGAAAGACAAGATTATACTTCCTAAGTTCAAAGGTGATTCTACCTCTCCTGAGGAATTGGAGGAATGGCTCAGCAAGATGGATGACTACTTCCTTCTATATCCAAAGGGTGATGAAGGTAATATCTGATTTGCTGTTCTTCATTTGGAAGATTATGTCTACTCTTGGTGGAGGCATCTACAGCAAGAAGGGTTAACTTTTAATTCTTGGGATGAATTCAAGGCTGAAATGCTTAAAACTTTTATATCTTCTTTTACTAGGGATCAATATATTTGTAAGTGGTATGATCTTACTCAACAAGGATCAGTGAAAGTTTATATCAAACAGTTTTGGAAATTAGCTCTGTTTGTTCATGGTATTGATGAAGGAGTTAGAATGCTCAAGTTCATCCATGGTCTGCACCCTAGTATTGCTTCAGATGTTGCAGCTCAAAAGCCCAATTCTCTTAAAGAGGCCATGCAGTTGGCAGAGCTTTATGAATCCAAATACAATGGGAAGGAGAAGACTTTGGGTATTGGTCACTTTGGAACTAAGCCTATGGTCAAAGGGGTTTCTAATGATGAAAGCAAACTTTCTGCACCTGCTACAACTTCTTCTATTTCTAGGTTCCCCACAGTGTATGGCAATGGCATGGGACAACCTAAGGCTTACAAGGCTACAAATGTAAAGTCATCCTTTAATTCCACTTCAAAGGATGATCCGAGTGATAAAAGAAACAAGTTGGTTAAGCAGTTTTCTCAAGCAATTGTTGATGACAAGAAGAAGAAGAATTTGTGCTACCTTTGTGGTGAGAAGTGGACCCCTGAACATAGAAATGTGTGCAAAGCAAAAACAGGAGCAAAGTTGAGCTTGATTCTAGAGATTGATGAGGATTTATCTCCTAATACATCTGCAGCAGAATCTGAATTTCATGAATATCAGGACAGTGTGAATGAAGGCCTTGATGATGATGAGGATCATAGTTCCAAAAAGGGGACCACCTTTCCCTTTGATCCAAGTGGGTTGTCCGTGTTTGACACCATGCTTAGTAATGATAGTTTATCAAGGTGCTCAAATAGATCTAGACAATGGAACATTGAAGTTGTTGAAGATTATGAGGATGAAATCAGAAATTGTGATGGAAATGAGGGACAAAGTACTTCACAAAGATTGACTTAAGGTCAGGCTATCAGAACGAAGGAGGGAGATGAACATAAAACTGCCTTGAGGACAGAACGTGGGCTTTATCAATTCAAAGTGATGGCATTTGGTCTAACCAATGCACCTGCAACTTTCCAGGCCCTAATGAACAAGGTATTGCAGCCTTTCCTCTATAAATTTGTGTTGGTATTCTTTGATGATATATTGATCTACAGCAAAACGAAAGAAGAGCATTTATTGCATGTCTAGCAAGTATTGGAAGTATTGAGGACACACCAGTTGTATGCCAAATCAAGTAAATGCACTTTCATGGCTAAAGAAGTGGAATATTTGGGCCATATTGTCAGCAATACTGGCATTAAGGTGGATTCCAGCAAGGTGAAGTGTGTAAAGGATTGGCCTATACCTCGGAATATCACCCAGCTGAGAGGGTTCCTTGGTCTAGCATCATTTTATAGAAGGTTTTTAAGGCATTTTGCCGAATTGGCAGCTCCTCTCACTGATCTCCTAAAAAAGAATGCTTTCCAAGGGTCTGACAGTGCCAATAAGAGCTTTGAAGCATTAAAGGAGGCATTAACTTCAGCGCCTATCTTGGTATGTCCTGATTTCTCTCAATCTTTTCTAATTGAGGCTGATGCTAGTGGAAGGGGCATTGGAGCTGTCCTAAAGCAGAGTCATGGAGTTATTGCCTTTGAAAGTCGGAAAGTGGATGACAAGGAGTCAAGTTTCCACATTTATGACCAAGAGATGTTGGCAATACTTCATGCAATCAAAAAGTGGCACCACTACATTTATGGCAGCCATTTCAAGGTCAAGACTGATCATAAGACTCTCAGATATTTTCTATCTCAGTCTTCTCTATCACCCAAGCAAAGGAGATGGCTATCCATTGTGCAAAACTATGACTTTGACATAGATTACAAGATGGGCAAAGAAAATATTGTGGCAGATTTTCTTTCCAGGATATGGGCTTGCACTTTATCATCTATTACTGAGGTTTATAAATATTGGATCCATGGCATTCAAGAAGAGTATCTCAATGATCCTCAAGCAGCTGCTATGTTCAAAGACTTGCAAGATCCTGACTGTCAGCAATATCTCAATTTCAAGTTTCACAATGGGCTCTTGTGGTATAATGATAGAATATTTCTTACTGAAAATTCCTCCTATAAGCTGCTAATCTTACAGGAATTTCACTCATCTCCTATGGCAGGGCATATAGGCCTCAACGAGACGTATGATAAGGTAAAACAGAGTTTTTACTGGAAGGGACTTTGGAAGGATGTTCTTGCTTATGTTCAAAGCTGTAAGCCCTGTCAATAAAACATGGAATTGAATTTGAGGCCAGCTGGTCTACTACAACCTCTACCTATACCTCAAGGTAAATGGACACATATCAGCATGGACTTTATTACAGGCCTACCAGTGAGACCTCTAAGGGTTGGAACAATATCTTTGTGGTTGTTGATAGACTTACCAAAGCTGCCCACTTCATTCCTACTAAGACCCAATTTACAGCTTCCAAGGTGGCTAAGCAATTCATGGAGAATGTATTTAAATTACATGGACTCCCGCAGGAAATTGTGAGTGATCGTGATGCTAAGTTCATGGGGCATTTTTGGCAAGAGCTTTTCAGTTCTATGGGAACACTTCTTACCCCAAGTACAGCAGATCACCCTCAAACTGATGGGCAAATAGAGAGGGTTAACCGCTGGTTGGAAGTGTATCTAAGGCATTTTTGCTTTGATACCCAAGCATCGTGGGATCAATGGTTGCATCTAGCTGTATTTTGTTATAATACCACCAAGCATACTTCAATTGGTATGAGCCCTTTTGAAGCCATGTTTGGCTGTAAAGCTCATGTCCCATCAACCATTATTGATCAAGCATTGACAAGCCAGCAAGCCAAGGATGATTTGGCTCACATGACTGCTCTATTACAGCAATGTAAAGATAATATGGTAAGGGCCCAAGCAAGGATGAAGGATTATGCTGATGAGCATAGGAGAGAGCTTCATTTTGAAGAAGGGGATTATGTATTTCTCAGATTACATAAGTCTAGGCATGCCTCCTTGAAAGGTAATACCAATGTTAAACTTGCTCAGAGGTATCATGGACCTTACAAGGTTTTGAGCAAAGTTGGGGAAGTGGCTTATGAGTTGGAGCTTCCACCATCCTCTAGAATACACGAAGTATTCCATGTATTGCTGCTCAAGAAGTATTTGGGACCTAAGGAGCAAGTTATGGAAGAGCTACCTCCCATGGATGAAGAGGGCCAAATTGAGTATATATCTGAGAAGATCCTTGGATTTAGAGATCATGTGTTGAGGAACAAGTCCTAGAGGGTTGATTGATCCTAACTGGCCTACAACGCCATACCAGGGAAAAGTGCTAACAAACCCCTCTCCATTGTATGGCTGAAGTATCCTGGATACATCTCAGGTATACTTGGAAACTATATCATGGTTGCACATATTCGTCTAAGATGGATATAGCAACCTATGATATTACAAGGAGGCCAACATCATGAAATAATAGCTGCCAAATGTACGGCGTGTTGAAAAGCCTCAAACTTGGGTCATGGTAGAGCCTTCGTGAAGAGATTTGCTAAGTTATTCTACGTGGAAACGTAGAACAACTATGTATCTCTAGCTGACAAGCGCTCTTGAGCATAATGATGGTGAAGGTCTATGTGCTTGATAGGTGCATGAAAGACGTGATTATGCACAATGGCCAAGCACTTTGGCTGTCAGTGTAGATGATCGTAGAAGTATTCTGGCTGATATGAAGATCTAAGAGAAATATATGGAGCCATACACACTCTACTATAGCTATGGAGGCTGCCCTGTACTCAACTTCACAACTATAATTGACAACTGTAGGCTGCTTCTTGTTGAACCAAGAGATGCGTATATGTGTGTGTGTATGTGTGTGTGTTGTGTGTGATGGTTTGTTATGCCTCTCCATATGTTTTTATCTTGGAATGGGATCACTCTGGAGGATGTGGTCTTCATGTCCTCTCCTGTGGCATCTTGGGCTATGTGCTGGCCGACTTGGTTGGTCAGCCGACCAGCCAGCCCAGCCCTATATAAGGGCATGACACTGCCCATTAGCAGCTCTTCTTGTATGCATGGGCCCAAGCCTTTGTCTGCCCATGACCTGCCCTGGTTGGCTGGCTCCAACCAGCCCTAACCAGGCCTGTCCTATGGCTGATCCCTTGAAGGTTTACCCCGCCATTTTCTGTGCCATCTCCAACTCCATGTAGCCACGTGTGCATCTCCATACTAGGCCGTATAATGCCGCCACCTATCCTGGGTCTAATCCATGCTGCTGTTCTCCATAGTGGCTCCTCACTGCCAGGTATGAGGTGCTGCCCATGTGGCAGCCTCCTCTCTCTTTCTTCCTTGGGTATGTCTTGCCCTAGGGAGACCTCATCTGTGGGCTTACGGATGGAGACGTGACCTTTCCAACACCCTCTCACCAACACATCTCGGCCCAATCCCAACCCGTCAATGAACTTGCCACAGCGGCTCCCATGACGAAACCCTCTTCAACTATCCAGTGTTGATTCCGGTTCGTGGCTTTTCAACTTGTGGCTCCTGCTCCTCGAGATCTGGTCTTGCACAAGCACCATCCTGGTACACAGGTCCATCCAAGGTAGCACCATATGGCACCACCACTTTTAGTCACATTCTCGCCTTCAAACTCAAGCAATCCAGATGCCACCATCTTCCAATTGTCCCCCTCATAATGAGTGAACAACCTGGAGTCCTTTAGACACCATGCTCTCAGGTCGGTTTCAACCTGTCAAGGTTTGCTACAAAAGAACCATCTCCAAAAATGAACTCCCAAGAATATCTCTAGATAACCTGGACCATGAACTCTCACTGAGCTCTCAAGCAAGTAGTGTTCTGGCTTCAATACTCCTTGTCCATAATCACCTTTCAGCAATCTATGTTCGAGATTTGAAGAAGCACCCACACTTCTCCTTTTGCCTTCGAATAAGGCACATTCCTCCCAATCTTGCATTTCTTGAGACACATGAAGAGCATATTCTCTCTAGAGCATGCTATAAAGGCGCAAATTAATGACATCAAGTACATACCAGAACGTCGTATTGCCTGTGTGCTTGCTCTGAAAGCAAACTATGCATCTCATGGAGGCATGTTTCAATAACCTGTGTAATCTTGTCATGCCCCCTTCTGAATTATAGCATCCATCTGAACTTGAAACCCTAGGCCACATGATGGCATCCACCCTCGTGTTAGTATCAACAACCATGCACCTGGAAGAGTCCAAGCATTCCTTGCTGTCCTCTACCTTCACAAAGGCAGTGACTCCTTTGGCACACATCTCAATGTTAGACATCTTCATTGTGACTTTTAGGTATGCATATCTGACCTCAGTAACACATTGAGATATCACCAAGAACAGTGCTTTGATTGCCACATTTGGACGACTCCTTGTTCTTTTGATCTGTCTCCTTTGCAAATGGCCTGTCTCGTATATTCTCAAGCAGAGGTAATCCCGAAGAATACATTTCTTTGTTTGAGCACAAATGGTTAGGAGATACCTAGAAGCACTTCTTCTTTTGCTTCCTCTTCTTATGGGAAGTGTCCTCTTCATCACCAGAATCATCCTTCTTGGTCTTGTCACCTCTAGGCTTCCCTTGTCCTTTTTCGGCTTTGTCATTTGTGAGAAACGCCTTGTCGTTGTTGTCTGTGTTGTAGAGCTTCTCCCTAACCTCTTCCTGTAGCAGTAACGGACCCAACTCCTTAAAAGTCAGAGGTTTGGTTCTCTGTCTTGCTGTCATAGTCGTAAAGGAGCTCTTGAAAATCCGTGGTAGCATCCCAAGTACCATCAAGGCTAACTGGCTTGAGTCTACCTTTTGATCAACCAATGCTAGTTGATCCCTCACTACCTTGACCTTCGTCAAGTGGTCATGTACCGAATCTCCCTCATCCATGTCCATGTTGTAGAGTTGATGCTTGAAGAGTCAAGATCCGGGATGTATTATCTGTCTCATACAAATCCTTCAAAATGGCCCACGCTTCTACTAACGTGTCGGTCTTCTGGATGTGAGTCTACCTTTTGATCAACCAATGCTAGTTAATCCCTCACTACCTTGACCTTCGTCAAGTGGTCATGTACCGAATCTCCCTCATCCATGTCCATGTTGTAGAGTTGATGCTTGAAGAGTCAAGATCTGGGATGTATTATCTGTCTCATACAAATCCTTCAAAATGGCCAACCCTTCTACTAACGTGTCAAGTCTTCTGGATGTGAGGAATTACAGAGTCCGTCGTAGTCTCTATTGGTCAATGCCAGGGTATGGCCATCTCTATCCTCCCATACTTCGAGTTCATCTCCATTTACCGGTGTCACGGGGACGTGAAGTTATGAACCGTGACTAACTTTGGCTTAGGGGGCTAGTCCAGGGGAAGCGACACTTTCGAGAAGTCCCTAGGTGCACACACCAGGCCTACTTGCTAGGGGCAAGGCAAGGTTTAGAGGGGTCTTAAAGTTAGGCCCAAGGAAACCAATGTTTCATTGGTTTGAAGGGGTTAGGATTTTAATGTGAGGGGCAAACCAATGTTCCATTGGTTTGCAAGGGTTAGAGCTTTAATGAGGGGGCCAAGTGGCATTCCCTCATGCATACCTACCCTCTTCCTCTCCTTCCAAGGCTAAGGTATGTTTTCTATTTGATTATTGATTTTGCACGCAATCCGAGGTGAAGGGGCACGTTGTACGAATTCCAAGGAAGACTTGACTCCTTGCATTTCTTGGCCTGCATGCATCTCGAGGCAGTCCGTATGGCTGCACGGACTGCAGGAACTGCATTCATGGAGTATGTACCTGCTGTATGGCCCTTTCAACGCTGCTGTACAGGGCTTTTATTGCTGGCTGTACGGAAAGATGCACACTTTTCTAGGCTGATTGTATGGACGTTAATTCACTGCTGTACGGGCGCTGATTTGCTGCTGTACGGGATTCCACCGCTGGCTGTACGGACGCCATTAATGCTGCTGCTGTACGGATATCAAAGGCTGCTGTACAGACGTCAGTTCACTGTTGTACTGCCCTTTTTCCCTGCTGTACGGCCTGCTCACCTTCTCTCTCCTGCCCATGATCCTCTTGCTCTATTCTCTTTCTGATTCCAGCTCGTTATCTCTCTCTTCCCTCCCCTCTCCAAGCTGCTAGTTCCTCCTGCTAGCCTCAACAGTGGATGTGTTGCTTCTGGAGGTGTTTTGGAGCTGGATTGAAGTTGTTTGAAGCTGGTTTGAGTTCTCGTCGCCATCCCTTTCATGTGATTGCATTTGGTGATTTTTGGAAGCTTGTTGTTGCTCCATTTGTTGTTTGGAGTTTCCTGTGGACCTTATAGGCTTAAGCAGACACTGAGCTACCGAGGGTGTGCCTGGGAGAGTGCCAGAGGGGCAGTGTGTTGCATTTGGATGCCTTGAGGCTGCTTGAGCATTTTGGGAAGTGTATGGATGCCTGGTCATTAACAGTTGGTTACAGTCTTTGTGGAATGCTTGGATACCTTTACAGTTGGTCATGGACAAATGGTGAATGCCTTAGCTTTGCCTTGGCACTTGGGTACTAGTGTGTGCACTAGGATGGAATGCAGGTTATAGCCAAGAGTTGGCTTGGATAGTGGAATAGCCCGTGGGGAAGAGCACAAGGGTGAGCCCTTGTTGTATGTACCAATTTCATTCGTAAAGAAATAAATAAATACCAAAAGGGGCGCCAAGTGTTTGGGGCTAGTGTGGTGTCTTGTACTTGGTTTCATTGAACAGGGGCTCTCTAGCTTCCATCCAGTTATTTCTCAAATTGTTTCTAAGTGGTATTGTTGAAGTTAAGTGGTTGAAATGATGCAATGTGGCTGTGAATAATGAATATGCAATGCAAGTTATGGTCTACTGCCCTTTAGGAAACTGAAGGCCGGTTACAACCGGTGCAAGTATCCTCCCCTGCGTGTTCAGCACCGCTTATCCTACTAGCTGGCCATGAAACTATGAAACACATATTTTGAGATGGATTGAACCATGTGACCTATAAGCTCCGTTGGCGGAGTGCTCTTATATGACAGTAGCCATCTCTTTTTATCGGATCCTTATCTCCTCCATTTTAGAGCAACATGGTTGCCTTCCCTCATTTCGTTTGGACAGGCATTAAATGTCTTCTTCTTCAGCTTCAAACTGCAATGCTTGCATGTGCCAAGAATGCATTCAATGCGGTGCCACTCACGGTCTCCGTTGTTAGTTTTCACAATTTTTGAGCCACTAAATGGCTCTGGATTTTCACCTTTCAGATATGATAGTTGGTTCCATTCAGTTTTTCGCACTCTCCAAAGTTAGGGAGGAAAGCGACACCTCTGTTGCTATACCACACTGCAAAATTGAAAAACAATCACCACCGTCTGTAGATAAGAACATTGTACACACCTGACTGAACCTGAGTTGCTCTCCTTCTCGTAACAGCACAATCCTCTAGTTGTGGACATGGATTCCCTGGAGCCTTGAATAAGGGTCATTCTACAGCAAGGTCCCCACGTTCAGCTCCCACACTTGTGAACCTCCTACATAGAAATCGACCTTTAGAGGGTACGCAAGCGGAAGACGGATAGAATAACCCAAGAGCTCTTGGCTTTGGAAACAGAGCAGGAAGGCTGTCTTGTTTGTCTCTTTGAACAGTGCTCTCCCCTTTCTAAAATGACATAATGAAATCACCATATCTTGAGAGGAACACTCTCATTCCATGCAAAAGGGAAGGTGCTTCTCTCCACAAACATGGACGGATTTTGTGGTTATAAAGTAGAATAATCTCAAGTGTTACAGCTCCAAGGTTACTGCAGCCACACATTTAGCTAGAGTCATTCATATGGTTAGCAGAGAGTGGAGCCGACACGGTTTGGTATGCATGTGTATCCGCATGGTTCGCCAGGCACGGTATCCCCCCCTTGTATAGCATGGATACACCACCCGAGTCGATCCCTCAAGATGAGATTAAGCGTATCATACGGTTAGACCTCCTCCAGCTAAAAAAATCATGGGCTTTGGGGGGACTAGGAACTTGTGGGGATTATGAGAGGATGGACTTGTCATTAGACCATAGTACGTTGAGGGCAAAGGAGTCTCACATGCATTGAGTAGTGCCATTGGGCAGATGCAAGTCTCCTCACACGAGCTGGGGATTGAGGCTGGTAGAGCTACATGTATACCTAGAGGGCGGATTTGCAGGCTATGCACATTGGGGGAGATTCAGACAGAGGAGCACTTCCTATGTGTCTGCCTAGCCTACTACGAGATTCGAGGGCGATACCATTGCCTCTTTTAGGAGAGACACAGCTTTGGTCCACTCTCACAATTGATTCATTTTCAGGTTCAAGTCTTCATTTGGCTTTATTTTGATTGAGATGAGATGGCACCGAGACATGCTACTATGACAGATCGTACAACAACAGACAGATATAGCATCACTGGCTATGGAGGCAGACTGAGCACATTGACGTGCCACATATTCTTTGCCTTTGAGCCTACTCTAGGATACAGTGGGGTGGAGGAGGAGGAGCTAGTTGACCTGCGAGCATTGTGGATCAGTAGAGGGAGACGACATGATACTGCCGATCGAGGGACGCAGAGTCCACACATGACACAGAGAGTGACCCGGGCACACACCATCGAGGTTTGACCTACTTCCGTCCTCCTCAAAGGCAATAGCTCGAGACGAGGGCTTCACCCTTGATATAGCCCACCGGATACATAGGTCGAGGAGACCACGCCCTCTGCCACTGTCATGACAAGAGAAATCACTAATCCATGATTAGTAGACATTAAAACATTATTATATATTACATGCCAATGGTGTAACATGTATTTGTATTTATGATGGACACCGACCGATTTGTTATGGCGGTGGATCATCTGAGTAGATAGGACTAGTCGAGCTGGAGCCACTGCTTCAGACAGCATCGAATTTGGACATGTGATAATTATTCTATTAATAAAAATGTGCACACACGTGTCTAGGTCCTAGGGGCGATAGGAAGGGAAGGGTGCATTAAGGTGCATTGAATGGTAGATGCATGGGTCATAGGCTAAGGATAGGTGTAAATGGGAAGAAGAACTTGAGTGATCTCAAGGCACATTAATGAAGGGGTATCACCCTTTCATTGTAAATCTCACGTAGCATTCTTCATTCACCTTGCATTCATCCGGCATCTCACACACACCTTGCATGTAGGTCAAAACAGAAACAAGTACTCTCACGAGGGTGCTCTTCCCCATTGGAGGGCCAATTGGCATTCAAATTCTGCATGCATTGCACACATTTGCATTCTCGAAAAGTCTAGTTCTTCACATCATCAGAGCATTGACTATCCACTACCGGGACAGCAAGAGAGTGCGCGGGGCAGATGGTGTGAGGGCACGAGAAGGCCGCGTGGAAGAGAGTCACGGAGGGAAGGCTGCGCGGAAGGCACGAGAAGAGTGGAGTGCCACGCGCAAAGGTTGCGCGCGAGCGGAGGGGCACACAAAAGGAAAGGCGTGGGGTATCGAACCGGGGTCTGCAGATTACTGCGCGCAATAGTGGCGTGATTGACGCATGCGCGAATTGGAGGTCGCTGAAGCAGGCCAGAAGGAACGTGGCTGAAAAGGATGAGTTTGGAAGGCTGGCAACAGAAGGCTGCAAGCAGAGGCACGAGTTTCGGATGAAGGCAATATCTGGGCGCTGCAAACCTTGGATTTCGGAAGCCTGAGGTAAGGAATTTCTCTGATTTTTGTGCTCTTTGGATGGGGAATGGGGTGTCCTAAGGGGGTGACCCTCCCCTCCCCGGCGGTGCGAATAGACCCTTAAAACCCTTAAACCGTGGGAAAAAGAGACCCCCGTTCTCCCCAACGGAAAGTCGGATTGGAGCAAGATTTTAAGGGGGTGATCCACCCATCAAGTACCCCCTATAACGGTATCTAGAGCTCCAATCCACTCAAATAAGTAGCCCAAACGGAGTGCACCAGTTTACAGCAGAAATACAAGAAGAAAAGCTTAAAAGAGAAGGAAGAAGAGGTCATTTCAAGTGTTTTCTCGACACAAACAAAGTGGGAGTCGGATAAGTACAGCAACTCTACAACACTTGACTTTTTCTGTAAAATAAACCCTTTTCTGAAATTACAGCAAGTCATTTTCTCTCTTGTATTACTAAAAGGAAAGAATGGAAGGGGAAGGGATATTTAATAATGAACTTGTTCTTTTTCCTCCACTACCAGAAGGAGATAGGGAGAGAACACCATCACCTCCTCCTGAAGAGGATGATGTAGATGAGAGTTTTACACATATTGAGTATGATAACCCACGTATAGAATCACCTTCATCTCTCCTTCAAGAATCTCTTGATAGGGAGTTTTCCTTCAGAAATGAAGGGAGAAACGAGTTCATCCAAGAGCAAGGGTTCATCCAAGAGCAAGGCGTTGAGTTTACGCGTTTAACTCAAAATCCCATACACATGGATTGTAATCCAAGTGCAAGAGGGAGAGAGGAGTCCCCTGTTGATAAGCTGGTTTCTTAGCTTAGCCATATGATTGAACAGTTCATTATGACAAAATTAGGGACTTAGAGTGTTGAATTTTGGGGATGACGATTTAAGTACCTCCTCAAAGAGAGCTAAATTCCAATCCCGAGAAAGAATAGAATTCCCAAAGTATCATGGAGCAAGAGAGGCGCATAAAATCCTCAATTGGATTTGCCATTTTGAGCTATATTTTGCCCATCAAGATAAGATGATCACGAAAAGCTTGCTCTTGCCACACTGCATCTATAGAAGGATGCTTTGATGTGGTGGTTTTTATCACAAATAGGAAAAGAGCCTATTCTTCAATGGTCCAAATTTGTAGAGCAGCTTCCACTTTCATGCCTCCGAGGCATGAAGGAGAATTGACCTTCCGCTGGGAAAGGTCTAGGCAACATTTTGAATCAGCGGAATCATAACTTGAAGATTGGATTTAAGTTCTGATTCAGAAGAGATAGTGTACTACCATTATTTGCAGATTATGAAGAGGAGATGCAAATGCAGAAGTAAAAGAGAAGCGTACGCAAGAGAAAGAGACGAGAGGATCCAGAAGAGGACTTCTGTCCATTCAAGCAGGAGGGAGTGTCATGATAGGAGAAATCACTAACCCATGATTAGTAGACATTAAAACATTATTATATATTACACGCCAATGGTGTAACATGTATTTGTATTTATGATGGACACCGATCGATTTGTTATGGCGGTGGATCATCCGAGTAGATAGAACTAGTCGAGCTGGAGCCACTGCTTTAGACGGGATTGAATTTGGACACCTGCTACTTATTCTATTAATAAAAATGTGCACACATGTGTCTAGGTCCTAGGGGCAATAGGAAGGGAAGGGTGCATTAAGGTGCATTGAATGGTAGATGCATGGGTCATAGGCTAAGGGTAGGTGTAAATGGGAAGATGGAACTTGAGTGATCTCAAGGGACATTAATGAAGGGCTATCACCTTTTCATTGTAAATCTCACGTAGCATTCTTCATTCACCTTGCATTCATCCGGCATCTCACACACACCTTGCATGTAGGTCAAAACAGAAACAAGTACTCTCATGAGGGCGCTCTTTCCCATTGGAGGGCCAATCGGCATTCAAATTCTGCATGCATTGCACACATTTGCATTCTCGAAAAGTCTGGTTCTTCACAGCCATAGCGTGAGACAGCTCAATAGACGTAGATTCGAGAGATCTTTGTAGCCCATTTGAGAGCTAGCACGGTGCCGGGTTTCGGTTTTTGATTCAGTGCCGAACTCTTAAATCCAGTTTTGTTTGTGTTTCTGAGTTTTGAGATCTATAGCTATAGCTTAGACTATCATAGCACTCAGCAAGGGCCCTGTCACGCCCTTTGCTTCAGCCCTTTGAGGTTTGTATGAGTTTCCACTTCTATTTGGTGTACTTTGTCCCATAGATCCGCGGGGCCTTCCGTGGACATTAATATATATTTTTTTCTTTCTTTCTTTTGTTCTTTCTCTCTCATGCTTAGGTCAATATTGCATATTTATTGATCCTCTGTGAACGGTACACTCCTTTATTCCTACATGTGAGTGAGTGAGTGGTTGTTTGTTTATGTTGCGAAAGGAACTATCATCTGGGCAAAGAAATACATGACAAAGTTTGTAAGCCAGGTGTGCAAGTAAGTGGAGGCTGGAATGCTCCTAAGCAGAGGCTGGGTGAAATTCTGCTTTTGAAATGTAGACGCTGGGACACAGACCAGCAGGGAAACTGCAACAATTGCCATTCAGACAAATTACTTCTATCCAAATATCTTCGATTAGCCTCGTTGAAAGACATCGCTTTCGAAATTCTTCCTGAAGTGCTATTCAACTCTACTTCTTAAACAGAAACACAAGTAACTGAGACACATTGGAACATTATTTACATGACCAAATCACCATGCGAGGAAGAGGAGGATCTTCAAATCAGCAGAATAGTGTGCACATGGGGTCCACATGATCTCAGCATAGTTCTTGCCGGTTTGGGAACCTTTATCTATTATCACTTCCATTGCCCGAGCCCCGATCAGAAAGAGAATAAGCTTCTCTCCCACTGTTCGTGAGCCTGGAAAATGCTAAAGCCTAATTGAAAGCTGTTGAAACCATCAATGACATTCTCTTGTTTTCCTTTCCCCACTCCCTCTTTAGATCAGTTATAGTGAAATTTATTATGAAAGAGCTTTCAAGCTTGAATATCTTGGCGTAGAAGAATATATTCTTGAAGCCCTTACTTGGTATTCTTCTTGAAAAATGGCCAAAAAGTTTATGTGAGTTAGTCTTATCTAGACTTAAGGACATTGTTGGGTTTCATCTAGAGATTTGGGAGAGGTTGCCCCCCTCCTTAGAATTGTAAATCCTCAGCCCTCTTTGCAAGCGTGATTGATTGAATTAAATTAAAGCAATTTGAATCTTATTTTTGATATGATTACTTTACACAGTTTTGATGTACTTCTAATTTTGTTATTTTTATCAAAAGAGTGAGCTCTAAACGTACATGCTACACATATGAAAAGCTTTCAAGCTTGAATATTTTGGCATAGAAATGTGTCTTGTTGAAGCTCTTATTTGTTTCCCTGATCTTCTTGGAAAATGGAGATTGTTGGGTTCCATCTAGAGATTTGGGAGAGGTTACCCCTCTCACAACTGTACATCCTCAGCCCTCTTTGTACGCATGATTGAGTATTCTGTCATTTGAATTGATATAAGTTATAGCAATTTGAATCTTATCGTTGATGCGATGACTTGCCACAATTTCTATGTACTTCTGGTTGTGATATTTTACATCTAAAGAGTGAGCTCTGAAGGTACACATGTAGTGAGCACTAAGCCCAAATTATAGCTTGTAAACTATAATAAATGCAATACAGAAGAGTTCATGAAGAGGCAAAGCGGTTGCAAAATACGCCTTTTTTAATTGTGGGATTCAGAGTAGGTCCATTTTAAGCTTGCTGTGTTGTTTGATGAGACCGTCTCAAACAAATTTTGCATGTGCAGGCTTTTACCTCAACTGGTGTCAAGAAAGGAGATCTTCTTATTGGTGATGTGGTCACACAATTCAAAAACAAGAATGTCACAACTGATATCAAAGTGGACACAAACTCCAATGTACTTCCTCCTCACCCTGTGTGCTATCTGCACTGTTGTTTGTTGTGGTGGATGTCCTTAAGACCGTTTCAAACACGTGGACTTTTCTTCACAGTACGATATTCAGATGTAAAAATGCTTATATATGTTCTTGCATGAAGGTGACTGCATTAAGTAGAGATTAAGTTATAGTAATATTGTTGCATTCTCAATATAAAGGACAACACCGATAGCAGCTGTACCACAGACTGGGTTGGCCTAGTCTGTCGATCAGGTTGTGGATATATGCATTGTACTGGCTGGGGCAAGGCGGGTGGACAGGGCCTTATATAGGCTCGAGGCAGATCTGCCACAGACTGCGTCAGTCCAGTCTGTGGTCTGTTGGCCCTGTCTGCCGGGCCTATTGGCCAATAACGGGGCTTCCATGCAGGGCCATCCAGTAGTTCAGTCTTTGGGCACTTAGCCTCTTCCTTGGTGCAGACCAGCAGCCTGTTGGAGATCAGACTCACCTAGAGCAGCCATTGAAGTCTGAGGGAGACACATGGTGATCTAGGAGAGTTATAACACAGTAGGAGCAGCAAACCGAGTTTGAGCCTGGTGCCTTACCTCAGGGATTGTTGGCTGTAGGTGATGTATGGTACAGATTGGAGAAGGTTCTGTACTTGGATCTGCCATCTGTGAAACTGTTTGGCTGTACATGTATGTGTATATGCTGTCTATCTAAAGAGTTCTCTCCATACATACAAGCACATGGAGCGAGCACTGAGTTGGCAATTGAAGTTTTTTGTTGTGAGATCTTGAGGCTTTCTTTGTTCCTTAGCAAGCTATCCCTTTTCTCTAACATGGCCAACCCTATTTATTTATGCCTTTACCAGAGGCATGAGACACTTAGGGCCAAGGAGGCTATTCGCTAACTTTGATGATGGTATGCCATGCGAGGGTGTGGATGATTTCCATTGCAGCATGAGATTTTTGCCATGGTACCACGGGCATGGAAAAGTGTCAAGGGGACGTGATGGCGAAGTGATTAAACTAACCGCCATTGAATTTGGCCTAGGGGTGCCAGGCTAGGGGTATTAATTAATGTCCAAAGGGTACCTATGATTAAATGTGCAACAAGTGCAACTCCTAGTGCTATTAGCTTGGTCCTATTCATTAGGGTCATTGGTTTTGTTCAGTAGGGTCATGTTTAAAAAAGTGACCCACTAGAGGTCCTATTTACTAGGGTCATTGGTTCTATACACTAGGGTTAGACTTAAAAAGTGACCCCCTAGGAGCATTAATTTCCCACGTCCAATTTCTCATGTGTCCTGAGTGTGTGCATGCTTGACTTGTGGCGCCTGTGTGTCCCAATTGGAAGCACCTGGAAGGTCTTGGAGCCCTACCCTATCCTACCCTGCTGTTTTGGGTCTTCATCCCTACTAGGGAGTCTTTCAGAAGAGAGTGGCGGTTTTTTGCAGCCCTCCCTTTGCTGGCTGAAGACGTTTTTGAAGATTTCTCCACGACAGATCTTCTCCCGTTATCCTTGGGCTTGGACGTCTCCATTCTAGGCCTTTTCTAAAGCTTTTCTTGACATTCTTCGCGATAGAATGCTTCCTTTTCATTGTCTGAGGCCATATTCCTAGACGCCTCTCTCCTGGCTACTGTCTGGTGCTATGCGCACTGAATTCTGAGGTGTCTATGGGCTGAAATCCTCAGTTTGGTGGACGAATTCATGGTGGATTGATTGCTGACTGCTGGACAACTTCTTGTGACTTTTTCTGGTGCGGCAAGGCAGTCAAGGACAGCTCCCTCCTGCCAGAGTCTGCTAGCTGCTGGTCGACCATCTTTTGGGGCTGTTTCGAGCTGAAACAGGCTCCATTTGCTGGCCGAAATCTTGTCTCCTTCCCTACCAGGGAGTCTTTCAGAAGAGAGTGGCAGATTTTTGCAGCCCTCCCTTTGCCGGATGGAGATGTTTTTGAAGATTTCTCTGCGACAGATCTTCTCCCGTTGGTGTTTCTTGCTGCTGGCGTGCTCCCTGGGCCTGGACATCTCCATTCTGGGCCTTTTCTGAAGCTTTTCTCAACATTCTTCGCGGAAGAATGCTTCCTTTTCATTGTTTGAGGCCATATTCCTGGATGCCTCTTTCCTGGCTCTTGTCTGGTGCTGTGCGCACTGAATTCTGAGGCGTCTATGGGCTGAAATCCTGAGTTTGGTGGACGAATTCATGGCGGATTGATTGCTGACTGCTGGACGACTTCTCTTGTGACTTTTTTTGGTGCGGGAAGGTAGTCCAGGACAGCTCCCTCCTGCCAGAGTCCACTAGCTGCTGGTTGACCATCTTTTGGGGCTGTTTCGAGCTGAAACAAGCTCCATTTGCTGGCTGAAATCTTGTCTGCTTCTGTTGCTGTGTGCATCTGCCACTCTTGCTGAGTTCTGGAAGGTCGGATGCCTTGCCATTGGCCCGGAAGAGGATTGGGGCATTGGTTGTGATACTCTCCTTCTGGGGAAGTAGTGGCAAGCCTTGTACTCAGTGATGACCTTGATTTGTGTGGATGCATTGCTTGGTATGATGTTGGGTTATTCCGCGCTTGTGATAAGCTTGGCTACTGCAGGGAACCAAGAGGATAGCACTGGGAGTTGGTCACTTGCACAACCAGTGGTTGGCATTGTAGTGGGTTGCACTTGGAGGTGAGTTCAGGAAGGGAGTCCCTTTTAATTGAACTAACTAGTGAATAAATAAGTACCGCAAGGGGCGCCAAGTGTTGGGGCCAACAGGTGTCACTGTGTATGCTTATTGAGTAGGGGCATTCTAGCCTCCCTTGTTTTTGTGATTCAGTGATGGCTATGTTGTGGAATTGTATGCTCTGAGTATTGTGTTTGGGCAATGGCAATGGAACATGGTGGTTAGGCAGGTAGCATTGTGAGATAAAAGGAAATACTTCTTTCTCCTTGAGCCACGTGTCATCATTTTCCAATTCAAAATATTAAAGCTATATTTTTATTGATCCATCCCCTTTCATTCATCTCTCCCCATTTCGTTCATCTCACCCCAGCCTTCCAAATCTCCCTCCCTTCATCCAGCCACTCCCCCACCATCCATGACCTCTTGAAATGGACAGAAAGGGTGGAGATGAGAAGGGAGGTGGTACGGGTGGCAGTACGGAAGGCAAGCTGAGCGCAAGCGGTACGGAGGATGGAGCAGTCGATCGTACGGCCTATACGGGCCTGTACGGGCGACGATACTGAAGGCAAGATGAGCGTAGGAGGTACGAAAATCCGTACAGCTGACGGCAGCTGTACGGAAGGCGAAGCAGGCAGCAGGGTCGTAGGAGGGGATTGCACGGACGTGAGCTGTATGGACCGGGTCAAGGAGGAAGACGAGGCGGGCTGTGCAGAGGAGATCTCCATCGCTGCGAACCGTATCTTGCCTACACACACACACACACACACACACACACACACACACACACACACACACACACACAGAGTGCACTGTCTCACATACACACATACACATACACATATACATACACATATACACATACACATATACATACACATATACACATACACATACACATACACATACACACATACATACATATACATACATACATAGATACACAGGTACACATATACATATACATATACATATACATATACATATACATATACATGTATAGATACATATATAGATACATATACAGATACATATACATATACATATACATGTATAGACACATATACATATACATATACATATACATATACATATACATATACATATACATATACATATACATACATACATACATACATACATACATACATACATACATGTATGTATGTATGTATGTATGTATGTATACATATACATATGTAAATGTATTTTACATATGTATATGTATATATACATATACATATGTATATACACATACATACATACATACATACATACATACATACATATACATAGATATATACATATACACACACACACAATCATGGCTTGTATGCTACAACCTACATAGTACAATGTAGCTGCAAACAAACTACAGTGTAGGTTGTAGCATATATATATACATAGTCTGTTTACAGCTACAATATGCAAGGCGGCAGCAATAGATCCTTCCAACGTCTAAGCAACAAAAACATACAGAAAAAACAGCATTCTGCAAACAGGATGTTTTGGAAATAGGTACCTGAAGGTTGCAAATATTCGTGCCCTTTGGAGATGGGCAAAGCAAGCAGGTCGTTGCTGGCAGCTGCTAGCACGAGGCGTACGTACGGGACGTACAGACGTGAGGGCTTGGGCCACCAAAGCGTGCACAGACGAGCTGTATGGGGATTCATGGGCGCATGCTTACTTATGACCTGCAAATTGATGGGTTTCACTTATTCCAAGCTGGGGGCTCAAGAAACGTCAAAACGGGCATTTTTAGGGCTTTTCAACATTTGGGGGTTTTTTGGGGGCTCCGAAACGTGCATTTCAAAAGTGAAACGTTTCGGAAACATTTCGTACATTTCGAGCCTTCCCGAAATGCGTTTTGGGCCAACTATGATCTCTATGACTACCCTAGCTTTGTAGTTCATTGTTGCTGCTGCGATTTCATTCCAGCTTGCTTCAGCTCCATTTTCTAGCATTCTCTCGATTCCATTTTCAACATTTGTTATCAGAGCAGGTTCCCCTTCGCTCCCACACCTCTCCCCGCACCTCCCACGCCATCTAGCTTTGATTGTGTCATGAAAAACTTCACTTTTGTTGCGAAGAACTTGGCTAAAACAGCTCTTTTTTGCTGGCAGCCACCTCCTACAGGGTCCTCTTGCATGGGCACCAGTTCTAGAGAAGTTCTAGCGCTGTTCTGGACCTGGGTGATCAGTTTTTGGAGGTTTTTTTTGCTGATTTTGAGCTGGTTTGGACCGGCCACCGCCTCGTATTGCAAGTCCAAGGCTGGGCACCTTTTTTTGAGCACTTTAGGAGCTTCTTTTGGGCTGGGTGACCTCTTTTCGGACCCGTTTTGATTTGCTGTTTTTTTCTAAAACTGAGATAGAAATCGGTTGTTTATTGCTTGCTAGGGCAAGCATTCTTGAAGGAAAGCACTTATAGTTCATGGGAGATCTTGTTCAGTTCAGCTTGGAGCTCTTTTTGGAGGCATTTGCAGCCCATTTGCTTGGGTTTTAGTTTGGTAAACTTTCAATTTTGTTACTGCTTGCATTGGGAGCTCTTTTCCCTCTCAATTGCTTGCATTTGTTGGCCCTCATGCCATTGGGGTTTGCCTTTGCAGGTATAATCAAGCATTCAGTTGGGTTTATGCCTTGTTGAGCTGCTGGTTTTTGAGGGGAAACTTTGAGATTGCAGCACATATCCCAGGACGGGATCTTTCTGGTGTATTTAAGGAGCCTTGTGCACATAGGTAGTCAACCTCCATGATGATCTTCTTTCAAGCCTTGGGTTTAAGTGGACTGTTCCTGAAGTGACGAATATGGGTAGGGCATGAATGGAGGTTAAGTAATGTGGGATAGGAACAGAGGGGTGGGGATGGCAGAAGACTAAGAGACATTTGATATGTAGCTGAGATGAGTCCGAATGTAGAGAGGAATCGTGGTTGGCTGAGGGGTAGATTGGTGACAGCAAGTAGGAGTACGGGGTATTGTAGAGATTGGACTAGCAGGGCATGCCAGGCCGGTTTTGATGTCGAGCCAATGTCGACTTGATGCTAAATCCGAGGCTTGTGTTGATGATGATGCTGCTGCAGCTGCTGTGGATGATGATGATGATGATGATGGTAATGACGATGATGCTGAAGCTGAGGCTTTTGCGGCTGTGGGCTTGTGGGCTGCTGCTCTTCCTTCTAATCACGTTTAGCTCCTTAGGTGAGAAGGGCACACAGCCCTTAACAACTTCAATCTTTGAAGACAAAGGACAACAATGTGGCAATGCAGATGAGTGTGGCTGTAATAGGCAGGTTTGTGATACAATGGGAGCCGTGGCTGATTGGAGGATAGGCAATGGACAATGGATGATGGATAATGGTGCTGCTGGCACGCAGAGAGAGAGAGAGAGAGAGAGAGAGAGAGAGAGAGAGAGAGAGAGAATGATCCATGGGAGATCAATTGGTCTATGGGACAACAAAAAAACCATCTAGTACATCTGCTTAGGGAGGGCAGATGGCAGCTCCCAAGGAGCGCGAAAAAGTAACTCCAATTACTTCCTACACAATAGTCTGGAAATTTAATCAACCATACATCAGTTTAAGACTGAGCATGGTTGACACATCTGATCATGTTCGATACGTATCGTTCGATATTAGTGCGGTACTAAAAAAACAAAAAAATATTGAGCATACGTTTGATACAAAAAAAGAGACATATTTTAGAGTTTTAGAGTAAGTACAAGCTTTTTGAATGGACATTCAATGCTTGGAAGATGTACATGACTTGATTCTTGAAAGTTGAAACACAAATATTCTGCTTGTAACATAGGTGCAAAACTTCAAAGGATCGAAGATATATCATAATTTACGATTCATGTAAAAAGGACCGAAGATATATCATTCCAAATCATACCGAGTCGTGACTCGTGACATAAAGTAGTGAGTACAAAAAAGGAGACCAAGGTCCAATATAGATGCAAAAAGTTTTACAAAAAGATTTATTACTACATGCAAGAGCAATTCCTCTCACACGCACCCGATGAGTAATCCTAATGTACATCAAACATTAATATTAAGTAAACGAGTTACGAGAGCCTAGAGATATGGATTTAAATATTAGATTGTAGTGTTGTAGCTTTAGATTTCTAATTACCTCTGCAAGAATTCTCATATCTACTTTTTCTAGATGGGACAATTGGTAGCCAAAAGACTTTCACCAAAAGAGAGGTTTGACCAAGGAGTCCCTCTTTCAACACACGGTGGAAGCAAACGCGGTTTCCCTTTGGTCATTGTAGTTTATGAGTTCTTGAAGAAATGTGCCGTGCTTGCTTGTCCTCATGCAATGCTTTTGGAAGATGTGCGTCTCTATCGGAGGCCACTCTCGTCTGTATAGAGAGAGGAGGCCTTGAAAGCACGATGCATGCGAGCAGCAAAACCATGGATGGGTCGTTTCATCCACTTCCACCTCTTGTTGACATGAAAGAGGATGTCATCCCGCTTTGGTATGGTATGCAAGATATCACTAATGTCCATATAATAACGATAAGTTAGACTCGAGAGATATTAATTAACATTCAAAATTAAAGAAACGAGATTCGATATTAGGATTGTAGGTTTATAAGCTACCATGATGGACTAATATGCGTATCTAGAACGGTGGAGGCGCTAATCTCCGCAATGATTTCTTTCATGAAGTGATGTAAAAGTCCTAAAGTAGCCCCCTTGCATGTACGTGAATGTCTTGAAGCATCTTGTTGAGTTGCAATTGACTCTTCTTCAAGCCATTCTTTATACTCATCGGACATGACAGTCTTTTCAAGCTTGTTTTGAACATTATAGAGCCGCTCAAGAAGTAGCCACATAGCACTAAATTGTATCTTTGATGACTTCTTCAACTCCAAGTCGGAGTAGATACGAAAGATGGCAAGAAGCTTATTTTTGGAGTTGATGATAAGAGGGAAAGAATGAGGGAGAAGAACAACGGGGAGAGAGT
This sequence comes from Dipteris shenzhenensis, assembly GCF_047967505.1. Classification (NCBI taxonomy): domain Eukaryota; kingdom Viridiplantae; phylum Streptophyta; class Polypodiopsida; order Gleicheniales; family Dipteridaceae; genus Dipteris; species Dipteris shenzhenensis. The sequence continues at coordinate 34,188,372 of NC_141601.1, read as the reverse complement.
GAGAAAGAGGGGTGACACAAAAGATGTGGGTGTGAAGTGTTGAGCCACACCACAAACTCATAGGTTTTATTAGGATTAGGTTTTTCACCCTATGACTGTCTTAAGACAGTCATAGGTGTCATATCTTTAATAAAAGGGTGGCAATGTGCCTTTACCCCAACAACCTCCCACCTAAAGGTCAATGTGCCTAAAGGGGAGAAAAGAAAAAAAATTACAGCAATATACAGTTACTGTATACAAGACCATAAAATAAGAATGGTCTCATCCTAATCCCATGATGTGGCAGCAATGTGCAAACCGCTCTGTAGGCAAGCTCTTTGTGAGCAAATCTGCTGGATTATCATCAGTATGCACCTTCACAAGCTCAAGTCGCTTGTCTTCCAGTACCTCCCTGATGAAATGGTATTTCACATCTATGTGCTTAGTCTTTTGATGAAAGACCGGATTCTTTGCCAACATGATAGCACTCTGACTATCACAATGCAAAACTGGCATATCTCCTGTAATGCCCAAATCTCCCACCAGCCGAGTAAGCCATATTGCTTCCTTGCAAGCCTCAGTGGCTGCAACATATTCAGCCTCAGTGGTTGACAGTGCAACGCATTTCTGCAACCGAGACACCCATGATATAGCACCTCCTGCAAATGTGAAAATATAACCGGTAGTAGATTTCCGGTTATCTGCATTCCCTGCATAGTTTGAATCTGTAAAACCATGCACCAATGCATCCTGCCTACCATAGCATATGCACAAGTCTTTGGTACCCTTGAGATACCTCAAGACACCTTTCACTGCTTCCCAGTGCCGCTTGCCTGGATTTGCCATATACCTGCTGATGACTCCCACCGCAAAAGCAATATCCGGACGAGTGGCAACCATGGCATACATCAAAGAACCAACTGCAGATGCATACGGAACCTTGGCCATTTCAGCCTTATCATCATCTGATCTGGGGCTGTCCTTACTGCTGAGTTTTAAATGTGGAGGCAACGGGGTACTAATAGACTTCCCCCCCTCCATTTTAAACCTCTGCAGTACTTTGTCAATGTACTCCTTCTGTGATAGAAACAAAAGTCCCTTGGACCTGTCACGAGTAATCCGCATGCCAAGAATATGGTTTGCATCACCCAAGTCTTTCATGTCAAAAGACTTATGCAGTTGTTTCTTCAAAGCACTAATCTCATACTGAGATTTACTGGCAATCAGCATGTCATCCACATATAGAATGAGTAGCATCAAACTGCCATTCTTTGCCCGTTTGGTGTACAAGCAATGATCGGTCTCACACCTATGATACCCTTGGGACTGCATGAAGGCATCAAACTTCTTGTACCATTCTCTTGGCGCCTGCTTGAGTCCATACAAGCTCCTCTTGAGCTTACACACAAGCTGCTCTTTCCCTTTAACAGCATATCCCTCTGGCTGACTCATATAGATCTCATCATGGAGATCTCCGTGAAGAAAAGCAGTCTTCACATCCATCTGACATAAATCCATGTCCTCATGAGCAACAAGAGCTAACACTGCTCTCAAAGTAGTCATCTTGACTACAGGGGAAAAGATCTCATCAAAGTCAATGCCCTTCTCCTGCTTAAATCCCTTGGCAACCAATCTGGCCTTATACCTCGGTAAAGCATTTGAATCCACTTTGACTTTGTAAACCCACTTGCATGGCAAAACCTTTCTGCCTGTAGGTAGCTGCACCAAGTCCCATGTATCATTTTGAAGTAGGGAGTCCATTTCAGATTGCATGGCTTTCTCCCACTTTCTTTTCTCTGTTCTTCCCATAGCTTCCTTGAAGCTGGAAGGCTCACCACAATCTGTCAGCATGATAAAATCAGCCACATTATTGGCTCCTGGAACAAACCTGTCAGGAGGTCGTTGTACACGGGTGCTCCTCCTAACAAAATGTTCCGGATTAGGCTGCTGTCTAGCCTGTTCGTCATGCATGACGGGTGGCTGTACCACCATATTCGGCTGTTCTACAGCCCCATTTGCTGGCATATCCAGTGGTGCATCATTGGCAGAATTGTGTGGCTGATTTTCAGCCTGTATACCCTCTTGAACAGGGTTATCTGCAGCAGCCTGCTGCTGCATATAAATGGGCATTCTTTGCTGTCCGACATCATCATAAATAACCCTCCTGTATTCCACAGGTTGCACGGGTTCCTTGTGTACACTATCCTCTTTAAAGATGACATCATTGCTGCGTATAATCTTCCGTTTAACGGGATCCCATAACCTGTACCCCATTTCACCTTCGTCACCATAACCCATAAAGATGCATCTGGAAGACTTTGGCTCCAGTTTGGTGCGCAGTTCTTTGCGTATATGAGCAAAGCACTCGCAGCCAAACACACGTAAGTGCTTATATGAAGGTGGCTTGCCAGACCACACCTCCTCTGGCACTTTCAACTCCAAAGCCTTGTTCGGCGACCTGTTAATTATGTGAACTGCTGTTTGCACGGCTTCTGCCCAAAAGCCATGGGGCAATGCAGCATAAGACAACATACATCGAACCTTCTCCTGAATAGTTCGATTCATCCGCTCACTCACACCATTTTGAGATGCATTATGAGGGGCTGTGAGTTCCTGTTTAATGCCCTTAGCTTCGCAAAACTGTACAAAAGCATGTGACACATACTCACCCCGATTATCGGATCTGAGGCATTTCAGCCTGCGACCTGTCCGATTCTCAACCTGAGCGACAAACTTCTTGAAAGCATCTAAGGCATCGCTCTTATGCTTCAAGAAATAGACCCACACTTTGCGTGTGGCATCATCAATAAAAGTAATGAAATACTTTGCACCCTCTAGTGATAGCTGTGGTATCTCACACAAATCAGTGTGCACTAGATCAAGCGGTGCTCTATTCTGGGGAGTTCTCCTCTTATGAGGAGTCATAGAATGCTTTCCAAAAATGCAATGATCACAAGTAGGCAAATCTGAAAATGAAAGAGACGGCAGATAACCCAAACGTGACAGTTCTTGCATTCCTTTAACGGACATGTGTCCCAACCGGCTATGCCACAATGAAACCTTTGGCAGCTCGGTTATGGCAACAACATGATTACCTACACTGGAAACATAAAGAGGGTACAAGGTATCACTCTTATAACCCTCAGCCACTACAACCTGGCCATCAGTAATCACCCATTTGGAATCCCCAAATGTGGTGTGGTAACCACTGTCATCCAACAAGCCAGTGCTAATCAGATTTTTCTTGATTTGCGGCACATGGCGAACACCATCAAGCATAAATATGCGTCCATCAGGGAATACTATCTGTATACTGCCAATCCCTGCAATCTGACATGCATAGTTGTTCCCAAGGTGAACAACTCCATGAGTACCTGTGTAGGAAGTAAATCACTCCCTATGAGGAGTAACATGAAAAGAAGCACTTGAATCCAAGAGCCAGGTGTGCATGTCATGGCCATCAATAATCAATGTATGTGCAATTACAACAGAAGAGCATAAAACATCATGCCTGTCACTTTCACTGTCTTCTGCTGCAACATTCACTGCATCCAAGTCATCTGCCTTGGCCTTGCCTTTTCCTTTGCTTCCACTGCCTGCATCCTTTGCCTCAGCCTTCTTGGCTTTCTGATCTTGTATAAACTTGAAGCACTTAGACTTCACATGTCCCTTCTTGCCACAGTAAAAGCATTCAATATCCTTTTTGCCACGGGACTGACTGCGGGATTTGGACTTGCTAGCAGATCTCCCCTTCTGCTGAGTCCTGCCTCTTTCTTGTACCTGCAAAGCATTTGAAGACTTGCTGCCCGCATTATTCTGGCCCTTTGTTCCATGCAGGGCCCAGCCCCTTTGGACTGCCTACCCTGCCACCTGCCAGCCCTGCTTGCAGGCCATAGACCTGCCCAATACCTGCTCATCTCCTCCATAAGGAGAGAGCTCTCCACATCAGCATATATAAGAGTGACATTTGAATTAGACAGGGTGGTCTTGAAAGTGTCCCAACTCTCAGGGAGGGTACACAACAAGAAAGTAGCCTTGAACTCCTCATCAAGGTTCAACCCTTGTGCAATCAGCTGTGTAAAGATGGCATTGAACTCACTCAAGTGTGAGGTCATAGCTGTACCTTCCTTCATGCGAAGATCAACCAGCTTCTTCAACCAATAAACCTTATTGGCTGAACTCTTTTGGGCATACAACTCTGCTAGCCTCTGCCATAGGCCATAAGAGGTCTTTTCAGCCTGAACATTGAACACAAGAGAATCACTGAGAGTAAGCATGATAGCAGCCCTCGCGGACAAATCTAGCTCCTCCCACTCATCATCTGACATCCCAGATGGCTTGACACCCTTCACCCTTATGGGCTTAGAAATCTTCTTTAGCAGAAGTACATTCAAACACTGTTCTGCCCATAATGCATAATTGTGTGCCCCTTCCAATTTCTTTATGTTCAGAATTGATGATTCACTTCCCCCTGATGCCATATCAGATAAGGAAAGTACCTGACTCCCTGTAAGTCAAAAAATGACTGAATAAAATTCTGATTTCTCAGAAAAAACCTGCTCTATCAAGAGCCAGGAGCACTCACAATAGTGCTGTTTTTACTGTCAAAAAATCTGCAGCAAAACAGAAAATTTCCCTCCAGTTACTGTACCTTCTGACACACTGTACCGTGCTCAAATAGGCATAAAACAGTAATTTCAGAATGCTGCAGCTGTTCCACAAGTGCTTTATCAGTGCATCAACAGCTGACGAAGCACAAAACACTGCTGTCCTGGACACTTCTCCCACCTCAGATAAGGTATTGCACTGATTTTATATGCATAAACCACTTGTCATACACTGTTTTGTTCACTGAAAAGAGGCTCCAGACACTTCAGGCTGTCACAAACCTGCAACAGAAAATGGGACAAATCCCAAGCAATCACCCTTCTGCCAAGGGGATAAAAGGCATCTGAAGGTCTCAAACAGTAACTCAAGTGCTCTCAAGCAAAATCTGGGCAAAAGCCCCTTGATTTGACACCTGTACCAAGTGAAAAACACCTCAACACTGAGGTAGCATACAAAATACAGCGCTCTCCTGGCACTTTCACCTGACAATGCAATGCATAAACGGCCCTGTGTACACAATAACAACACAGATCCCAACGTACAAACATTGAAGAGAAAATCTTTTGAGCACTGTCAAGGATGGATAGTTAGAAACCGAGTAAACTCGATGCGCCCTGGCCAAGCGTGGCTCAACTGAGATTTTTCAAGGTGTCGTACATAAAATGTGACCTGCAGAAATGTCACTGAATACACTGTGGAAACAAGACCAATGTGGGCTCCCTGGCTCCACACTGCCTCAAGGCATACACTGCATAAACTTCCAGACAAAAGCCCTTTGAAAATGTCACCCAAAAGCTGAGATTTGCACTCAGCAAAAGCATAAAAGCCCTTTGCAAAATCAAGGCATTTGACCTTCCCGAAACAAGATAACTGTGCAACCACCACACACTGTGGTGCTAGTCACCTCAAGCACGAGGGACACGAGGGTACTTGCTGTACCTTCAACACACAGTTTTGAGAACTGAACAACCGGGAATGTGAAGAGCAGAGTGCTCTCTTTTTCTTCCCAAAAAAAAAACTGCTGTACCTGCTGTACCTGTGCAGGGTACAAATCCCAAAAAAAAAGGAGATTCGAAATGCACCTTCCCTGACGCAGTCCGTACGGCGGCGTCCGTACAGTACGGCCGCCTGTACGGTGTCCGTACGGCGGTACGGACGGCCGTACCTGACCGTACGACGGTTGTACGGTGCGCAGTTCTGGCTGCGCACGCGCAGCTAGCTGTTGCTGCGGCTAAAACTGCCCCGCGCTGCCTGCTATGCCTGCGCGCTGCCCTGAGGCTGCCCCGCGCTGCCCCGCTGCAGCCCGCGCGTGCTACCTGCGCGCTGCCCTGCTCACCCGCGTGGGCTGCCGGTGCGCTGCCCAGCTCTACCCGCACGCACCGCCTTGTGCGCTGCTCAATGCCGAGCTCGCTGCTGAGGGCACGAAGCCCGAGGGGAGAGGGAGGGGTAGAGGGAGGGGTAGGCAGAAGTGGAGAGGGAGAGATGAAGGCTCTGATACCAGTTAAGAGGGAAAGAATGAGGGAGAAGAACAACGGGGAGAGAGTGAGAAAGAGGGGTGACACAAAAGATGTGGGTGTGAAGTGTTGAGCCACACCACAAACTCATAGGTTTTATTCGGATTAGGTTTTTCACCCTATGACTGTCTTAAGACAGTCATAGGTGTCATATCTTTAATAAAAGGGTGGCAATGTGCCTTTACCCCAACAGATGAAGCTCACAATGGAGCAAGCGTCACTCACAATGGTCTTTACTCACGGCAATTTATCTATGTCCTCCATGAGAAGGTCAAGGCAATGACTAGCACCATATGGAGTCCACACTATTGAGGGAAACTTCGTTTCAAGCATGCGACCCATGGACCTACAATTGAGATATTGTCTGTTACGACTTGCACCACATTTGGGGGACTGACCTACATGACAAATTTCAGCTCGTAAGATTCAAGGAGAAGAAGAAGAAGAAGTAGATTTGCTTATGGAGATTAAAGAATCTAAAGAAGCTACATAACTCTCAACTTACCTCAAGTGTAGCTTCCCAAATGTGATGATAGATAAAGGAGGCGGTGGTTTTTCTTCCCTTCTTTGCCGCATCCACAGCCCTCAAAAAGTATGTGCCAAGAGGGCAAGAGACAAGAATGTGAATGATGCCTCTCTTCTCTCTATCATATCATCCATCAGAGAGAATGGAGCATCCATACTTGGCCCACCCAGCACGCACGGGCTTGAGAGACTCGTTGATTCTCTACCTCTCTTCATCTAGCTTCTTGGTATGCATGTCATTGTAGCTAACTCCATCCCACCCTTCAAATGGACCAACCGAGGCTATGGATTTCACCATTCTTCGCCACCGTTCACATCCAAGCACATGGAAAGATAGATTGCACTCAATGACGGTCCGAGTAATCTCTATTTCAGCTTGTCTTTGCCGCTCCTTAAAGAATGATTATGGACCAAAGATGCCACCTGTGGCTTGGGCAAGAGTGGCTTGCCTCCTTCTTGGTGCTTCACTTGTCTTTGTTCTCTTTGATGCCGTGTCGAAGGACATAGTAGTCTCGACGGAGGCAACAAAGGCGGATTGAGAGGCCTCATCTTCCGCTTCGAATGAGGAAATGTCCTAGCACACCATCTCCTCTCATGCCATAGAGGTCTTCTTCCTTCGCTTCAAGATACTTTTGACAACATTCTTGAAAAATGTCATTGGGAATCTCCGTGCATGGTCCGAATTGCCCACCCAAGTTACACAAATGGATAAGAAGGCGGGTCACACTACTAGTTTGGATCTTGGGGCAATACTTGCAATGCAACTTGCAAACATTGGACTTCTCTTTCACTCTCTCAAAGTAAATACAATGCAAGGAAAAGGCTTCATGAATAGCCGGTGGCATTGCGAGAGAGAGAGAGAGAGAGAGAGAGAGAGAGAGAGAGAGAGAGAGAGATGCTTGGAGAAAGGGAGAGAGATGGAGATGGAGATAGAGAGAAAGATAGATGGAGAGGGAGATGTAGGGAGCTTGATGGAGAGGCCCAAGGGAGATGGAGAGGAACTTGATGGAGAGGGAGAGGGAGATGGAGAGCTTGATGGAGATGCCTGCGGGAGATGGAGCGAGAGCTTGATGGAGAGGGAGATGGAGATGGAGGGGGAGCTTGATGAAGAAGGGGATGAAGAGCGAGCTTGATAGAGAAGTGATGGAGAGGGAGCTTGATGGTGTGGAGATGGAAGGAGATGAAGATGGAGGGGGATGAAGAGGGAGCTTGATGGAGATGGAGGGGGAGCTTGATGGAGAGGGAGGGGGAGGGGGAGGGGGAGGGAGAGAGGGAGATGGAGGGGGTGAGAGATAGAGAGGGATGTTCTTGGAGGGAGAGGGAGATGGAGCTTGGTGGCTAGGGAGAGGGAGAGAGAAGAGTGCTTGGTGGAGAGGTGAGAGGGGTATATATGCAGGTATGGAGGAGAGACAAGCCCCCAAATGGTAAAAAACTGGCAGAAAGCAGTCAAATCTCGCAAACCCTAATTGGCTAAAAACCCTAAGAACGAGTCGATTGTACGGGACGTTCTGTACGTCGAACGTAGGCAAACCTTGAGACTGAGAGTCTTTCGTTTAAACTCTTTAATGATTGCTATGCCTTAACGGTATATTGTCCATTTGACATCCTTCCTAGGAGCCTTGACCTTGGCTAATTCTGTTGCCTTATTCTTTAATTGAGCTCGTGTGAGCTCCTCATCTATCCATATCTTGGTCCGTTTTAACTTGTAAGATTATCGAAGAAGCCTGACACATAGGTTTCGTGAGTTAAGCGTAATTATAGCATGGCCTTTAGCGTGTAGGATATGGGTTGCTTTGGCTTTGTCTTCATCATCAAGATCCTCGTCCTTGTCCATTGTCCAATCAATACTAGGCATGGCCGCTTTGACATGTGCTAGAGTATCACTAAAAAGAGTCCTTTTTGTACCATCCTTCAGGGAGTCCCCAATTCTGATCTTCAGAGCATGATCATGTCTAGCTGCATGTTCATTGATCTCTTCCTGAATGCCAGCTTTATTTACCTTTGTATCAACTACAGTTATTTCCTTTTTAACAGTTTGTACTTTAGTATGAACTAGATCTTTAACCGTAGAAACTAACTGGGGGGTAGGGGGGAAATCCTTGCAAGACTTTTCAACTTCATCAATTTCTGCTTGCTTGCCAGGTCCTTCAAGAACTTGAATTCTGGCCACTGCATCTTGAAATTTCTCACCTCTTGCTGTAGATAATAAATCTGTTCATGGTGCCCAATGATGGGCTGGTTCAGACCTCCTCGTAGGTATGTGTGTGCATACGGAGAAGGTGTCATGGCTGCAATTGTGGCATATCGTAGCCTGCTGGCTGAAGCTATTGGGGTGGAGGGAGACTTCGAAGAGAGGCTGGGCCACTCCTTGCTGACCATGTCTGCTGCTATCCCCTTGCTGAGCTAACCCCCAACTGGGCTAGGGGTTTCAGCCCAGCTTGTGGTTAGATGGAGAGAGAGAGAGAGAGAGAGAGAGAGAGAAAGAGAGAGAGAGATGATATGATATGGTTGTATTAAAGTCCTCTGTGCCTTCAGGATCTATGGGACTGGTGATCACTATCTACTGATAGTGGTCCCTTACATCCAGTGAAAGGAAATATTACAACCTTTTTTATGTAGTGAGCACGTGTTGTGCTAGCTCGTATGCCAGTCCCAGTACCTTGTTACGATGTGCCAAAACCTCCTTCAAGTAGCTCCCCAGCTTGTTGGCTGGCTGCTCCAGCATATTTTTTAAACTGTCTCTGCTGCCTTCATATCGTTCTCTACATCTGAGAAGTACATGCTCCTGTTGGGCAGATCTTGCAGGTCCATTCCTCTCTGGGGATTAATATTCTGTGAGAGAGAGAGAGAGAGAGAGAGAGAGAGAGAGAGAGAGAGAGATTGAGATTTGGACAGACTGAGAGGGTTAATATTCTCTTTGCAACAGATCTTTACCACGGTGACGGTGGAGGAGTTGGCTCCAGGATTGAAGACTGTCTTGAACTTTACAATTCCAGACAAGAAATCTGGAAAGGTTAGTTTTCAGCCACATTTTGAATGCCTGCTTGCTAGTCATCATGGAAAATTGAATATCACATAACAATGATTGCAGCAATGAGGATCTAGAACTCCGAAGCATCTAATCTAACCTTGTGGTATTCTTGTTGATGCTAGATGGAGTTTCAATATCATCATGAGCATGCTGGCATTAGCTCCGCTATTGGGTTGGCAGCTGTTCCCATTGTTGAGGTGAATGCGGCTTTTGGTGGTGAAGGGTTTGCCTTGGGTGGGGAGGTTACGTTTGACACAGGGTCAGGAGCTTTTACCAAGTACAATGTGGGCTTAGGGCTCACAAAGCCGGACTTCAGTGCTGCCATTCTTTTGTATGTATCTTCTGATACCTTCCGTTCACATCCTTTGTTGTGTTTTTAATTGTGGTATGGTAGTCAGCACAAAGTTAGAGTTGGCATTAAAACATCGATTGTCTGGACATATTCTGAAGCTCTTGGTCTATGAGAACAGTCCTGACCATGGAAAGTGTCGAGCTTTTCTCATGCAGGTTGGACAAGGGTGACACCCTTAAGGCATCTTACTTGCATAATATCAGTGCTGATACAAAGACGACAGTTGCTGCAGAGATTTCCCATAAGTTCTCAAGCAATGACAATACATTCACAGTTGGAAGTGCTTATGCACTTGATCCCCTGACTACTGTGAAAAGTCGATTGAACAACCACGGTAAACTGGGGGCTCTTTTGCAGCATGAGTTCAGGCCGAAGTCAACAGTCACCATCTCAACCGAGGTGGATACCAAGGCCTTGGACAGGCAACCTAAGGTGGGGTTGGCATTGGCTTTGAAACCCTGAGGACCTAAACGAGTCATCTCTAGTTCCTCTAAATCACACGTGAGACAGTGCTATTTTCTCTCCCTAATTTGTTCATGATGGACTTTTATTATTATCACTGTGGAAGAAGGTGAGAATCAGTTTTTTTGCAGAGGAAATTTTGGTAGGTGTTCTTTTGACTTGCTATCTCAGCACTGCTAGTAGAGTTAGGTGAATGCAACAAGCCCCTTCGTGCTATTCCACTGGTCCTTGGCTAGAAGAGGTGAAGTGGTTTTACATTCTTGCTCTAGGTTTTGAGCACGTTTGATCCTAATAAACTAATAAATCGATTGAGTATCAGATCATCGGGTGTGTTGTGAAGTTTTGATTGTTTGATTTTATTCGCTTTTGAATGAAAAGTAGCAATATTTTTGTGGTGCTTAAGAGTTAAATATTTTGCTCTCGAGAATATTTAGAATTTCAAGATCTGAGAATGAGGATGTAGGGATGGATATGCAGTGCTGCAGCACATTTCTTATGCGATATGCTGATTCTCGTTGTCGTAAGAATCACACTTGTTATTTTATGGCTACTGTCGACTGTGTCATTCTGGAACCTTGTCCAGTATGACGGGTTGCAGCATGTGATGTATGGATAGCACTCGCGCTTAGAAGGTGATATTGTACATAATTATCAGATGGATCAAACTGAATTCCCACAATCCAGGACAAGTGCAGTAGTGCAACCTTAATGCCATTTGCGTTGTCAACTCTCATGTCAGGGATTAAATATCAAGTGTAGGACATTGAAGAGGTCATTTTGTGGAACCCTTTACACCATGAGGTAGGTAGTAGGCACCTAAACGTCAGCTAGTTAGCCCATTAGAGCTGACGCGGGAACCTATAGACAAATGATCCATAGGGGTACAACCAACAAAGCTGGTTACCTCTGTGGTAGGAATAGCTAGGCTTACCAATGTTATTATATCTGCATGTTTGAACCATGGAATAAGCCCTACGAAAGGAGAATTACATCATATTCGCTTCTCTCGCTCATTCTAGTATCTACTGCAGTCCCTTGCTATATGTAGATGTATTGCTCGTGTCTCTCCCAATTCATCCGGAGTATATACTACAGTCCCTAGCTATATTTAGATGTGCCGCTGATCTTGGACATATGATACAACATTTGGAGGAAGTACATGTATTTTGTGTAGCCGTCACGTGAAGGCTAGTGTTGGAGAGAGAGGTCATGTTCTTCAATAGTAAAAAAGGTGACTCCATGGCTAGACATTCACTTTGGCAAGAGGGTGGGGATTGCTAAATTATACATCTCTATCGGAGTACATTTCTTGCAATCAAGCTCATAATAAGGCCATTGGCTCGAGCACCATTGACTTAGAGATTCAAGTTTTCTTAAGTAGAGATTCTAGGCCAACTTAAAAATACACACAAATGAATCCCCTCTATTTTTCTCATTAGTATGTCTTATAATATTATATGTTGGCGCTCTTTGGAAATCGACTCACATGATAGAAGGAATGGAATGGGTTTGATAGGGATGATGTTTTGATTCTTGCACATCTATTTGAAATCACGAGGGCAGCGATATGTTTGGATAGCACTTGTCCATGCTAATTGTAATAGAGGGAGGATAGTCTCCCACATGCAATTACGATGCAAGTGACCTCTTAAAGAAATATTATAAGGGGATAGAATTGATGTGAGTTTTTGCAGAGTGAAAAATGTCATGAGATTTGTTGGCACATATTGTTTCTTGTCACGTTACATTGTTGATTGTTGAAAATATCTTTAATCATTTGATTGGCATTTGAATCTCTTTGCATTGCATAGTTAAGTGGCCTGGACTAAAGTTGATGATGGATTGCATCTACAATTTTATCAATGAAATAAAATGTGCGATATTTACTATTGCATATCTTTGCTAAATCCTAGAGTCATTGACTTTCATGTTACCTATTTTGCCATAACTTATAGAATATTCGTCTCATTTGTCAACGTCATCATATTCTATATGATGATTAATTACACACTTTCCATTGTCAATACTAACGACTTGGTTGAAGTTTTTTGTTGAAGAAGAGTGGTGGCATTGTTATTTGTGTTGAAACATAACTCTAGATGATTGGTTTACATTTGATGCATTCTATAAATTGCATGGGAAAGTACATATATATTTTCTTTCAGGGAATTGATTTGTGTTTGTGATCAAACTTATTTATTGACATCAAGCTATGCTTGGCATTGGCTTGTTGCCTTGATCTTGACACAAGCTTCTTTGCTTGACCTTGAATTATCATAAGCTTCAAAATAGCTTCTTATTGACATTAGCCTATTCTTGGCATTGGTTTTTTGCCTTGATATTGACACAAGCTTCTTTGCATGACCTTCATATTATCATAAGCTCCAAAATAGCTTCTTTCTTAGATTATTGGCATTAGTTTGAGCTAAAGTCTTGATTTCTTTTTTTATGGATGTCGTAGTCATTTTCATTATATACTGAATATTATTGATCTGTGGCTCAAGGATGAGTGGATGGTTGAAGTGTTGGTCTTAAAAGAGCTACGCCACACTAAAGAATCTAATTTTGCTTTGCAATTCATGAAGTTGCTATGGTTGTCACTATTGGAGGCAAACAAGCCAACAAATATATTGTTTGGATGGTAACTCTACATGTAGTGAATCCATGGATGGTAGCTCTATTGTAGAGGCACACATCCAAAACAATGCACAATGAATGGTCAAAAGGGACCATTGAGGTTCCACTTCACATAAGGAAAGGTAGCAGCAACTAAAGCAGTGGAAGGCAAAGGATAGTCGAGGGAGGCCCAAATGTAGGGCATGAAGTCCCAAAGGTAGGTCATTTTCAAGGGATAAGGAAGTGAAGGTGTAAAAGGAACGAAACCAAATGTAGTACCCGCCAGTGAATCAAATCTATTACCAACAAAAAAACCAAAGGTAGTACCAGATAGCGAAGCTGCAACACAAATTTGGATGACTAGACTACAACAGGAAGTCAAGAAAACGATGTTGAGAAAAATCGTTCCAATTAAGAAGAGAATGTAAAGTAGATAGAGTTTGATATATGCAAAGACAATTTTGAAATAAAGAAACTTTTTAGTTTTTTCCAAGGATATAGAATATTTATCACCATGGTGTATGTGTACACCTCCTCTCTGAGCGAACTCTTATCTTCTCATATGCCAAATGATCAAAATTATTCTACACAAGTTTTTTTGTAAAGTATTTGGCTTAATTATTCTTGCATGCCATTTTTGGCTTCACGCAATATTTGTTTTGAAAGATATGAACATATAATAATGGGAGTATGATTACTCTATATGTCAAGTAAGCAAGCATTATGTGTTTTCTAAGATAGGAAACCATGGAACTATGATATTTAAAAGTTTGGACTTTTATGTAGTCGAGTTCTGAAATTGCACTTTACTAAAGCCTTAAAATTCTAAATACTATGTTTTGCTCATTTTGTATCTAAACTAGAATTAGATTAAACCTTAACTATCAGAAAAAGTTATTGGCATCATTTTGAGGCCATTTAGCAATTTTTGAAGTCATTACTTATGCCTAGTTGAGCTTCATCTTTCGATACTATTTATGATATCGTTTCAAGCTAAGTTCATTTCAAGAAAACTTGTGAAAATTGAAACTTCTTTCCATTTAGGGCATTCGACAATCCAATGGCAATCAAATGAAGGCAAGTTATGTTTTCATTAAAGTGGAAACTTTAATCAACAGTAGATCGATATCAAGGCAAGAGCCTATAGACATTGTTTTTGCTCTGCAAATAGTTTATTCATCATTCACTGTTATGCAAAAGTGTCAAATGTTCATCATAAAACAATCAAGGAAATCCAAGATGAATTAAGCAGTTCAATCATCAATGAATTTTCAACAATAACATAACGAAAGCCTTGCTATTAGCAAGCACATGCATTTGACATGTCAAGGGATTTCACTCTTTCCTATATCGAACAATTATCAAATCGAGAGGAGAGTTCTCATGGTAAAGAGAACAGTTTTATTTATTCATCAACAAGTGGCAATTATGATTTGAAAGACTTATGGAAGTTAGCACATGAATATGCATATTGGGATGATCTAAAGCTGGCAACCATACTGATGTATCTGAATCACACACTCTTATCAAATTTTTTTTGGAGCTTTTTCCAATTTTCTTCAATCAATCAAAGTCATCAACACATGTGAAAGCAAGCTTTCTAGCATTAAAAAAGCCACTTAGAGTTCACTTTTCTTGTGAAGGGTAGGCTTCAACTTGTGTAAGCTCTTTACTTGGTGTGAGTAAATATTCTAAGAAGATTTTCGACAACACTCTATTAGAGATGACCACGGGTCCCAATTGAATAAGACTCCAACTATGAGCATCACCTTATATCAAACTAAGCCTATAGAAGTCCCTATAGCATAAGAATGGATAAGCCTCCAAGAGTGAGCATCATTGTCATTGAAAATTTGGATAACTTTCAATAAGGAGCATCCGTTCATGTATCTTGCAAAATGTGTTGTAGCCAACAATTGGGAATCATAGATAGATGATATCTAGTTCAAAAGCCTTATGAAACGCCCTTGTCAACATTTAATTTTCACAAATGTTCATGTCCTATTCATGGGTTTCCTGGAAACATGTAGTCAAGTAAATATGCGAGATGCTGAGTTCTCCATGACTTTTTTTCCTCGAGTCAGCTCGCTTCATCTTCATCATTGAATTTAGGCATACAACTGAATTATGTACCAGAAATCTGAATCCAATATGCACTTCATTCTTCACTGCTAGGTTGACAATTTCTTTGAGGCTCCTTTGCTTGTTCTTCTTTCCAAAGAAGCATTCACCACTTAATGACTTCCACATTTACTATCTTATCAACATAGTTTCTGACGATCTCCACCAAATAATAGACATTATCCTTATGGTTTTTGGCCTCTTATCTACCTCATATTCAGGTGTCTCAAATGATATCTTATTAGACTCATATGCAATGCAGACATCTACAATACATTGGGAGATTTTTTCATCATGAAATACAATGTATATGTAATCCCTGTATATGATAATGGCGCTCTTGAAATCTTAGGGGCTTGGCACGTGCCAAACATGTTCCACATATTTTTTAATAAAAAAATCAATTATTATCCACAATTTCACCACATGAAATCAGATGTAATGAAAATAATCTTAGTACAAGAAACTTGAGCATGATCAACAAAACTTTATATTATCGAAGTTTTTATAACCAGATCACTTTGGCCTGAAAGATGGATCGCCTCTTCTCATCCTTGCAAGGTGCATCTCTAGGCTCATAACCCTCTTGGCATGGATTGCACATAAATTTGTATCTTCAAGAAGGAAAACTAGAGCCATTTCATATGCCACTTTGAAGCTAGAAATAAAATGGATTCGTGGGCCATCTTTGTATTCATCCATTATTTATTTAACTAGGCAAGCAAATGGAGCTCTTGAATCAGAGGCTTGACACTCTCTTGCATCAAGCTTTCTTTGCTTGGTAAACATAGAAGTTGGATTTTGATATGAACTATTAGCACATAATATGATGAGGTTCCATATATGTACCTCTCATCACTAGTAGAGTGTAGGTCTGTGGTTACAAAAACATCTACAACAATAAGCAATTCTATAACTATGGTTTTTGTAGCTTCTTCATCCTTACAATCATCACATCACAGTCCAACCTCCCACCTTCTTGTAATTGGGTTACAGTTTGGTCCGCTTGTTGAGGTGGAGGATCTTTTTCCTCCTTTTTATAGCTGTAGCAATGGCTTGCAAATGAGTGGTTAACTTGGATGGTGTCTTTTTCTTTTCCTTGCCCAATGCAATTTGCACCTATACTTTGAGAGTTGTAGAAAAAGGTAAAGGTTCTATAGAACCTTTAGTAAATGCTCTAAGTGAACCACCACCCTCGATATCTGGCAATGCATCCCATGTAGACTTCAAAGAACATAAGGCTTCACCTATATATGGATATCATGGTGAATTTGACATTTATTGCAAGACATATATCTTCTCAATTATTTGCAACTTTAGTCCATGCTAGCCTTTCATGTTATCTTTACATATGCTTTCATGAACTTATCTCGAGTCACATCTAACCTCAACCAACACTTCCAACTGCCCGGATGTTAAGTTTGGAACTTGCACTTTCAACCAAGTGATAGCAAGGTGACAATATGTTGGCTTTGACACCATATACCAACCATGATCAATGTATTTCTTCTCCTTGGAAATACTATGGTAAATTATAAGGGGAAATACTATGGTAAATTATATTAATATAAATCACACCTGTTTTGTTAGATATCAATGCTGCACTCTCGTGTAACTATGCGGGAACCAGCTAACTCTACTTGTAAGCCCCTCCATATGAGGAGAAGGCATTTGAGTAGCTTGGTTATCCGGTAGGTCCTGGTTTGGACACTGGATGGAAGCCATGTGTGGCCTGATGGTTGGACGGCTTCAAATAGAGTTGGCACACTGCCAACTAGGCTACATGCAAGTGCGGGAAGGCATCCCATGACTGACTGCATTGAGGGTAGATGGAGTATTTCCCGAGGCAGCCCACTCTCGGGTTGCGGGGCCTATTTGGAGTTCCAGATGATCCCGGATGGCTCTGGGCCGAACGGAGACAGTAGGAGATTGCTCTATTTTGTGCCACGGTCCTATCATGTGGTCGGTGGCCTATTTCGAGACCGTCGAACCCCAGTTAGCCGTTTTGGGCAAACTGGGTCGGTCACCCAATTGGGTCTAACCGACTACGACTGGTGACTATATAAGAGCAAGCCCGTGAAGCCCATATTCATCAGTGGCTACAGAAACCCTAATTCCTTAGCATCCAGCGTCCATCTTCTACTGTTTCTAGCATGCCATCGAAGCTTCTCACACAGGAGCGCACGACTGGGCGGTAGCGCCATCTATTGTATCAATTTTACAGTAATAAAAAATTTTGATTCTTCATACTATCTGCTTTTCTCTCTTGCATACGAGATCCTGTTATCTGTTGAGCACAAACATATTATTTTCTTACATGGTATTAAAGCTTGGACTCTAGCAAGAAGATTTGGTGGTGTGTTTTTGTTTGCGAGCAGATTGTGAGAGATGGCCCAGCCCGCAAGACTACGAAACCCACCGTTCGATGAAAGCAAAAAGTTGGACGGCTCTAACTATCCACTCTGGACGTTCAAGATGAAGACCATCCTAAGCGCATACGAGCTTTGGGATACTACTACTGGGGTGGACAGGAAGCCGGTTCTGAGACCGAATCCGACCAATGTAGCACAACAGATAGTACCAACTGCGAATGAGAACAAGAAGAAATGCAGATGCGTTGCGTTCTATTTTCTGCAGTGTAAGTGATTTTGTCATGGCCTTAATTCAAGATGTCACCACAGCGGAGAAGGCATGGATGGTCTTAAAAAATCAGTACGAGACCACGAATCAGACGCGGATTCAGAATCTAGAGACTCAACTCGCAAACGAGAAACTGTTTGAGTCTCAAATGGTAGAGAAGTTCATCACTAGGGTGAAGAATTTGCGCAATTAGATGACTGTGATTGGCATCACCATCACCAGCGAGAATCTAGAACGAAGGTGCATATGGATTCTCCCACCAAAGTACGACGGTCTTGTTATGGCACTGAATATGCAGAACAGAAATTCGCCCCTCAACTTTGAGGATTTCAGCGCAATGCTTCTGGAGGAGGAGATGTGTCAAAAGACGAGGACTAGAAAAGATTCGGCTTTCTGGGCTAGATCAAAGAAAGGTAAAGGTAAGGACTCTGGTAACCCATCTTCTTCTGATGTTAAAAAGAGAAAGAAGAAGATCAACTGCTTCTATTGCAACAAGGCAGGGCATGAGTAGAATGAGTGCCGGAAGAAGATTACAGATGAGAAGAACGGAGTAAAGAAAGAGTCCAGCAACAGCGCACAGGCAGTACCACTAGAGCTATTCATAGCAATTGAGGAGATTTGCACGGAGGCAGTT
Organism: Dipteris shenzhenensis; assembly: GCF_047967505.1. Classification (NCBI taxonomy): domain Eukaryota; kingdom Viridiplantae; phylum Streptophyta; class Polypodiopsida; order Gleicheniales; family Dipteridaceae; genus Dipteris; species Dipteris shenzhenensis. Next base: position 34,169,890 of record NC_141601.1, on the reverse strand, counting down.
CATGTACCTACATATGAACCTTGGATTATTGACAGTGGTGCATCGCGCCACATGACCAGTCGGAAGGATTGGTATACCTCTCTACATCCGGTAGGGAATGACATCCTAGTAGCAGTTGGCAATGATGCAAAATGTCCAGCAAAAGGAAAAGGTACGATTGCTCTCAAGTCAGATGGAGTTGTAAAATAGTTGTCCGATGTTCTTTACGTGCTAGATATCAAGAGGAACTTGTTGTCCATTTTTGTGATCATGGATTGGGACCTCAAAGTTCAATTCGATAACAATGGCGCACAGATTTTGGATCTTCAAGGGAAGGTCGTTGGTAAAGGTACATGGCGCAACAACATCTACGAACTCTCAGCTTTCAGTGCTTGAGCTGATGTGAGCAACACTAAGCTGTGGCATGAGAGGTTTGGTCATCTAAACCTTAGTTCTTTAAACGAGATGCATAAAAGTGGAATGATTGCAGACCTACCAGAAATTACAGATCTACTCGATGTATGTGAAGCTTGCATGATGGGCAAGCAGCATTGGCAGCCCTTTCCTAAAGAGGCCAGCAGGGCAAAGGCTCCTCTAGAGCTCATTCAGACGGACCTCTGCGGAAAGATGGAGACAGAAGCTTTGGGTGGTTCCTACTACTTCATGACGCTGATCGACGACTATAGTAGAAGGATATGGATATACTTCCTAAAGACTAAAGATGAGGCTTTTAGTAAGTTCAAAGAATGGCATGTAATAGTCGAGAAAGAAACAGGGAGGAAGGTGAAGAAATTGAGATCAGACAGAGGTGGTGAGTTCACATCAAGTGAATTCAAAAGTTACTACAAAAGTCACAGGATCAAGAGGCAGAAACCCCCACCACATACACCACAACAAAATGTAGCAGAGCGCAAGATGCGCGTCATTTGCGAACTGGGCAGGAGTATGATGAAAGGGAAAGATTTGCCAAAGACTTTCTGGGCTGAAGCATATAGCACGTCAGTTTACATTTTGAATCGTAGCTACACGAAGGCTGTGAATGGGATGACTCCACTGCAAGCCTTTTCTCATAAGAAACCTTCAACTACACATTTCAAAGTTTTTGGATGTAGCCGAAAATGTATTTTCTTGGGCTATAGTGAAGAGGCGAAAGGTTACCGTCTCTATAACCCTATTACCAAGAAGGTAATAGTAAGCCGTGATGTGGTCTTCTCAGAGCAGCTGCATCAATTGGAGGAGGATGCTTCCTTCCCAGACAACCAGGACCAGGATATCCATCCAGTATAGCCACCAACAGCAGACCGAACTCCCCCAATGGTGCTTGGGAGGATTCAAGATAAAGAAGAGGAAGAAGAGCCTGCAGAACCACTACGGCAACAACCATTCTTGAAGTGGGTAAAGTAGCCTTTGGATGGCAGAGAACCTCTTGCCATTGAGGAGGAACCATTCAAACAATGCTGGTCCAAGAGATTAGAGGAGCAAAGGAGGGCGCAAGAACACTTGGTCAACCACGCTTTGATGATAGAGGTGATCCGTGCTGAAGAACCTGTGTCTTGAAGAGGCACAGGGTGATGATAGGTGGATGGAGGCTATGCAATCGGAGTATGGCTCCATAATGAAGAACAACACTTGGGACCTTGTGGATCGACCACCAAAATGCAAGGTAATCGGCACCAAGTGGGTGTACAAGACCAAGTACAAGTTCGAAGGCATGTTGGATAAGTACAATGATAATCACATCATTACTCTTTCGCAGTACAACCTCTAGAGCTAAACCCTATTCCAAATAATGCCACATTCTAGCCTTTCATAAAGTATGCTTCTACCGTGTCTTTTATCAAGAAAGGATGCTTTTCCTTTCGATAATCCAAACAAGATTATTCTACTTTAAATGTTTCTTTCTCTTGGAAAAAGTTTCAAGAATCATTTGGGGAACTTTGAATGGAGGACCATCACCCCTATGTACAAACGCAACCATCATGGGTTGCAAGGTATGAATGCCGATGCCACATACATAATTATACTCATGGCACAACACCATACCATGCAACATGTTTCCAATCAATCCCATGAATGTATGTACCAAATTGACAAACAATGCATCCCGTTGTGCGTTGTGATAAGAAGACCAATGTTGCTCTTTCTTGTTGTGCCATAGGATCTTGTATCACAACTTGAATAAGTTGCACAATCCATGGCATAAGTAAGATCGTAAAGCTCATTATATAAGCTTAACCGTCCCTGACATTGTAAGACCTATAACTCATCAAAGAACAACACACAGGGGTTCTCTCAAGTATCACTATCCATCGCCTTAAATTTTTCTATATCAATACCATTGACAATGACATGATTCAAAGCATCCTTTGATAAACCAATGTCATAGGAGAACTTAAAATTATAGTGGTGGGCTTCAAGTTGCATTGTGCTTAGTGCATTTGAATTTACCTCTGCATAGGTCAACCTGCATGCAGATGGGCATCTTCGCTCATACATGCTTTGTTGATGGTCCGATTTCATCCATCTAATGGCCCAACTCTTGTCAGCCGTTTTACCTACATCTTGGCTTTTTCCTTGTTCAATTTATACTCTCGATCTACAAACTCTTCATGTAAATGTAGAAAAACATTAATGGCAAAAGGATTCACACAGGTACATGGTTTTGATTATCAGGATACTTTTGCTTCCATAGCTCGACTAACCACAATTCACAGTGTTTTGGCTTTAGCAGCATAGGAAATTTGGCCCGTGTTTCAGATGGATGTAAAATCTGCCTTTCTGAATGGAGATCTCAAGAAGGAGGTATACGTGGAACAACCACCAGGTTTTGTGATCCCCGGTTCAGAAGGTAAAGTCTATAAAGCTGAAGAAGGCACTTTATAGGCTAAAATAGGCCCCACGAGCGTGGTACCAGTGGATTGATGCCTACTTTAAAATGGGTTCAGGAGGAGCCCATCTGATGTAAATTTGTATATCTACAGCGTAGGAGGTAGGTGTATGATCATGGTCCTTTATGTGGACGACCTTGTCACAACAGGGAACCATGAAGAAAAGATCTCGCAGACAAAACAACTGCTAGGAAGAGAGTTTGAAATGACACAGATGCATTTTTGTTTGGGGCTTGAAGAGCTAAAACAGATCTTCATTTCACAGCTCAAGTATGCTAGAGAGATACTGAAGTCATTTGGCATGGTTGAGTGCAAGATAGTTGGTACCCCTATGGAGGTTGACGTGAAGCTCTCAAACGAGGATTCATCACCACTGGTGGACGAAGCGAAGTACATAAGGCTTGTGGGCAATTTGATTTACTTATGCAACACACGGTCGGACATCAGCTTTGCGACTGGTGTACTAAGCAGGTTTTCCAATAAGCCCCAGGAGAACCATTGGAGGGTAGGGATGTAGCTGCTGAAATACATCAAAGGCACACTTGATTATGGCATCACCTATACCAAGGGCAACATCTTGACCGGATTCTATGACTCAGATTGGGCAAGAGACGTGGACAGCAGGAGATCAGTGATAGGTTACTGTTTCTCACTTGGATCTGGAGTTGTGTCATGGGTCAGCAACAAGCAACCCACAGTTGCTCTTTCTTCTACCGAGGCTGAGTATAAATCATCATGTTTTGCTTCTTGTGAGGCAGTATGGTTGAGGAGGATTTTAGGGGACATGGGTGCAGTGCAGAACAAGCCTATGCAGTTATCATGTGACAATCAGAGTTGCATGGCAATTACAAAGAACCCTGTGTTCCACACTCACACAAAACACATTGAGATTCAATATCACTTTGTATGTGAGCTCATCATGGATGGAGAGGTCGACTTGGTGTACTGTTCGACTACAGACAATGCTGCGGATATCTTCACGAAGGCTCTTGGGAAGAGACTTGCTGGAGAGGCATCTTCATCAACTTGGCATTGGGCCGAAAAAGTAAGTTCACTTGTGGGTGGACATTGAGGGGAGGTGCTAGATATCAATGCTCCACTCTCATGTAACTACGCGGGAACCGGCTAACTCTACTTATAAGCCCCCCCATATGAGGAGAAGGCATTTGAGTAGCTCGGTTATCTAGTAGGTCCTAGTTTGGACACCAGATGGGGGCCATATGTAGCCTGATGGTTGGACGGCTTCGAATAGAGTTGGCACACTGCCAACTAGGCTACATGCAAGTGTAGGAAGGCATTCCATGACTGACCGCACTGAGGATAGATGCAGCATTTCTTGGGGCAACCCACTCTCGGGTTGCAGGGCCTATTTGGAGTCCCAGATGATCCCGAATGGCTCTGGGCCGAATGGAGATCATAGGAGAGTTGCTCTATCTTGCGCCACAGTTCTATCATGTGGTCGAAGAGGAGGAGTAGGCATGGAGGAGGAGGGAGGGAGGATGGAGGAGTAGGAGGGAGGGGGGAGGAGGAGCTCGTAAGCATTGTCAAAATCTTTAGGTCGAAACCTATGAACGTACCATTGAATGTCCAATCACAAGCCTACTTTCAATATAATAATGATAGTAAAAGTAAAAAAATGGTATAAATTCCTTGTAGTTAAATTATATTAGTATAAATACAAACCTATTTTAGCATATATTAATATAAATAAACACTTACGCCTTTATTTATGCGAAACTACGATGATATAATATTTTTGTTTTAATAATAATAATAATCTTATTATTACATTATGTTATTCCTCATAATAGTATTTTTAATGATAATACTAAATAATAATAATAAATAAAGATTATTTAAATAAAAACAATAATATCCATTTTGTTAAAACTACTACATAATAATAACACAATTTTAAAAAGAGCACTATATAATAATACAATTATTATTGTATGCTATCTCTTGAATGATGGGAGAGAAAGGGAGAGGATGAGGGAAGGAAGAGGATGCCAAGGAGGAGGGAGGCAGTGTAGTGGAAGAGGGGAGGCAAACAGAGGAGTAGTAGTGGCGATTAATGGAGGAGGAGGGGGAGCTTTAATGCATGGATTAGTTTGTTCTTTTTTCTACAAAATACCTAAAATATATAGCTATATAAGAGGACTTCAACTTTTTCCTCCTTCATTCCATGCGTGATAAATTTAGTGACATTGGCCATGAAGTTCTTGGAATTGCAGTATATAGATACCTTTTATTGGATGATTGATGCAATAATAAGATTGATGATGTTGAGGACATTGGCCATGAAGTTCTTACTAGAGCGAAGGACATAGATGCCCTTTGTGGGAGGATTGATGATATTAGTGACATTGGCCATGAAGTTTATATTGGAGTGGAGGATATAACCTATTTGTGATGCTAGTCTCATGATGTTAGCACTAGAAAGGAGGATACAGATGGCATTTCTAAAAGCTATAATAGAATCAATTCAACCACAAACTCAATCATTTGTTTTTGGCATTCAATTGACTTCAATGAGCTTGTCTACAATATTTCAATTTCTATTTCCAAGATATTACAACGGATCAAATAGGTCTCAAGGCCACACAACATTTGAATTTATAGATGAAGATGCAACATAAATGCATTCAATAGGAAATAGTCTCACCAGTTGGGAAATGAAAGTTGGTATTGTGCTAAAAAAGAATGTAAGTATTAAGAGGTGACAAATCATGGCACCAATTCTAGAACCTAAGAGGCATGTAATGCTGCCAGAATAGAATATACAAGAAACTATCATGAAAGTTTGTTGTAAAAAACTTTGAGTTACAAAAATTGATTGTGAGGCTATACATATGGGTATTTGGAGCAAGAAAGGAACAAAATAGACATAATCTTCTTTTGGAATTTTATTTCTACCTTTAAAAATCTCAAGAAAACTTAAAAACAACACTATACAAACCTTGATCGATGTCAATGATTGATGGGATAGCCCTTTGCAATCAAGTCTAACTAGGTTATCCCATGGGACCTACTGGTATATTAGGGATGAGGTCAAAGCAGAGTGATTTGTAAAGTTCATGTAAATGTATGAAAGTTAAAAGGACAAAGAAACACGGTGAATGCATCCATGGCTTTAAAGAAAATATTTAAAGACAATGCATTGCCACAACCTCATCTTTGTCATACCATGCCTGACAGAAGTATAGTGTGCCAATGTCATCTTCCTCTAGAAATGTCAGAGAAGGTTGTGCTAAAGATTATTAAATAAAACTTTACAAGAAAGACAAGAAAGAAAAATTTCAAGTTCTACTATTTACAAATTTAGGTGTGGACAATTTTGCAATGTGAAAACAACATCAAAGCAATGGATGCCAAAATGCTAGAAAATGTGACCAAATTTGAGGAAAGTATATACCACGATAGGCAATCCATTCACATCATGTGCATGATGCAAGAAAGTTGTATGCTTATTGGAGGGAGGAAGATACGTCAAACATGAATAAGTCCATGTGGATCACCATTGATGGAATGGATAAGAAGAAAAACCTTGCCAAAGTACAAGCACACCCCACCTCCATTGGAGGGTAAACATGGGCTTAAATCTCACTTGTGGCAAGTATTAGTACATTAATATCGACTCTTTAATGATGCATGGATTGATAGTTTGTATGAACATGAGTAACCAAGTGGCAACATCCACCACCATGAAGGCAATATGAAAAGTCAAGGATGCACGTGGATGTTTACCTCGCATCTTGCACTGATAATTGTTGGAGAGCAAACAATCATAGATACATATTTGTTTGTGCCTCTATGTTGGTTACCTTGAAAATATTTGAAGATGTGGAAATGGGTTTTCTTATTGTCGGTCACACTCACAAAGACATAGATCAAATATTTAATGTTACATCTGGAGAGTTGAAGTCAAGGGACTTTTGACTATGGAGGATATGGTAGCAAAACTTTGGTGGTGCTCAAAATGAAGAATCAAAACTCGTTATCTTGGAGAGGATGTTAGACTAGAGGAAAATCATAGAGTCACATTTGAAACAAGGAGATGCTACACGAATAGGTCACACAAATCCACATTACTTTAGAATTAAGATGCATGACAACACTCCAGTGATGCAATGGAAGCATTTGAGATAAGGATATGATGAATTATTAGGTCACATGAATCCATATTACTTCAAGTTTAGCATGCACGACAAGACTCCAGTGATGCAGTGGAAGCACTACTTAGGAGATGGAGATGATTTATGGAGTCAGCCATGCACTTTATTATAAAAAATAACAATGTTGGTAGAAGCTAGATTTGTTCTCACAAAAAACAAAACACTTGACATACATGAAATAAAAGGCTTGCAAGCCTTCATTTCTCATATTAGAAGTATGATGCAAAAATACCCAAAATAATCATGTAAAAATATGGAGATAATCAAGTCAAATGGATCTTTTATCCAACTCTTGTGGAACATCTAAAAGAGAAATAAAAATTATTGAGCATAGAATACTTAGATTTATATTTGCCATGATAATATAAATCAAGACGATTTAGATTTGTTAGATATACTATAACTATAACTATAAATGATCTAGATTTGTTAGATATACTATAACTATAGATATGGAAGAAGTTGAGCAATGCCTTTTACCTTGTAGATTTTGTGGAAGAAAATGTGATAAGCCCTTACCAGAGTTTGTGACAACTTTGAAAGAAATGCACAAGCATAAGAGAAGATATCCTATGCACCAACAAACAACATGTCTTTACACCACCTCTATGGTGATATCAACAGAGTATCAACAACTCTTGAATTATCATATTTACATCATTATATATATTTACAACTCATTTGGTAATTAATTAAGAAATGAATCAGCATTTAATCAAGAAATTAATAAGTAATGAATTAAGAAATTCATTAGTAGTTAAGTGAGAACTTAATTACAAATAGAAATTTATTCATAGTCAATTAAGAAATTCATTAATAATTAATGAAAAATTAATTGATTGATAAAGTAATTAATTAAGGGAGAGTTTAGACCACCCGCCCACCCATGGGATCTTGAAAGATGTCCTGGTGGGTGGTGGTTCAGAGCACTTGCAGGAAAGGTTTAAAAAGATGTCCCAATGCATGGTGGTTCAACACACCACTTGCAGGAAAGGTTTAAAAAAAAAAAAGAACATTATTTAGAGAAAAAACCCATTGGATGAGTGGTAAGAAGGGCCCCTCTGAGCCAATTTATGGGGGTTCACAATCCCCAATAGAATTGTCTCACACACATGGAAATCTAGTTGCCCTCTTAGTTGTGGCCTCCTCCTGCTGGAAATCTAGTTCGGGCCCCCTTTTTTTATTGGTCCAGCTCAGTGTACCTCCCTTCCCACCCGATTGTGAGAGGTTGTCCAGGTGGGCAGCGTGAACCCCTCGTAATATAGGAAAAGAGAGAGAAAGAAGAGGGGAGAGAGAATATGTGAGCAAGGAGGAAATGTATGTGGGGGGAGGGAATGAAAGAGGAAAGAGAGAAATAAGGTGGGGGAAAATCTAGGCGCATCACACAAATCCTTAAACCACTCCATGCCCCCCCGCATGTTGGGGGAAACTTCCCCTTTCCCCATCATAACCTTCAGTAGGAATATTTTTCCTTCACATTTTGTTCCCCACCCACACCTCCATTTGTTTCAAAGGAAATAGCTATTGGAGGTGACCTATGTAGTATTCCCATTTACCCATTTTAGAGTATACTAGGTGACCATGAAGTCCAGGTGGTGGTTGTACAAAAAAACTCAAAATAAGATAAAAAATCTAAAAATTATGAATATGGTGTTACAAGATATGGGTGTCTAAAGATAGGGTAGAATTTACTATAACCAAATTTAGTGATAGCAAATCCTACCCTATCTCTAGATGTCCATATCTAGTAAAATCTAGTGTGTACCTAGAGGGTTAGGAACTAATAGTTAGAATAAATGTACAATCAATGACCGTGTGATACCAAATAGTCCAATGTGCAAGTTTTTCATGTTAGGCATGCTTCTTCTTGGGCTCTTTTGATTGAATGACATGTAGTTGACTCATGCTCTGTATTGTTTTCGACCTCCCTTATAGGCCTACACATGCCAGAGTGGACACTTCTTGGGAGATTCTAGTGAGCATTTCAGCGTGGCATGTTTGGAGATCCAGATGTATAGAGGCTTTAGATTGCCCCCAGATCCAGATCTATAGAGGCATTGTTATCCCCCAGATCCACTATCCCCACAAATTGGCTAGTATTTGGATAGATAATATACACATCTTGATGGCCATTTTGGTCAGCATGAAAGGGTCTTCTCAATAGCTTCTACCAAGAGGACCAAGAGCATGCACGTGTGTGTGTGTGTGTGTGAGAGAGAGAGAGAGAGAGAGAGAGAGAGAGAGAGAGAGAGAGAGAGAGAGAGAGAGAGAGAATTATTGAATTTCACTATTAGTTATTATTATTTTTGTTTGTATGCATTGAGTATGCATTATGGACCATGAAAGTTCTCTATATGTGTGTGTGTGTGTGCATGCACATGCATGCGTGCAAGCATGTGAGTCTATGTGTGTTTATGCATGTGTGTATGTGTTTAATAGGGATAATGAGAATACTATAGGAATTGAAAGTGCGTGTGCATTTGATAAGGTAGTGAAAGTGTGTGTCGTGTGTGTGTGAGAATACTAGGGCATGTGTCATTGTGTGTGTGTGTGTGTGTGAGAGAGAGAGAGAGAGAGAGAGAGAGAGAGAGAGAGAGAGAGAGAGAGAGAGAGAGAGAGAGAGAGAGAGATCAAACATGACTTGAATTTTCTATAGCACTGATGTGTCAGTCACTAGTGTGGAATACATGGTTGTTCTTGGACTTTAGATGACAAAATTAGTGGTAAGAAGTAGAGTCTATCTCACCACTACATCTCCTGACAATGACTTGTTGTAAAGAGACATAGTGGTGGTGAGAAAGATTGCTTCTTGTTTCACTAAATATCACCTGAATTCTCAAAACCACCATGCATTCCATACTAGCCCTAAACCACATTCCTTTTATTAATCTTTATAATTTATTAACACGTAAAAGAGTTTAAACATTTATTGCCACTAAGGGAGAAATGGCGTCTCAGAACGCCCTTGTAATAAGCATGTCATCAACATATAAAATCAAAATAAAAAGGCAGCCATCTGATTTTGTGTAGAGGCAATGATCTGTCTTACTCCTTGTGTACCCTTGGGATTGCATAAATGCATCAAACTTACGATACCACTCCCTAGGAGCTTGCTTTAGCCCATAGAGACTTTTATGAAGCTTGCATACCATCTGTTCTTTGCCTTGCACAACAAACCCTTCTGGCTGCTACATATAGATGTTCTCATGAAGATCTCCATGTAGAAAAGTTGTTTTTACATCCATTTGGACAAGCTCCATGTCCTCTCTGGCAACCAATGCAAGCACTATATGAAGGGTAGTCATCTTCACCACTGGGGAAAAGATCTCATCAAGGTCAATACCCTTCTCCTGCTTAAAACCCTTGGCTACCCACCTCACCTTATACTTAGGCAATGCATCTACTGGAGACATCTTCAGCTTGTAAACACATTTGCATGGCAATGCATCCTTTCCTTTGCGCAAATAGACCATGGTAATCCCAAGTAGCATTCTTCATCAAAGAATCCATCTCTGACTGCATAGCCTTCTCCCACTTATGCTTGTCAGCATCAAGGCTCACCAAATCTGTCAACATGAGATAATCTAGAGATGGAGCATATCTCTGTGGAGGTCGTGTAGACTCTAGTGGAACGTCTCAACACTTGCTCACCATGAGCATCCTGCTGTCCCAACTGATTTTCCTGCATAACTTGAGGTTGTCCACCTAGATGTGGCTTTCCCACCTCACGATCTATGGGTTGTCCATGCCCTCCATCATGTGGAATAGGTTGTGCATGCCTCTCATATGGTGGTTGTCCATCCTCTTGAAACACCACTTTGTGTATCTCAATAGTCTTTTCTATCTTCTTGTGCATCTTGTCCTCATTAAATATAATATCATGGCTGCGTACTATCTTCCTAGCCTCTGGATCCCACAATTGGTATCCCATCTCACCTGAATCACCATATCCAAGAAAAATGCTCTTCCTTGACTTTGGATCAAGCTTGTTGCATTTTTCCTTAGGGATATGAACATAAGCTTCATAGCCAAATACATGAAGATGCCCATAAGATGGTGGCTTGCCTGACCAAACCTCTTCTGGCACTTTCCCATCTAGTTCCTTGCTAGGTGATCTATTCATAAGATGTACTACTGTCTTGATAGACTCAGTCCAAAAGCCATGAGGTAGACTGGCATTAGAAAGCATGCTTTTATTCCTTTCTTGAATAGTTCTATTCATCTTCTCAAAAACCCCATTCTGAGAAGGATTCTTAGGAGTAGTCAACTCCCGCTTGATGCCATGTAGCTCACAAAAATTCTTAAATGCATGAAAGGTATACTCTCCTCCATTATCGCCTGACTGATTTTCAACAAATGCTAAGAACTTTTGAAATGCATCAAAGACATCACTCTTCTTCCAAAGAGCATAGGCCCACACTTTCCGTGTAGCATCATCAATGAAAGTAGCAAAGTAAGAAGCACCACCCAATGAGACAGTAGGCACAGGTCCACACACATCACTGTGAACCAACTCCAATGGTTCAAGCCTCTTCTTGCCCAAAGATTTTTTATGTGAAGACCGTGTTTGCTTCCCATACATGCAATGCTCACACATGCTAAAATCTAAAAAATTAAACATGGGAACATACTGCAAACTAGAAAGTATTTTCATTCCTGTCATGCTCATGTGTCCCAACTGACAATGCCACAAAGAGATAGATGGCTGCTCGGTCACATTGATTACATTATCTCTTATGCGTGACACATGCATTGAGTACAACATTCCATGCTTGGAACCTCTAGCAATCACAAGTGACCCTTTGCTAATTTTCCATGTATTGTTGCCAAAAAACACATGATAGCCATCATCATAAGCTGTCCCGTACCATCAAGCTCTTTTTCACATTTGGAACATGCCTAACATTCTTGAGTACAAATGTAGAACCATTGAGAAGAGACAAGTGGATATCTCCCACTCCAACAATGTCACATGGATAATCATTTCCAAGTCTCACGGTTCCTTTCTTTCTTGCATCATAACATGGTGAACCACTCCCTATGTGGAGTGACATGGAAAGATGCTCCTGAGTCTAGTATCCAATTATGTGACAATGCATCATCACTAGTCACAAGAAAAGCATGCTCAAACATAGAGGGATAAAGAATGTCACCCTCATCACTATTGTTACTTATGGCATTCACTTCCTCTATATTGACCGTGGATTTCTCTTCCTTCTTGGGCTGCACATTAGCTTTGCCTTTGCCTTTATTGTTCTTCCATTTGTAGCAATCCTGTTTGAAATGGCCTTTCTTCCCACAATAGAAGCATTCCAAATCCTTTTTGGCATGGGATTTTCCTTTAGATTTGCTTCTAGACTTGCTTGTATTTCTGTCGTGGTATTCCCCCCTAGAATATGACCTCCCTCTCACATTGAGAGCACTTGAACTTTTGGTTCTAGCATTGTTCTTTCTATTTACCTCCTTAGTGAGAAGGCTACTCTCAACATCACTGCTTATCAGGCCTCCTACATGGGATGAATTGCTTATAGTAGTCCTAAAAGTGTCCCATTTTTCAAGAAGGGTGACCAATAAGAACATTGCCTTAACTGAGTCATCAAAGGCAATTTTTTGAGCTAAAAGTTGATTGAAAATTGTGTTAAACTCATTTAAATGGCTAGACATTGAAGTCCGTTCTTCCATGCGAAGATCTATGAGTTTCTTCAGCCAATACACTTGACAAGCGGCACTTTGCTTCTCATAAAGATCATGCAACTTTGTCCACACACCATAGGCACCACCTGTAGTATCTTTCACATTGAAATACACCGATTTTGAAAGTGTGAGCATGATCGTGGAGCATGCAAATGCATCCAAGTCCTTCCACTCTTCATCATCTTCCCAATCCTTTGGCTTTATGCGTTTGCATTTTATAGGCTTTACTTGCTTCTTCTGCACCAGAACATTGTAGGTTGTGCATGCCTCTCATATGGTTGTTGTCCATCCTCTTGAAACACCACTTTGTGTATCTCAATAGTCTTTTCTGGCTTCTTGTGCATCTTGTCCTCATTAAAGGTAATATCATGGCTGCGTACTATCTTCCTAGCCTCTGGATCCCACAATTGGTATCCCATCTCACCTGAATCACCATATCCAAGAAAAATGCTCTTCCTTGACTTTGGATCAAGCTTGTTGCATTTTTCCTTAGGGATATGAACATAAGCTTCACAGCCAAATACACGAAGATGCCCATAAGATGATGGCTTGCCTGACCAAACCTCTTCTGGCACTTTCCCATCTAGTGCCTTGCTAGGTGATCTATTCATAAGATGTACTATTGTCTTGATAGACTCAATCCAAAAGTCATGAGGTAGACTGGCATTAGAAAGCATGCTTATATTCCTTTCTTGAATAGTTCTATTCATCTTCTCAGAAACCCCATTCTGAGAAGGATTCTTAGGAGTAGTCAACTCCCGCTTGATGCCACATAGCTCACAAAAATTCCTAAATGCATGAAAGGTATACTCTCCTCCATTATCGCCTAACTGATTTTCAACAAATGCTAAGAACTTTTGAAATGCATCAAAGACATCACTCTTCTTCTAAAGAGGATAGGCCCACACTTTCCGTGTAGCATCATCAATGAAAGTAGCAAAGTAAGAAGCACCACCCAATGAGACAGTAGGCACAGGTCCACGCACATCACTATGAACCAACTCCAATGGTTCAAGCCTCTTCTTGCCCAAAGATTTTTTATGTGAAGACCGTGTTTGCTTCCCATACATGCAATGCTCACACATGCTAAAATCTAAAAAATTAAACATGGGAACATACTGCAAACTAGAAAGTATCTTCATTCCTGTCATGCTCATGTGTCCCAATCGACAATGCCACAAAGAGATAGATGGCTGCTCAGTCACGTTGATTACATTATCTCTTATGCGTGACACATGCATTGAGTACAACATTCCATGCTTGGAACCTCTAGCAATCACAAGTGACCCTTTCCTAATTTTCCATGTATTGTTGCCAAAAAACACATGATAGCCATCATCGTAAGCTGTCCCGTACTTATCAAGCTCTTTTTCAGATTTGGAACATGCCTAACATTCTTGAGTACAAATGTAGAACCATTGAGAAGAGACAAGTGGATATCTCCCACTCCAACAATGTCACATGGATAATCATTTCCAAGTCTCACGGTTCCTTTCTTTCTTGCATCATAACATGGTGAACCACTCCCTATGTGGAGTGACATGGAAAGATGCTCCTGAGTCTAGTATCCAATTCTGTGACAATGCATCATCACTAGTCACAAGAAAAGCATGCTCAAACATAGAGGGATAAAGAATGTCACCCTCATCACTATTGTTACTTATGGCATTCACTTCCTCTATATTGACCGTGGATTTCTCTTCCTTCTTGGGTTGCACATTAGCTTTGCCTTTGCCTTTATTGTTCTTCCATTTGTAGCAATCCTGTTTGAAATGGCCTTTCTTCCCACAATAGAAGCATTCCAAATCCTTTTTGGCATGGGATTTTCCTTTAGATTTGCTTCTAGACTTGCTTGTATTTCTGTCGTGGTATTTACCCCTAGAATATGACCTCCCTCTCACATTGAGAGCACTTGAACTTTTGGTTCCAGCATTGTTCTTTCTATTTACCTCCTCAGTGAGAAGGCTACTCTCAACATCACTGCTTATCAGGCCTCCTGCATGGGATGAATTTCTTATAGCAATCCTAAAAGTGTCCCATTTTTCAAGAAGGGTGACCAATAAGAACATTGCCTTAACTGAGTCATCAAAGGCAATTTTTTGAGCTAAAAGTTGATTGAAAATTGTGTTAAACTCATTTAAATGGCTAGACATTGAAGTCCCTTCTTCCATGCGAATATCTATGAGTTTCTTCAGCCAATACACTTGACAAGCAGCACTCTGCTTCTCATAAAGATCATGCAACTTTGTCCACACACCATAGGCACCACCTGCAGTATCTTTCACATTGAAATACACCGATTTTGAAAGTGTGAGCATGATCGTGGAGCATGCAAATGCATCCAAGTCCTTCCACTCTTCATCATCTTCCCAATCCTTTGGCTTTATGCGTTTGCATTTTATAGGCTTTACTTGCTTGTTCTACACCAGGACATTGTAGATTTGCTCCTTCCGATAGGAGAAGTTTGTGCCATCCAACTTCTTAATGTTAAACAATGCATTCTCTGATGCCGAAGCCATCACAATGGATGACAGACCAACCAGGATACACTGCACCAAAGTACCAAACTCAAGCCCAAAAAATATCAACTGCAATGACAACAGCCCCACAGTCATTGTCACAAATACATGTTCTGTTGTAAGTGACATCAGGGCATCCCAAAACTAGCCAATAGCTTTTGCACGGTAGCTTCGATGTAAAAAGTGTAAACAGAAGAAATGTAGCTTGTAGAAAACTCTACAACTTCTTAGTTTATAGCAAGTCCAAAATCCTTATGGATTTTATTATATCTGCTGTTGGAAACCACCACCTGCAAACTTTTACTGCTGTAATAATAATTTGCAATAATTTTAACTTGTTTTGAACTATCAATGTCTTCCTAACCATAACTCGGTTGCCTTTGCTATAAACACCAACCAACAGATCTACAAACTTCTAGTTTACTATAAGTCCAAATTCATTATGGATTTTTCGATATTCATTGCTGAAAGCAAGCCCCTGCTCACTTTTTCTAGATGCTGTCATAAACTATCAAAACTGTAAATCATAGGCATACCGGGCATCATAACTTTTTCTCTGAATCTCGAATTGAAATGCTTTCAAAAACAAGATTATAGATTGTCCAAAAAACTAAAACTTCTTAGTTCAACTCAGAAGACAATTCCTCATGGATTCTCTGATATTCACTTCTGAAAACAGCCACCTGCTCACTTTTTACTACTGTCACGACTGCAAATTGCCAATCACCAACTTTTCCTGAAGCATTTGAGGCATAAATTCCAATGAAATAGCCTAACAATTCTGAAAAATTGTTGTCCAGAAAATTCCCTTAGTGGGAAGAGTACTGCACTCATAGAAAACAATCCCTTCTTGGGATACAAGACAGCTTCAGAAAAACACTACTCACTTATGCTCACTTTCTTAGCTAAAGAAAGGCTCAAAATGCATTAATTGTAAGCAATCACTTTCAGCCAATCTTTGGCTTGATATGCATCAACTTGAAGGGATAAACCCAACTGAAATCTGACTGTACCAGCTGCCTTTGATCAACTAGTGTTGGAAGCATTATCAAACACCACATTATTGGCATGCACATAGTGGGCCTGCAACATGTACCCTCCTTTGTACAATGCATGTACTTCCTCTTGACTCATGTCAGCTCCATTGTCAACTGGCCATTGTTATAGTGGCACTATGGGTGGATTCACAACGTTATTGTTTACATGTCATGTATGAGTCACATCATCAGGAAAAAACCACATGGATTTCATTGTATCACCCCCACTTTAAGACCTCTTTCCAAATAATCATGGGACCACAGTGTTGTCCATTGCCTTACCCAAGATGATATCCTTACCACATTTTTTCTTGCCACCACTTGTGCCCATGTGTATGACTTAACTGCCACTATGAATGCACCTAATTTCCCAAAACGTTTTGTGAATCTTATTTTCCACTGGATATTGCACTCGCTAGACATGATTACTTTGGCAATGCATATCTTCAAGGACCCCAACACAAGCTTTGTGTAGTCCTATCTGAGCATGATTTAACACAACAGCCAACCAATTCCCATGTTTCAATTCAGACATGTTTACAATAGGCATGTTTGTGTGCTCCTCTTCTCCCAAAGTTTATGAACCAAAATAAATTCCCATCTTTGGTCAAAGAAAAATTTGCATGGTAACTCATTTCAAACCAAGCAAATCTTTGAAACCTTCAACATACACAGTGCATGAGTTGATACTTATAGCATTCATGTAGGGTGCCCAATGAGAATATATCACATGCCACCATGATAGCTAGCTATCCAAGGAATGCAATTGTTGGAGGTATGCGGCAACAATTCGTTAGAAGGCTTTGATAATATTGTATTTTCCCTTTGCATCTTCTTCATGCTCTGCATTTCTCCATAACTCACATAGTTCTATATGCCTATGGCTATGTTCCACCACTATGCATTGTTTGGTATGCTTTATCAAACTACCTTTAAAATGAAATAATCAGCTTCTTTCCCTACCTTCTAGTGGTGTACATTGATCTTTTCCATAAACTTGCCGAATTTTATTTCATAGCCTCATCTGCCATGAAGCCATGGAACTTAACATCCGTCACACCATGGTTTCTCATCATAAGGTTTAATGTCTCCGGAAATTTTCACTATGCTATTGCATCTTCTACTTTCATCTAACAAATGGCTATTGTCTATAGACTTTGAATACTGCACCAACAAAAAGTTAATTAACATTTTCCAAAAAGTTAATATTCAAATGAAGTGAAGGGTGCTCAATTTGCATGCCTCGGGTCATACGCATGTGCTGCCATTGTAGACCAACCAAGCACCCTTCACACATGATCAAAGCACTATTGGGCCAATGGGCCTAGTATATACCCCTTTGTACCATACATACATAATAAGAGCTTACCTTGATCTGGGTGAGTTAGCACCCAGAATTTCGGCGTTTTCCCTTTCTTTGTTGCTCTACGATAAGACCTCCTCTCCATCAATTGGTATCAGAGCTTGGTTGAGAGAAGCCAACAAGGAGACTATAGCATTGCGGTGTTATTGTGCCAAGGACCCAAACTTGTTGTGTGGAGTCTCCTACTACCCATGGGCTACCCCTGGGAGCTGTATTTTGACATATACTAGCTCGTTTTTATTGTTTTAGCCATATATATCAGGTTGCCTCAACTGTTCCAGCAATCTATTGCCTTGTTTGAGCAGGGGAGAAGGAGTGAGGTTGCAAAAAGGGGAAAGAGAAGACAAAAAAAAATAATTTTTGTTGCAGCAGATGATAGGATCATGAAGGCAATCTATTTGAAAGCAGTGGTTGTGAGGGAGCATGTCATTAACCAAAAATAGCAAGGTTGTATTTTAGGTTTAAAGCTCTATAAACAACTTCTTATGGAAGTACTTACAATATGCCCATAAGAGGTACTCCACAATACACATGTGCAGACTTTGTCCAAAGGTTTGAGAATGAGAAGTTCATGGCTTGCAACCATGTACTTTGTTTACGTAGTGATTTTGGGTCTTGACATAAACCATAACATATGTATCCATCAAGCAAAACTATCTGCAGTGGAACTCTTCCACATTGATGGATTTGAGGCTAAAAAAATTATTTAAAACTTGAATTTTGGTAGATGAAATATGGGATTTGATGATGAGGCTCAATTTGTGCTCAAATAGCCAACTTATGGCCTCCAAAACAATGGTAAAAATTGACCAAATTTCGATAAAAGGGTTTTCTTTTGGGAACTTACCTAATGATTGCTAGTCTCATGAGATATAGTTAGTTGAGTTAGTTTAAGCCAATGACTTCAATATTAGTTAAGTTGTAGTAACTAGAATTGTGTGGTTAGCAGGTGGTAGATCAGTTTGGTTTAAGGGGTTTAGTTAGGTTGTACTAGATCTAGAATTGTTTTAGTTTGTATGGTTGGACAATATGTAATTGAACTCTTTTAATAAGTATTTTGAATCGAATTGCATTTTGTTTCTACACTTGGCTAATGGGAACATTGCTTCCTTTTTAGGGTACGTATGAGCACTTTAGAGTTTGTCCAAAATGTGGTGCATCATGCTAAAGGGAACATAAACAAGGTTTAGAAGTATCAAGTAAGGTTTTATAATACATGGCCATGCTAATACACAAACATATGTTCTAATGTGCATCACTGGCTCAACTTATGGATCAGCATGCCCACAACCATCCCACATATGGAACATTAAGGGTATATATTTATGGAAGGGCATGGAGAAAAATGTGGCCAAAATTTAAGGATGGGCCACATTATCTATGGATTTCATTGTAAGAGATGGTTTGAATTCATTTCCTCATCAATTGACATCTTAGTCTACTTGGCCAGTGGTAGTAGTGAATGAAAATATTCCTCCATGCCTCATTATAAAGAAGGGACATATGATGCTATCACTTATTATCCCAAGGAATCATAAGGTGAAGAATATGGATGTGTCTCTAACTCCTTTGGTGGACAAGTTGCAAACTTTATCAAATGGATTTTCAAGCTCAATTATCCACTAAAATTTATTCCTAAGGATAACATTAATATGGAAAAGATATGATTGTCTTGGCATGCATGATTGCTCATATACATATTACAACACATGACTCATGTTTGCTATTTTAAAGACTCACCATCTCAAGATATTATGATTTCCTTTTGTGTGGCGATAAGTCACGTAAATTCCACTCTAGAAATCTAGGTAAGTTTGTGTGAAAGACATAGGAAATTTCTTCTCATAGATAACCTATACTACATGCATCTAAATATGAACATTCCAAGGAGTTTGATATTCCACAAACAATGAAATATAGGGATTGTTGAGACTTTGGATGGATCCTGATGCCCATCAACCTCCCTCTAAGCATGAACCAACTCTAGATAATTATAGTCTTCCAACTTGGAAATATTTAAAAGTCACTTATCTTTAGGATCCAATGCATATATTCAACAATGTGGCTACATAAATTTGAAAATATACGATTGGTGATAGAGACACTATCAAAGCCCACAAAGGCCTAAAGAATATGGGAATGAAGAGGAGATTGTGATCAAGAGTAGCCCCTAACAAGGTGACGATACTTGTGCTCTTACCAAAATAGATAAGAAATCTATGAAAGGCATAATTTCTAGTATGAAAATCTAAACGTGGGATTCCTTGAAGGGTTTCTTTATGAGCTGATTTAGCACACAAATTGATAAGAGATTTCAAGCTTGGTAATGGTCAAGTAGATCAACATGTTAATGAGTTGTCTATATTGTTTAGGATCCAAAGCTAGAGAATTTAAAGGACTAACAATTTGATGTTGCTTTCGATAGAAGTTGGGAATGGATTGTAGACATATAGATGTGAACTGCTTAAGTAACCCATGTGCATACTTTCCCTGAGAAAGTGTAGTGCTTGTGTTATCCTACCATATTTCCATCCCAATAAAATCATGGAGTTTGAGGTGAGGGAGAACGTGAGACTAGAGATCGAGTGATCAAGAGGATAAGGAGAATGAGAAGCACGAGGAGAGAGATTAAGCCATCTTTCAACCATTTTGCCATTTTGTAGCTCTCTTGGCATGTATTCATTTTTGTACTACCCTCTTTCAAAGGGAACTTTTGTAATACATGAGAATTTTGCACATTTTTCAATTTGGTAGCTCAAATGTCATGTATTCATTTTTGTATTACCATATTTTGAAGGAAAATTTTGAAATAAAAGATATATAGAGGGGCAATTAAAAAGCAAAAACACAATGATGCGGCTAGATACCCATATTAACATTTTCTATTACTATTAGGGCCTAATGCCTATACTAATAGGTCTTTTGTGATGAATATACCAACAACCATGCTGATGTTCCTCCATGCAGCAAAGAATTCATCAGGATATATATTGGAAAGCAACCAATACATTGTAGTGTCCAAGCGAGCAAAAATGACATCTAAAGAAACAATTATGTAGAAAACCTTATCCAATCATGGCATAAAAAGAGACTATTGACTTCCTCTCACTTGAAGATGCATTGGAGCTTATGATGGAACAAGAGTCGAATCTTTTAGTATTCCTTTTCCTTTCCTTTCCAAGATGATGGTCTCTCGATTTAACATGCAACATCATAACATCTATCTCCTTTGTCTCTAAGCTAAATGTTTCTAAGAAATGCACTCACAGCTTATGATACTCTAAGTGTAATAGTGTATGTTGGTTACAACTATGACAAGTTATCCTTGACTCCACTATTACAAAAAAAAATCAAATTTCAACATTAATTTTGACATTTTTCACTTTAAAATTATAAAACGATAAAATGTTTCTAAAATTGATGCGTGTCAAGATAAGCATTCAAAATTTGATAGGGAAAACATGGATATGAATGTTGCAAATTTTGTCTAATATACACAAAACCTAAGTTAAAAATGGTTGCTCATTTGTCTTCTTCCACATTCTCTCATGAACACATGTTGTTTGTATATAAATGCTATTACTATAACTGCATGCCACATCTTTCCATCTAATCTATTGGGTTGTAGTTGCTCACATCACTATCATTTGCAATAGTAATGCATTTAAGACTCACAATAAAAATTCCAAGAAATCGTGATATTTCACTAACCTTACAATTGACTACTCATCCTCTTTCCCATTACTTCAAATGTAATCCATGCCAAAAAATTTTCCTCTGTTGAAACTCAACTAGAATTGAAGAATTCTCACCAAGGCCATTGGTGGAATCCTCACCACGACTGTTGGTGGAATTTCACCAAAACTTTCAACTACCCTCTTGTTCATGTGTTGCCATCTCCTTCACTTTTGGGTCTTCATTGCCGTTTGCAAAGTCTTAGAGTTGGGTCCATGGATTTTCTTTTCACTTTCCTCATTTTCCCAAGCATTTTCTATGTGGTGGAGCCCTTTAGTCTGGGGGTACAAAATCCACCAAGTCCTATACATGTTTGAATTCACTAGGGCTAATCGAAAAGTGACCCCAAGAGAAGAAGAGGATATAAATGATCACTCCTTTCCTCCTCTATGGGAACAATTTTCTACAAATACAAAGTAGCTCTCAAATATTCTACAAAACACAAAATAGGATGGATCCCTTGGACAACCCAAAAATGATGAATTATCACCATCCTTATCACATCCCAAAAATCAACCACTATGCCATTTTAAAACGTTTGCCTTCTTTAACTACAAAGCAATCCCAAGTGGGTCAAAAGAATACTTTGTTGCAATCAATAATGAGATCCTTGTGTTTTTTTGTTCATGCACATGTGCATGTGTACCTGTGCATGTATGCTTATGCATGTGTGCTTGTGTGTTAGGCCTAAGGATCCACTCATGGTAGTAGGTAGCGGTTTTGCAAACTATATGCAAGTTAAAAATACATTTTTGATTGGAGTGAAGTATAAAATACAAAATGAGGTAGAAAACCCTTTTCATTTTGGGATCAAGGTGATCATTTAAGGCATTGATCTCATTGGCAACTATACTAAAAACCCATTCTAGTTGAGGACTATTACTTGCATCCATCCAAGAGAGATAATGTTAGAATATACATAGCAATTAGCTTGGGATTGCATGTGTTATAGACCAACATTGCTTGTTACTGCAATGTGGGATATGAACTAGCATCAATCAACCAAGAGATCTAGCAAAATCATAACCTTGAAGAGAAACTTTTGGCTAAAGGTGAAAAGATAGAATTAGGTTCCAAGATCATGAGGTAAAATTGAATATCTTATTATAATGAGTTGCATCATGAAAAAAGGAAAGAAATTGTAGTGAGTGGCACTTGAATCATACTTTATTTCTACCCTTAAGGATGGATGATAATTGCTTGTTGGATAATTTATTTAACATAAATCAATGAGATTGTTGAGCATGAAAAGAAGGCAAGGGAGGCTACTCATGGTGATGGTGACTAACACCAAACTTCCCTTAAATTGAACCTTTAACAACGTAAGTAATAGAAAATTTAAAAGGGAATTGATATATTTTCCATTTATAAGGAAAATTTATGGACTAGATATAAGAGTGGCCAAATAGTGTAAAGGGAGCCATTAAGATATAGTATAAGAAAAAATAGAAACTATAAGGCTAACATCATAGTCTACCAGTACCATATGGCCAGGAAAACTTTTTGTTAATAATTGAAAAAAGGATAGAATTAGATCAACTTAGAAATAAGATAAATGCAACCACAATCATATCTTTGATAGATTCATAGAAAAACTTAGCATAAACTTGCAAGGTTTCATCCCATAGTTATTTTCTCCCACTCCCCATTGACATTGAAACATGAGGATAAAAGTGAATATCATAACAATGCAGAGGTACTTTTTAGGCTATACCTAGATAATATTTTAGCTAATGTAGCGCATAGCATTTGCTATGACAATAATGTAAAAGCATTGACATTAGAGCGACTGAAAGCCTATGACACTTTGATCAAAACTGAGTGAGAGAGTAGATAAGAGTCAAATACTAGTAGAATTATCTCAAATGCAACACAAGGAGGTAAAGGAAACATGCAACAAGTAGCAAGTAGGGGGCAAAGACCATACGTCAATCATGATTTTGATGACAAAAATCATAGGTCACACAGGGATGTTGCATAATGCAAAATAATAATCAATAAATCATGTATCTCATCTAACAATATCATATATTCACAACCAAACTTAGAGATGGACAAAACCATGGGGTTGAGATCATATGAGGGAAGTTCAAATTGAGGGAGATTTGGCTAGTTAGCGGAGGAAGGTATCATTAGTCTCCACATCAGATCAGCAAGAGAGAAATTAATAAAGCACTCGAGAATCTCTTTGAAACATAGCCAAAGAAACTGCATGTAATCCATCTACTAAATTCATCAATCTAGATTAGAAATGGATTAAAACAATGCCATGATAGTATGTGATGGATCAAATGAGAACTGATACGATTGAGAGGCACAAGGCACATAAAATGTTTGTTGAGTTTAATTTCCATGCCAATAGATGGTGGACCATAGCCATATGCAATTTGTGTCTCATGTGCTACTTCACCTGGCTAGCTGGGGAGGAACTAACTACATTGAGAGATGTGACTCTAGGATTATGCATGTTGGATTAGTATAAGATGAGCATCCAACGGATTATCATTCAAGGGAAAAGTGTATAGAGGATGAAAGATAGGGTAGAGATGGAGCATAGTGAGGGATGAGGGATGAGGGGAGAAGGTGAACAATTAACTTCCATAAATGAAGATAAGGAGATGAGGAGAAGATAAGTGAGAGGGAAGATAATGGAAGCTAAGGAATGGAGAAAGAAAGAGATGAAGGAGGAGCTCACAACAACAAGAGGAGTGCGCAAGTACCAAGATGAGAAAGAGCACAAGAGGAGGAAGATAGTCACCTACAAATAAAAAGAAGAAGTGACTTGAGGGAGGAGAAAGGCTTGCACAAATGCAAGGGGGAGATTGGAGTAGCTTGATGAGAGTTATCAAGAGTAATGATGAGAGAAGGAGGTAAAAGAAAGAAGAGTCTAAGGGGATCAAGCTAGAGAAGAAATAAGGGGGTGACCCTGGTTCAATGGCGCTCACATGAGGGGGGAGGAGGAAGAAGGGGGCTGCCAAGTCATGGGTGATACGATTATAGGCATAAGATCTTGGGGGATTTACTATATGTAAATCCTCTATATCATGTGCATTCAAGAACTAATTTAAAATTCCCTTATCTATGATATTTTCATGAATAAAATGCACCCTCTTCATGTTCAATTTGTGAATACCCCATTTATGTGGTACCATTCCGTAAATAAAAAATGTGCAAAACAAAGGATTTTAAGACCCCTTATGTTCAATCTCATGTGTGCATTCATGCACATGTACACATGCACTCATGTGCATGTGTGTGCATGTGTGTGCGTGCATGTGCATGTGTGTGTGTGTGTGTGTGTGTGTACATGTTTGTGTGCATGTACATGTGTGCGTGTGTGCATGTGTGCACGTGTGTGTGTGTGTGTGTGTGTGTGTGTGTGTGTGTGTGTGTGTGTGTGTGTGTTCTACAAGCCCATCAACATAGCTCCCGACATTAGCTTCCACAAAATAAAGCAAACACATCGATGAAGTAGAATAGGGAAGAGTAAGTATGGTTCATACAAAACTCAATGGTACAATCTTTCATTGCTAATTTGACAAGTTTTATAAAATACAGATATCAAAGAAGCTTGGATCACTTGCATCCATACTCCATCCATACACCAAAAAGCATGTTAGAACAAGAGAGGAACAAGGACCTTTTATTGTGCAACTCCAAGCTTGAATTCAAAGGTCCACTTGCTATCAAGGTTGCCATATCAAATGCTACAATAAATCAAATGAAATTTAGATCCTTAGTAAGAGGTCATACTTTTAAAAAAATGCCTTACGAGCGACCACTAATGGTTATGTGATTGTATGACCATTAGGAAAGTAGCTTGCATAGCCAACGTGCTTCAAAAGTTAGTGAGCTAATAAATACATATAATGTGATAGAAACCCCAACACTCTTTGATAAAAGAAAATGGTTATATATAAGTTGCAAGAACATAGAGAAAGTTGTGCATCTCGAAGGACTCTAGTCTCATGTTATTGGACCATATATAAAAAAAACGTCCCATAACTTATGTTTGTGTGTGTGCGTGCATGCACAGATGTGTGTGTGTGTGCGTGCATGTCTAGGTCTATGTGTGCACTTGCATGCATGCACGTATGTGTGTGTGCACATGCGCACATGTGTGTGGGTGTGTCCATTTCTTAGCTTCATATATAAGCGATATTGAGACATATGTTTAATATATCTCAAGTGGCATATAGGATTAAGAATTTTCCAATGACACCCATCATCCTAGGACATTTATTATCAATGATGAAAGAGCACAAAAAACATATATCAATTAAAAACTCATGGTCCTTCAAATCAATGACCCAACAAAAAAAATCAAGTTTTAATTTTCAACATTGTGGGCTCATGGGAAAGAATCAACCAATAAAACATGATTAGTGTGATAATTCAAAGGTAGCTACCCATAAGCCAATCTTGATGTAGTATCACAAAACATTACCTCCATTGATGATGCCAATCATTAATTCCTTGCTCTAGCCAAAGCACTCATGCCCCCAAATCCTTAAAGATATGTATGGCCTTGTGTTGGTAAGGAAAGGTATAGACAACTATTAAATAAAATATGCTTAGTTCTGCCACCTTGTTTGTATCTAGACCTTACCAAACAGGGTGCAAGCTACACACTAGCATGTCTCATAGGTGTGTGCCCTATGTATTTATGCTTGAGGTTGGTCAACATGCGTAGTGCCACCATAACATATCTAGTAGTGATAGCCTTATGCACATGTATCTAACAATTGCATGTTGCTACCCATTGTTCTAATACTAGAAGGTCATATTACAAAGCAACACTCATACATTAAATACAAGAGGTTCCTCCCCTCTATCATACTATTTGAAGGAACATATGAAGATCAACACAATTGTATATGATAGTCAACCCATTGTATGTCAATGAAAAGATGCCTTATGTCACTTAAATCACAGAATCAAAGGTAGCTGATGATGGGATCGAAGCAAGTCTAGGATAGTCTAGGATCACTTACAATAGCTTCTTCGAGAACTTAAGTGGATTGTAATAGCCTTCGGTAGGTAGAAAATCATGCTTTCCAATGCCTACATTTGTCACATATTCTTCTTACTGCCCTTGCTGATGCACACACTACGTCATTCAAGATGTTGACAACACATGAGTCTTTTCTCTTGTGTAAGATGACATTTTACTTGGGTAAAAGCTACATTAATATTGGGGTCAAAGGCCACTATGCCTTAACCCCAGTTATGTACAATACTTAAACACATATATATATATGGATGACATAGAAGGGTGTTCTACACCCACCAAAACCTGTGTGGCTCTCTCTTTTAGCTTTCCCTCTCTCTCACCTTCCATTCCACTTTTGTTGTTGAGATCTCTCAATTGGTATTAGAGCATGAGTATTCTAGTAGCTGAGCCTATTGGAGCCTAAAGTTTGCTACTACTGTAGCTCTGTGGGAGGAAGGAGAAGCTCCATTGGGTGACTTAACCTGCATCATGGTGTGCAAAAACCTTCCAAAAACCTTTGGAAAGTTCTCTAGTGGTTTTTTGCAAGCATGTAGGTGGTTTTGGAGGAAAAAGATGTTTTTTGATGATTCCTTTGTTCCTTTTGATGTGACTGAGAGTCTAGAATGATGTATAGAAGTAACCATTGCCTACTCTTGGTGTCCATTGCACTTTGGGAGTTTGAAAACACCTTCATTCTTGCATTTGGCATCATTTTTTTGGATTTCTGACTCACTGTCTTTGCTTCAACGTTTTTCTTCCACAGTGTGTTGGAACTCGAGTTTGAAGCAACGATTTGTAAATATGTATGTTCCGGTGGAATCAAGAGGTCCTAAAACTTATGTGTTGCTCATGACTTGCACTCTGGTGGTGTTTACTAATAGGTATGTTTGCAAAAACGTTTTTGGTACATGTGTTGGACTCGGTGATTAGGACCACATTTCCAAAACTGTCTATTCCATTGTATTCCAGAGGCCCAAAAATCCCTACCTGTCAGCTTTTCCATGATTCCATGGAGATTTGGAGAAGTTTTGTCTCTTTGAGGCATGTGATATGCATAAGAATTTTTATCTGCTTGTTGTACCAATAAGCACTTTGTATCTCATCTTGTTCTTGAAAATAATAATTTTTTGCAAAATCTATAACAGATACAATAGTGTCACGGGGAAAATTGGCAAGGCACATCCTGAACTACTTATCCTGCCAACTGGCCGTGAAATTGTGAAGCACATATTTTGGGATAGATTGAACCATGTGACCTACAAGCTCCCTTGGCTGGGTGCTCTTATATGACAGTAGCCATCTCTTTTTATAGGATTCTTCAACATTGACATTTTCAAATCTCCTCCATTTTAGAGCAACGTGGTTGTCTTCACTCATTTCATTTGGATAGACATTGAATGTCTTCTTCTTCAACTTCAAATTGCAATGCTTGCATGTGCCATGAATGCATTCAATCCTGAAAGCCATATGGTGTCAAAAAACATCTTACATTAGCTCAGCTGTACATGGCTTCTTGCAGAGAATACAAGATAATCTAATTTACAAACTGTATTAGCAATGTAGAGAAAAGTCTAGAAGATCTCATCATTGGTCTCTCTTATCTTCTCAATAACCCAAAGTCTAGAAGATCTCATCATTGGTCTCTCTTATCTTCTCAATAACCCAATCTTCCACGACCTCCACATTTGTATCCTCAACATAATTACATGCAAGGAAGAAATTCAAGCAGTAACAAATTGTTTCTTTATAATTTCTCTGTGAGGCTCTTGTTGTTCTCTCAGCATCCACATCAAATCACCCATACTGAGAGCTGCAATAACGAAGGTTACTTCAGAAGTCTAAGAGATCTTGTCATGCTTTTATAATATGTCTTAAAAGTCTTTTGCTCTCTGATATCTTGAGAGTCTTCTCCCTCTCTACGCACCTCTGTGCATCAAATTCCTCTCTCTCCATCCGTGTCAATGGAGAGCCTTGTCGAATTTTGACCTCTCTATGTGCTCCATGGTTATTAATCCATTCTTTGAGACTGTTAATTCCGGACTCCACATCTTCGATGATGATAAGGACATCCATGGGTGGGGAGATGATAAAATAAAGAGAGATGGAATAGGATGGAAGAAAGAAGAGGGCGTTTGTGGAAAAACTAGGATGGAAGAATACAAGTTAATGAGAAGCACTAGGATGGAAGAAAGAAGAGAGTGTTTGTGGAAGGACTAGGATAGAAGAATACAAGTTATTGAGAAGAACTAGAATGGAAGAATACAAGTTATTGAGAAGGACTAGGATGGAAGAAATAAGAGAGTGTTTGTGGAAGGACTAGGATGGAAGAATACATTGTCAAGTTCATTAATGCACGGTGTGTTTGCTATGATAAGCATAAGGTTTGGAACAAAGTGAGTGGAGAATTGGGAATGCTCTACGCTAAGTGAGTGGAGTCGGTCCAACTGACACTTCAACCGATAGTGTAAAATGAAAGGTTTGGAATAAACTGAGTGGAGCATTGGGAATGCTATATGTTGAGTGGAGCATTGGGAATTGATACTTTGAAGTGAAAGATTAAAAATAATTATTATGTGCGTCGCTACTATATGAGCTAGAGAGGACGATTGCTATGTATAGGGGTGTGGCAATGTGCATGGGTTGGCTAGTTGGTGTGTAAGCACACAATGTGTAAGCACACATTAGCTTGGCTGAAGGTGGAGAGGCTTTGGCCAAACAGATGCAACTACAGGGACCTCAATAGTGAAGAGCTCTAATGATGACGAGCTATGTTATAGGAGTTCTCCTCACTTTATGTTTTTTCAAGGATCTTAATAGGAGCTTGAGGGTCACTGGTTATAGCAAACCTAGTGTCCATTGTTGATATAGAAGAAGCCTTGCTTGTGATAACGAGACTATGGGTAGCATGCAAATGATGAAAAGTGGGCTTCATGGAGTCCAAGGTGCTATTACATAACATGCTTGTATAGCTCACAGTGTAGGTTCTCTCACAAGGTGGTGTTTGAGCATATGCTACTTGAAGTCAAAGAGATCTAGGATTGTTCTTCATGGATTTTGTTAGGGGAGATATGAGCATAATTGTTTATACCTTGAGCTATCTAAAAGTGTTCATGGTAGTTATGCAGCTCTGGAGTCATCATTTTCTTGGGATTCAAGTTTCATGGGTCTTCTATGTATTTTCTGAGCTTGATCTCTATCAGTACGAGAGCTTGTGTTGAGTTGTGTAAT
The DNA here is from genome assembly GCF_047967505.1 of Dipteris shenzhenensis. NCBI lineage: Eukaryota > Viridiplantae > Streptophyta > Polypodiopsida > Gleicheniales > Dipteridaceae > Dipteris > Dipteris shenzhenensis. The sequence continues at coordinate 34,140,279 of NC_141601.1, read as the reverse complement.
CCACTGGGTTGTTTAGGTTGTTTGGCTTGGGAGGAAATGTGGCCAGTGTAGGAATTGAATGTAAGGGGTGTAGAGACATGGAGTTTCAATGAAAGACTTTTACCTTCTGATAGTGTTGTGGATGAGGGTGGCTGTGTGAAGGCGGTTTGGGCTATACTACTTTTGTCCATCGACGTTTTGGTGCCTCCATGGAGGACTATGCACTTCAATTTACAAGTGTGAAGCTTGCAGTCATTTGTAGTGTTGAAGAGCTAAGAGAGATGGACTTTCGAGAGCTTTGGGGGTTGCCATATGAGAATGCAACCAGATTCCTAGAAAAGATGGAATTTATAGCACTTATGAAAGATAGGGCAACAAGCCCTGAGATTTTGTTTCAGATCATGAATTATTACTTGTCACAGAGATGCAAATCATGGATGTAGACTCAAGTTTCTACCTTCAGGACTGCTCATTCTCAATAACAAAATCTAGAGTATACAGTGGTGAGAGTAGCCTTTCTTGCACAGTTTGCAAAGAGATGTGCAAAGTGAGATAGGAGGAGGAGCAAGAGGTTGACCAGTACCTGATTTAGTTTGGGAGATTATGGAGTCTCTGGTGTGAAGCTCTTATGCCAGAGGTAACTCCTCTGATGATTAAGAGAGATTGCTCCATTTCAAGCCTAAAGCCTCCACCTCGTTTGAAGGTGGAGTTGAGGAATATCGATAGTTTTGAGGATGCTGTCAGAGTAGCCAGAGAGGAGTGGAAAGTCAAGAGATTGAGGTAGTTGGGCATGCATGAAGAGCCCAAAACCCTAGTCAGTAGCCCAAAAATGATCAAGGCATATGCAAAGAGAGAGCCAGTGTCTGTTCCTGTGCAAGATGTTTCGTAACAAATTCTCCACCATGGTAAGCAGGAGACTCTCACTTTTTGCGGGACTTCTACAGTTGTTTTTTTGATAATGTATGGACTTGGGAATATCTTGCTCTTCTATCATCAATCTCAAATTATTTGAATTCCCTCTTATGTCCTTTTGTAAGATGTGATCAGGGTTGGGACTCCGCATACACAAGAAGAATGATTCAAGAGATTGAGTCGCTATGCCACATTCTCTCTTGCCTCTCTTTGCTGCATAAACACCACTATAGATCTTCAAATCTGATGAATATGCTTGCTCTAGAGGAACTTGCATGGCTTCTTTGTCTTGTTTATCAATAAAAATGACAATGTTGCAAATTGCCACTTTACGAATGGTGGTATATACTATTCTATCAATGAAGTTATGAATCTCATTGCTAGAAACTTCATTGATGAAGAATAGTTGTGGCTTGTCCCATGTTAACTCTTTCTTGATGAAGTCATCTTCTGAAACTCTTGTGTAGTTCACAAGCTTTCTAGACTTTAACGTAACCTCTATATTGAATTGAAAGCTTTGGTGCATATTTGTTGGCATCCTTATCTCGTTGATCAATCTCGCTGATCAATCTTTCCACATATGCAACCACCTGTTGTGGGATTTCTTTTCTCATGTAAGAGGTTACTATTTTTGACCCATCTTCATCTTTTTTATCCACTTGTTTGCCCATAGCTTTACCTTGGATGTTGACAAAGATGCTATATGCTTGACCACATTATAGTCAATGTTACAATGACTAAGTGGGATTCCTTTCTCTATCAACAAATACTTAATGGCACTATGCACTGCATCACGCCTCACCTATACATTGATGCATTCTTCTAAGCAGTGGTATTTATCTTTCTTTCCAAAAAACCATTCTTTCTTTAAAAGTTTCTGTGCTACCATGGATGCATACTTGTCAGGCAAGTACTCTAGAGGTGTCCCCATCCTTGCGGTCAACTCCTTCTTATCCATCACCTTTGAATTTTTTGAGACAAACAAAGGAGCTTCGTAAGTCAACTGTCCACGCTCACATGCAATGCACACTTCAAGCGTCTCATCGAACACTTCAAGAGGATGAAAAATGATGGAAGTGGAGTCGGCATATCTGTCTCTTGCCACTTTGAGACTTGTCATATTTTCTTATCGCTCTTGAATTCCCCTAGGCACAACTGTACTCAAAGCAATATAGAAGTTTGTGAGTGTGTCGACATCTGCTTTTGTGACCTTTCTCTTCAAATCAGGGTTTGGAGAACCAAATGTTGTCCATACAAACCTCACCTTCTGTAAGACCTCTGATGTTAAGGATATTTTATGCTTTCCATGGACATAATGATTAAGTCTTTCAAACTCAATCAAATACTTGATCTCATGCTTGAATATACAGATGGTTGCAGAATAACAATGGAATGAAGATGTCTTTGCAAATTGTTTTGAAGTGAGTCTTTTGACCCTCCTTTTCTTCTTTGAGACAAAATATGAAGAGGGGAGAGGAGAAGAGTGGAGATGAGGAGAGAGGGCACAACTAAAGAGCACACCACAAATGACTAACTATACACTAGATTTAGTTGAAAATGTAGAATATATACCAACCCATTTAGGGTTAGGGTTAGGGCATCTAACCATTTCCTTTATAACACTCTATGGGGTTAGTGCTATGCACATATGATCACATGATGGTGCTATACACAAATGATTACATGATGTTGAGCGTGAACTCTCAACATCTTCCCTCAAGATCAACATCTTTCCCTCAAGATGATGATTCTGGGGAATCAAAGAAGGACTGAGCATTACATTCCATCACACCCATTTAATGGGAATGTCCTTCCTTTGTGTCAAACCAAGAGCTAGTCGGTGTTTCTCGAAAAGCTCTTTACCGAGTGGTTTGGTAAAGATATTTGCAACATTCTCTTTGCTATTACAATGATGTAGTGTGATGTCACCAAGTAAAACTCTTTCTTTGGTGAAGTGCTCTCTGACATCAATGTGCTTTATCCTGGAGTGATATACTGGATTCTTGGCCAATGCTTGAGCCGACTGATTATCACAATATATTGTTGTTGGTTTTGACTCATCAAAGTAATCATTTTTTGACAATAGTCTTTTGGGCCATATAGCCTCACATGCACTTGTAGTGAGTGCCCTATATTTTGCTTCAGTCGAAGACAAATAAACCATTGGTTGTTTGTTTGAGAAACATGATATAGCACCTTGACCAAGGAAAAATGCATATTCCTGTGTCGATCTCTTGGTCTCATGATCTCTGGCATAGTCACACTGTCATAGTATCCATGCAAGCTTGGATGACTTCCTCTGTATTCTATCCCAAACTATCTTGTACCTCTGATGTATCTCAAGACTCTTTTGGTTGCATTCTAGTGAGACTGTTTTGGATTTGCCATAAACTGTTCAAGTGGACTTACTACATAACAAATATGTGGCAGTGTGATAGTCAAATATATAAGAGATCTGATGAGCTACCTGTAGTACCTGTCATTGACTGTAGGCTTTTTAGAATCTTTAGTAAGTTTCAAACTCTATTCCATGGGAGTGGCTACAATCTTGCAATTTGCCATATGAAACTTCTTCAAGAGACTGTCAACATGAACTGACTCATGAATGTGCTATCTGAATCTCTTCAGAACTCAATTCCAAGACGATAGTGTATAAGTCCAAGATCTTTCATGTCGAACTCTATAGATAAGTCTTGTTTCAATTTTCTGATGAAGCTATCCTTGCTTCCAGTCACAATCAAATCATCTACGTACAAAAGTGCAATAGTAATGTCTTCCCCTTGAACTTTGTAGTAGAGAGTATGATCTGCATTGGACTTCATGTATCCCAGATCAGCAAAATACTTGTTGTCAATTCTACTGTACTAACTTCTGCGTGCTTGCTTTAAGTCGTAGAGGCTTTTATTGAGATGGCAAACCTTATTCTCTTTTCCTGGTTCAACATAACTTGCTAGTTGTTGCATGTAGACTTCCTTGTTAGGTAACCATTGAGAAATGTATTCTTGACATCGAGTTGATACACATTCCATCTGCTAAGTGTCACTAGTGATATTAAGAACCATATGGAATACATCTTTGCTACTGGAGCATAAGTCTCATGATAATCCTGACCATATTACTGTGCAAATCCTTTTGCAACTAGTTTGGCTTTGTATCTTGTAATACTTCCATCTAGATTATACTTTACTTTGTATACCCATTTGTTTGCTATGGCCTTCTTTCTTGGTGGAAGGTTGCATAATTCCCAAGTATTGTTCTTATACAAAGCATCTATTTCTTCATTCATAGCAGTTTGCCATTCTGGCTTGTCTACTGCATCTTTGAAGTACACTGGCTCTTTTGTAGCCACGATGCTAGTCATAAGAGCATAGTTTGTGGTTTCAACCTAAATTGCTTTGCCTTTCTGAGTATATGTCAATCTGGCTGGAGGTTTGCTTTCCCTAGTAGACCATCTGAGCTCTGTTGTGGCTCTACTTGGGGTGTTTCTAGCAATTCTTGCTCTTCTTCATCAACCATTTTGATAATGACCTTTTGGTTGATGGGATCATACAACTTGTATGCTTTGCTTTCTTCACTGTAGCCAACCATGATGCATTTGTGTGACTTTGCATCCAATTTCTTGCGATGATCATCATGTATGTGGGCATATGCTATGCAACCAAATATGTGGAGATGCTCAATGTGTGGCTTATGTCCAGTGTGCTTCATAAGGTGTCATACCCTATATCAGTTTGGTAGGAAGCTGATTAAGCAAATATTTTGTAGTGGCTATTGCTTCTGCCCAATACTGATTTGGAAGATGTTTCTCACTACACATTGCTCTAGCACTGTCTACTAAATTCCCATTCTTCCTTTCAGCTCTTGCATTCTGTTGAGGAGTATTTGCACAAGTGAATTGTCTTCGAATGCCATGACTTCTGCAAAAGTTCATGAATGCTGAAGACATGTATTCCCCTCCTCTATTTGATCTCATGACTTTGATCTTTCTGCCTATCTAGTTTTCTACCATGGCTTTGACTTCTTGAAATCTGGAAAAGAATTCACATTTCTCTTTTAGAAAGTAGACCCAACAGTATCTGCTATAGTCATCGTCAATGAAAGTCAAGTAGTAAAGTGAACCATTGATACTGCGGGTCTGGGCATAACCCATACATTTATGTGTATCAAATCAAGAATACCTCGTTCACGAGAGGTACTTTTGTCGAAATTGGTTTGCTTTTGTTTGCCGAAGCAGCATGCTTCATAAACCTTTCCAGGAAACTGTAGCTTCGGAATCTCGATTGCCATATTCTAATTCCTAAGATCTAACAAGTACTTGAAATTGACATGACCATATCTCTTGTGCCATTTTGTAGATAGTGGCATCTATTGTGGTTGAGCTAACATGGCATGCTTATCTAGTACTATAGCTAGCATTCTGTATAAGCATCCTTCCTTGACACCTTTTGCTACTAGAGTTGACATCTTCTGGATTTGTCTCTGATAGTGCATTCATGAATCTCCATTGAAGATGACTCGATAGTTGTGTTACGTCATTTGACCTACTGACAAGAGGTTCTTGTTGAGCTTCAGAATGTAGAGCACATCTTTCACCAATCCTTTCATGTCAGTGAAATTGTTCATAGGGATAACACCTGTCCCTTGAACTAGATTCGATGTATTATCTGTTGTGTAGATTTTTCTGACCTTCTAATGGTTTCATCTCTTTGAACCATTCCCGATGATTTTTCATGTGAGATGATGCACTACTGTCAATATACCAAGGATCTTGATCTCCTTAGTCGACTTGATAGCTGAAATCCTCTTTTGGATTGTAATCAGTGTCTAGGTACACTGGTACACTGTATCAGTTTGCTACATTTCCTCACTTGTAAGAAACATATTCCCATGTTCATTTGCAAAATGAATGTGACTAGAATGTCCACCATGATGATTTCCTCTTCTGTGGAAATTCCATCGTTACTACTTGATTGATCGCCTCGGTCAAACTACTTCTTACGGCAATCTCTTTCATAGTGTCCAAATTTGTGACAATAGTTGCACTGGATGTTTAACACATTGGTGGATGCATTCCGTCATCCTTGGAATCTTCCTCGATTGGAATGATTTCCTCTTTGCTGATTCTCATGTTGTTGAGGATGATGTTGATGTTGACTTTGCTGATTTCTGATGATGACCACTTTTTTGGAATGATCTATCTCTACCTCTGCTTCTATCTGAAGATGTGAATGCTTGATCATTAGAATGACCTTTTTGAGCATGAATGGCCTGCATCCTAAGTTCTTCACCAAGTAGGACTGATTGGAGTTCTTCCAGTGTTGAAATTTACTACTGTTGAATGGCAATACTCTAGACTAGATTCTCACATCCCTCTCCTAGTCCATTTAGGATGACTTGAACCATTTCTCCTGGATTCATGGTCTCTCCTGCTGCTGCAAGTTGATTGTTGTAGTCTTTGATTCGGAGTACAAAAGCATGACTAGTTTTGTTGCTACGATTGTGGAAACTCTGGTTGATTTGGTTTCTCAGTGTGAGGATCTTGGAAGTGTTCTTAGACTTGCAGAGAGCTGTGAACATATCCCTTACTTCTTTCGATGTCTTGTCTGTGTTGAGCTATCCTAGCATGATATTCTGCACATTTTGCTTGATCAGATGATATGCATACTTATCTTTGTTATCCCTCACAATCACTCAAAATCTCTCAATCACTCTCTCTCACTCTCACAAGAATCGCAATGCCTTAGTGGAAGGCAAGGCAGCTCTGATACCATGACAAAATATGAAGAGGGGAGAGGAGAAGAGTGGAGATGAGGGGAGAGGGCACAGCTAGAGAGAACACTTCTTTACAGAGGGATGATGCCTTTTTCTAATGCTTGGAACCGTGGCTCTTGTAGTACTAGCCTTTTGCATTTCACATCGTGGTTTGCCTTCAAGAGCTTTTACCATGACGACAGTGGATCGACCTTGATCTTCGTCTATTTTTGTTAAATTCTTGTGCAGTCAAGGCTTGTGTTTCATCATCCTTGGTGACATCCACCATTTCTTGCTCTAAAAGTTGATGCTCATGTTCTACACATTTGTGATGGTGTGCATGTCCTTCTTGCCCTTGCATCAAAGTTTGTGCTTGATCTCCTTCATGTGAAGATCCCTGAATCTGAGGGTGCATATTGTGCATCCTAAAAGTACTCAAACGTAATCTTTGCATGCATCCTTTTTGCCACCACACTCAAAAATCACTCCCAAGTATATGCAAGAGCCTCCAATGCACTTTGTAGCTCTAGAACTCTCTTTGACACAACAAAATGAAGACCGCCAACTTCACGATCTGAACTCTTTGTGAAAATGTCCATAAAACTCTACTTTGGCTCTATCATTATGCCTACTACAAGGATCGAAGTCATATATTTCTTAGAGAATGTAGCATCCCATGGATCATCACCATCATTAAACTCCCTTTTTGACATAAGTAGAAAGAGTCCCTTTTCCTTTTGATCAAGAAATCAAGCTCTTCTGCCCATGTGATATCGAGTCCACCTACCAAAGCCATTGGGGCTATATTCCTTTCCTTTCAAATTCAAAGTGACATCAGAGACCCATGCTCTAATCTCAGAGTCATTTAGACTAGTCCACACATTAGTTGATTGCTCCATAATCCTACAAGAAAAGATAATGAAGAATTTAGATACATACAAGTAAAGTGCAATATACAAGGCTTGATACAATAAATGTGGGAAATAGCACAAAAGGCTTTACAAGGCTTCATATGGCAATATATGTGAAAAATAGCCGAGAGGTTTTACAAAGTATTTTATAGCAATAAATGTGGGAAATAGCCTAGAAGGCTTTACAAGGCTTAAATATTTGTACAAATGTAAGAAAATTAGCCAATAAAGCTTTACAATATAATAAAATGCCCACTCTAGTGATAAAGCTCCAATCTTCCCGATGACATGTAGTTTGTCCATCCACTGATATCTGTCCACTGATACCCAACTAATGCAATCTACCCACTAATAAACTAATCCACTGATACCCACTTATGCATCCCACTGATATTCATTAAATAGTGAATGGTTAGGTTTAATACAAGGCTTCATATGGCAATAAATGTGGAAAATAGCCTAGAAGGCTTTACAAGATTTTTTATGACTAAATGAGCTTAAATATTTGTACAAATGCAATAAAAATAGCCGATAAAGATTTACAATGAAATAAAATGACCACTAAATATACCCCATGACATGTAATCTGTCCACTGATATCTGCTATCTGTTGATGCAATCTGCCCACTGATAAACTTCTTGGTAAATGGTGAAAGGTCTTATTTAATAGCATGTTATGAGTGTGAAACCGCATCTGAGCGGAGGGACTGACAACGATTAGGAACTAGTCAGAAAAATTTGGGCATGGCTTCGATTGGCAACTTGGAGAATTGTTTCTCCTCTAAGGCAATCTAATCTATGCTAATCTATGCTAAACCAACCGTCGAAGCGAAGAAAAGCAATAAATAAATTCTTTTTTTGCTTTCATTTTAATGTGCTTGGGTTTAAGAGGCTTAAATATGCAAAAGAAGGGGTTTTGATGTAGAGGCTAAACCTGCATGTGAGAGAAACTGAAGAGTAAGTATCTAAAGAAAAGTTAACATTTTTCAATTAAAAAAAAGAATACATATAAAAATATTATCTCACCTTAAAAAAAATACCATAAATTCACAAATTTATAATTTCAATTTAAAATATATTAAAAGTATAATATAAAACATTTAAATCTATAAAACTTTCTCTTTCCTCTCAACTCTCTCTCTCTCTCTCTCTCTCTCTCAGGACTCCTAATTCTCTCTCTAGCCATAGTCAAGACACCTTATTCTCTCTCTCTCTCTCTCTCTCTCTCTCAACTCTTATGTCTTTCCCTCTCTCTCCTCATCCCACTCATTCACTCTCTTAGTCTCTCTTAGTCTCACTCATGCCTCTCTTAATCTTTCTCTCTTTCTCTCCCTCCCTCCCTCCCTCTCATACCTCTCTCCTCTTGGTGGCCAAGGTGGCTAGGATTTGTCATTCTTTCCCTCTCTCTCTCTCTCTCTCTCGGATGATCTGTAGCAAACCATCGGTACCACACCAGATCATTCTAGCAGAGTTTGGCGCCTCACCCCTATAGCTTGATGCGGCTTTTCAGGCTATCACCTACCTCCACAGAGTCACCTACCTCCACAGAGTCAGGGATTTTGGCTCCTCCACTGACGGTCGCCTTCGCCTACCTTGGTTAGCCCTATCCTCCTCTATGGCCTTATCCGTTGATGGGGACCAGCGATGCTGGTATAGTCGTCTTTCCAGTTGGTTCACCCGACTGGGGCCTTGACTTAGACCGGTTGCCTCCTTTTCAGTACAGCCTCGACGCTCCACCATCTCCTCTCTCCCCCACTGACCAGGAGGTCAACCGGCTCATTCGGGCGGATCTGCTCCAGCTCCACACCTGGCGGACATGGTTTCTTCACTCCAAGCTTCCTGTGAAGCTCGACTTCTACCGCCGACATTGCCTCCAGATCTCACAGGAGGGCTTCATCACACCTCCGGGTTACACACAACTTCATCTACCACATGCGCTCCGGATCTCCCTCGGTCAGTTTAGGGTCTCGTCACACCGATTACGGATCGAGAGTGGACGCACAGAGGGTATCCCATGAGAGGACCGCCTTTGCCCACTTTGCGACTTACAGGAGATCGAGTCGGAGGAGCATTTTGCTTTCAGATGTCCTATCTATTATGCCATTCGACGCCGATACCACTGCCTCTTCTGCAACGGATTCGGCTCCCTCTCACACATGCTACAATTCCCAGATCAGCGGTGTCTTGTCGCTTTCTTACATGAGATGACCCGCCACCGAGATACTTCTCTCTGAGCATGGCGACACGAGCAGCACACACAGCGTGAGGATCTCCAACGGCCTATCACTGACTTCTTTCAGCCACAGGATACCTCTTCTCAGTCTAGCCGACGACACGGATGTGAGCGAGAGCCAGAGTCACGACAGCTACGTCAGCGGACAGATTCACACATCCAGGTCCATGACATCTTGTCTCTGCTCTCGGCCCGCCCCACTGGGGTTACCGTTGCCCTCATCCATAGGGCCACCCGCCGCCCCCGATGACCGAGCTTGACTAGGCCGCGTGATGTCAGAGGCCAATCATCTATCGCAGAGTTTTTTCCGACTTCCCATTTGACAGCCCCTCTATGATTGGTCTCTGACGATCACCACCTGCACATGTATACTGTATCTCCCCCCTCTGCCCCACTTTTTTGTGCCCCCCCCTTCTTCTTCTTTGTATCATCTGGAGGTAGACACATATTTTTTGTATCAGGACTAGACACATAGTCCTTCATAACCTCTTTTTTTGTAGAAACGGTTGGTTGGCCCGTTTTGAGACCACCACCATTATGCTCATTGTATCAGTTATCTTTAGTCTCATAGACCTTCACGGTCTCCCAAAGACTTTAATAAACTTTCTTTCTTTCTCTCTCCCTTCCTCCCTCCCTCCCTCTCTCTATCCTCTAACGACCATGGCTGCCAATATTTATCATTCTCTCTCTTAATCTCTCTCTCTCTCTCTCTCCCCCTCTCTCTCCCTAGGATTTGTAATTCTCTCTCTCTCTCTCTCTCTCTCTCTCTCTCCCCCCCCTTCTCTCTCTCTCTCCCTAGGATTTATCATTCTCTTCATCTCTCTCTCTCTCTCTCCCCCTAGGATTTAGAACTCTCTCTCTCTCTCTCTCTCTCTCTCTCTCTCTCCCCCCCTAGGATTTGTAATTCTCTCTCTCTCTCTCTCTCTCTCTCTCTTCCCCTCTCTATCTCCCTCTCTCTATCATCTTGGTGGTCATGGCTGCCAGGATTTCTCATTCTCTCTCGTAATCTTTCTCTCTCCCTGTCCTTTAAATGCTTGCATTTCCTGTTGATTGGGAACATTAGGAAGAACTGGTTCTTCTTCATTTCCTATAATGAACTCCCAATAGCCTTTTCCCATAAGGAAATTCATCATTCGAAGCTTCCATGCTTGGAAGTTATTCTTGTCAAGCTTTTCAGTGACAATCTATGAAAGAGAATCAAACGCCATTGTAGAACACTACAAAATATTCTGTCACTGCAAAAAACACAGCTTTTGCCTCACACGGGCAAATTTGCAAAACTGACGAAAGTGGTATTTGAGCACACAGTCACTTCCTAGTGATGATTTTGCAACAACACGCAATAACGATGATCTTGTAACTCCCAGTATCTCTGCACATAGGCATACGATGCAATTTTCTACGGCAACTTTTCACCGACCTGCAGAGTAGTGGTCGCACAGCAAAAATAGGACCTTTTTCTGAGTGCCTGCGAAGAACTTCTACCTCCAAAACGGGCCCCGAAATGGCCTCAAAACGCCCCTCTCTCGTAGCATATAGTGCTCTCTCACCACACCACGAAGGGCGTCTCAATCTGAGACAGTGCACTCTTGCACTTCCGGCTGTGCTATCTGTAGAGATTTGCTCCCAAACTCGAAAAAGGAAAGCAACACTGGTCCTCTTACCAGGACACCGCGAACTTGGTTTGCTTTCTTGAGCTCCTTTCCATGAACAAGGCTTTGATACCATGTGAAGATAGTGGGAGAGAGGGAAGGAATCTCACTTGCGGCTTTCTCACATACACAATGGGGGAACACACACAAAGGTGGAGGCTGAAAACAGTTTTCCTCTTCTCAGTTGTGATAGCCAAAAGAACTCTAGTACAAAGAAATAGAAGAACCCTATATGTGGGTCTCAAACCAAACTCAGCTAACTAAGGTGGCAAATAACTGAGCCACGAACTAGAGTAGATAAGGATAGCTATCATCCAGCTATTATTCGTGGGCAGTGTACCAACCACATCTGCAGCTAACAAGTCGGTGACATAAATGCACAATGGTTACTCTGGCATATCACGAGTGGAGCTCGATATCTCAACATCCCTAGGTGCTTGCTTAAGACCATAGAGACTCTTCTTTAGCTTGCAATGCAAACTAAATGCTCTTTGCCCTTTTCTTCAAAGCCTTCCGGCTGCACCATGTAAATTTCCTCATGCAAATCCCCATGCAAGAAAGCTGTCTTGACATCCATCTGCATAAGCTTCATATCCTCTGCTGCCACTAGTCCAAGCATGCATCTAAATGTGGTCATCTTCACAACCAAAGAGAATATCTCATCAAAGTCCACACCCTTCTCTTGCTTGAACCCTTTAGCGACTAAACGTGCCATGTACCTAGGATCATCATCACCTGTGACCTTCATTTTATAGACCCATTTACATGGCAATGCTTTTTTTCCATGTGGCAAAGAAACCAAGTCCCAAGTCTTATTCTTTATAATTGAACTCATCTCTGATTGCATAGCATAGTCCCACTTGCATTGATCCTCGCACATCATAGCCTCTCTATAGCAAGAAGGCTCCCCACAATTAGCAAGCATCACATAGTCTACCCCTGGAACAGACCTATCAGCCAGGTGGCCTAGACACTCTAGATAATCTTCTCAAGGGCATTTCAGCTTGCTGTCCCACTTGCATATCAGCCATATTTGGCTCATCATTTCCACCAATAGATGATCCATCATCTACCCTTGATTGTATACCTGTGGGAGTACTTGGTGGTACCATTTCTTGCACATTTGGTGCATGGACAACTTGCTGTCTATCAACATATGTAGGTGGATTCACATCGTGGAAAGTGATTCTCCTCATTTCCACATCCCTCATGGGTGCCTTATGCATCTTCTTCTCATTGAAAACTACATCATGGCTGCGTATGATCTTCTTTGCTTCTGGATCCCAGAGACGATAGTCCATCTCTCCACTTTCACCATAACCCAGAAAGATGCATTTCCTAGACTTAGGATCTAGCTCCTTTCAAAGCTCTTTTGCACATGTGCATATGCCTCACACCCAAATATACACAAATGAGAGTAAGAGGGCTTCTTGCCACTCCATGCCTCTTTAGGAATACCACCATCCAAACTCTTACTAGGTGATCTATTGATCACATGCACTACAGTCTTCATTGCCTCAGCCCAAAAACCACCAGAAAGAATTGCATTGGAAAGCATGCATTGCAACCTTTCTTAAATGATACGATTCATCTTTTCTGCAACTGGATTTGGATTTGGAGTACAAGGGGATGTGAGCTCTCTCTTAATCCCATGTGTATCATAGAAATGCTAAAAGTCATGAGAGAGATACTCTCCACCATTGTCAGTTTGTAGGCATTTAAGCATTCTACCTGAGTGATTCTCAACCAAGGCCAACCATTTTTGAAATACCTGGAATACATCACTCTTCCGAGCTATAGCATAAGCCCACACTTTCCTAGTTGCATCATCAATGAATGTCACATAGTATTCAACCCTGCCTAATGACTGTGTAGGCATGGGACCACATACGTCTGAATGCACCAAATCAAGCTTTTCAAACTCTTTCTTTCCCGTTCTTTTATGGGCTGATTTAGTTTGCTTCCCATAGAGACAGTGCTCACAAAATTCAAAATCAGAGAAACTCAAATGTGGTACATAGCCCAAACGGCATAAGAGTTTCATTCCATTTTGGATCATGTGCCCCAACCTGCAGTGCCACAAGGAAGTGCTTGGCTTCTCGATTATTGCAACAACATATGATCAAATACCCTTGATACATGTAAGGGATACAAAGTCCCACACTTAGCACCCCTGGCCAAAAGCATAGAGCCCTTTTGAATTTTCCAACTCTAAAAGCTAAAAGTGGTGTGAAATCCAACATCATCTAGCTGACCCACTGAAATAAGACTCTTGGTCAACTTAGGCACATGTCTCACATGTCTCAAAATAAATGCCGACCCATTTGCAAAAGAAAACTTTATGTCACCTACTCCCACTATGTCACATGCATAGTCATTTCCAAGATGCACACAACCTGTCTTTCCACTGTCATAAGTGGAGAGCCATTCTCTATGGGGAGTAACATGGAATGAAGCACTAGAATCCAAAATCCAATCTTGGGTATATGCATCATCTAAAGTGGTAAGCAACTCTACAGATAAACTAGACATGAAGAGAACGTCATTGTCACTATCATGTGTGACTGCATTGATCTCCTTGATCTTCACTTTTCCTTTGTCCTCCCTTGGACTCTCTTCCTTTTGATTTGCACCCCAATTTGCATTCTTTTTCTTATCCTTTTGCACTCTTTTCAGCTTGTAGCAATCTTTTTTCATATGGTCCTTCTTGCCACAGTGGTAACACTCAATGTTATGTGCCCTGGATTTCCTACGAGACTTCCCTCTTTCTTGGGATTTCCCCCTGAACTATGATCTGCCCCTTTGCACATTTAAAGCTGCATCCTGCTTATTGCCATCCATAGACTTCCGTCTAATCTCCTCGGCCAACAAGCTACCCACAACATCATCAAATTTCAGTACTCCACCAGGTGCAGAGTTACTGACAGTTGTACGGAAGGTATTCCATGAGGATGGCAATGAACATAAGAGAAATATTGCCTTAGTCTCCATACAAAATTCATCTTTTGAGCCTGAAGCTGGCTAAAAATAATATTGAATTCTTTCAAGTGAGAAGCAATGGAGACCCCTTCCTTCATCTGCAACTCAAACAACCTCTTCATGAGGTAAACTTTATTAGAGGCAGTTTCCTTCTCATAAGTGGCACACAGTTTCTTCCACAAATCTTTCGTAGTCTGCTCATTTATTACTGTGAAATAAAATGACTCTGCAAGATGAAGTCTAATAGTAGACTTTGCAAATGCATCCAACTCATTCCAATCATCCTTAGACATATTTGCAGGCTTAGCTTCAATACTACCAAGGGTTTAATCTGCTTCTTTTGAATAAGCACATCCCTTATTTGTTCTTTCCACAAAGAAAAGTTTGTTCCATCAAAAATTTTAATGCTGAAAAACTCCTTTTTAGACATGGAAGAGGATGCCATGATGCAAATGAAATAAAATCCCAAATGCTAGTACTTGCAAGAGAGAATCACACCAAATACTAGGTGCACCCAAATGTTTATGCCACAATAGAGTGAAATATCACCAAAACTCAAAGCTCAAAGCATCAAAAGATATAGTTGACTCATGTGCATGTACTATGCATCCATATGAGCAAATCTGGCCCAAAAGAAAATGCCAACTACAATGGCAATCCAAAATGCCAATAAGTGCCAAATGCCTCAAGCATAAACATCGTCCATGGGCATAAGCATCAATAATATCTCATCCAAGAGAGCATAACACTATCAGTGCATCACCTACAATGTGTCAAAGCTTCCCTCAGCATAATATAACATCCATGTGCAAATCGTCCATAAAAAATAGCATCCCACAAGGCAATCTGGGCCTATCAGCACATCCAATAAGGATCGCAATGCACCAAATGGCCTATAAATCATCCACTGTGACCCAATGCACACCAAGAATGAGTGCACATGGCTCAAACTGTAACCAGAGTGATCTGCATAAGGTATGCTCAAGAAATCATGGTCCCACGAAAAAGACCGCTACTGAAAATAGAACCCGAGATGCCTCAAAACATGGGCGCCATTGCATAATCGGACTCAATAAGAAAATCTGCAAATATCTCTCTTCTACTAGAACTCCAAAATCCCAACTGATGAATGAGAAATGGGAGTCAACACTTATCCATTGCCATGTGGCATAAATCTAAGGTTTCAAAACCTTAGAATGAAAAATGCATAACAGAGAGATCTATAACTCTGAAAATACTCCACCAAATCATGCAAGAACTGACAAGTAGGGGTTTTTGGGCGTTCGGAAGGAAATGGGATAGATGGTTTCAGAAACCGTGGTCTCAATCACTGGGTCCAACACACGGACTGAAAAACGTTTTTGGAAACAGAGTTGTTTGTAAACTCCACCGGAGTGCGAATGATGAGCAACATAGAAGTTTTAGGACCTCCTGAATCACTAGAACTGATTGATCTGCGAATGGTTGCTCTAAACTTGAGTTCTAACACCTGGGCAAAAAAACGTAGGAACTGACACAGTGAGTCAAAAATCCAATGAAATGATCCCAGATTCAAGAATGAAGGTGTTTCCAAGCTCCTGAAGTGAAGTGGACACCAAAGGCAAGCAATAGGTGCCTCTATAAGTCAATAGGAGTCTCTGTCATCGAACGGAACAGGGAAAAGCTCAAAAAATGACTTTTTCTTTGAAAACACTTAACAGGCTCTCAAAACCACTTCACAAAGCCAAAGTGACTTTTCCAAAGGTTCCTCCAAGGTGTTTGCACACTCGGATGCAAGTAAATCACCCACAAAGCTTCCCACAGAGCTTCTCCTTCCTCTCACAGAGCTGCTGAGCTTCTAAGCATTCACGCACGCTCAGCTAGATCTCTCGGGCTCTAATACCAGTTGAGAGTGCTCTCAACAGAAGCAAGAATGGAAGAGGGAGAGAGAGAAACAGAGAGCCACACAAGTTTTAGTGGGTGCAAAACCACCGTAATCTTCTTTTTCATTCATTTATATATGTGTTTAAGTATTGTACATAACCGAGGTAAAGGCACAGTGAACTTTAACCCCCACGACTTGGTGGGGGGATCTCTCTACTAAGCGGGCAGAGAAGACTTGAGAGAGAGGAAGGCGTGTACTCCATGAGGAGTAGGGAAGCTATGAGGCCATGATCATTGTGTCAAGGAGTGTGGCTCTTGCTGGTCGTGACTTTCTAAACAAAGGCATGGCATCTCTATTGTGGAGGTTGGGAGACCTTGGAAGGAGGGTCATGAGCTCCGGGAGCTCTAGAATGCTATAGGACTAGCTATGGGAGGTGACAAAGCAGTTGGTTGTCGGTTGCATGAGATGATGGAGGGTATACAATGTGCGTAAGAGAGGATTGTAGTAGATGGTTGGCTGATGAGTTGTGGGATTGGATGCATTATGAATTCGAATACTTTGTGAGCTTGAGCTCAGGCAGTAGGAGCTTGTGTTGGGCTGTGTGGTCCACTAGGTTTTTTCGAGGTTGTCTAGCTTTCGGGGAAAATGTAGCTAGTGTGAATTGAATGTGTAGAGACAATGATGTTGAATGAATGCCTTTTATCTTCTGGTGGTGTTGTTCGCTTGTTTTAAACATAAATGGCGGATTGGGCTGTGCTGCTTTTGTCCATCCAACATGTATCACCAGAGGGTGGGGAAAACCGATAGCTGAAATTTTTCTACTCCCATGAGATTTGAACTTTCCCACCTCCCACCCATCAAATCTTGGAAGATTAAGTACCTACAACCTGCCTCGCCCTGCAACTCAACGTGACCTTACACAGACTTTGGTTTGCCATTGTCTTATTTTGGGTAAGTTGTCTCCTATTCTTTGCTTGCCTCACAAGCTAGCTTCTTTGTGTCTATTCTGGAATGATTGTGGCCATGGCGCCAATGGCAACATGCAGCTCGCCATGGCTTGCAAGAGAAGCAGATAGAGGCTATGAGACAGGAAAGCCAAAAAGCCAGGTCAAGGCACAAGGAATAGAGTGCGAGTCGAGGAAAGTGCAAGCACAGTATTGAATCGGCAATGAAAGACACTTTTGCAACATCTGCAAAGGGAGAAACAATGAGAAGAAAGAAGACTCCTTGTAGAGTAGGAGCAAGAAGTGGTTGCAGATGCATGCATTTGATCATTGCCATTAGAGCGAAGAACACGAGCTATGGTGTCACAATTGGCGGGAGCATTTGAGGCAGCAACATCAGGCCGTTCAAGTGATTACCAGTCTCGAGTCTTCATAAGCTTTAGCTTGCACCCTAAAGTAATAACCTTGCCAACACCTTGAGAGATGCACGCCCAAGAGATGATGCTCTCTAACCTGAGAAATGGCCTATAGAAAGTGAAAGGGGTACACAGCTTAGATCAACTAGCTGCAAAGAGGGTGATATTAGCTATGAACACCTATTTCATTAATTTTGGACTTTTTTCGTTGTTTTTGGATGAAGCCCAAAAATCCTTCCCAAATGAAAAGTCTACTTTGTGAAAATATCCTTCCCAAATCAAAATTTACTTTGTGAAAATATCCTTCCCAAATCAAAAGTTCATTTTGTAGCACTATCATATTCACATAAAAATCTTATTTTTGAATCTATACTTTTGCACTAACATGCAAGAATTTGAAAGAATCCTATTTTAGAAATTCTAGCTATTCCTAAGTTATTTATTAATTTAATTATTTTTAACACTTTTCATTAATGTGATAAATTTATAAATCCATGAAAGGGGACTTAAATATTTCAAGTAAAGAACATTGTCACTCGCAAAATGCACAAATTTGAAACTTTTAAATAGAAAAAAGACATGATGCCATAAGACCCAAATTTTGTATTGAACCAAAGAATTATAGCAATTATAGCTATCATATGTTTACATTGAGAAACATTGCTCTCAACTAGAGTCATTGTATAAAATGATATAGATTCATATGCTTACAAAATGTTGCTCTTAAAGAGCCTGAATCTGTGCCATCTACATTGACTCCCCATTGTCTTGTTGCTCGTGACAGTCGCTTGCCAAGTGCCATCTGCATTAACTCCCTGTTATCTTGCCAAGCCTTTGGGTGGCATCTACATAATTTGACTCTCATTTGACATAGGAGGTGATGACTCAATACAATTGCACCTAGTCTAATATATGATTATAATTGTCAATTAGCTTCTTGCCTAGTACCCAAATTGAATCCTTCAATGGAGTTCAATACAAAGCTTTAATCATGGACATTATTCATTTGTGTTGTCTCCTTCTACTTCCTCCATGGTGAGCATCCTTAAAAATTTGTGTATATGCAAAATACTTTGCTGCAGTATTTTTATTTTTCCATCTACCTCATATCACATGCACTTCTTTGATTTCTTTGCCCTTGAATGCCAAGACACTATGATTGTCTCCGTCGAAACTTGTGAGACTGGTTCATCATTTGGGACCCAATCCTTCGTTATACACAATTAGTATTATACAATGTGTTGTTATCTATATTGTCCTTCTTGCCCTTTGGCTCATACCATGCTGCTGTAAATTTTGTAGCTCTCCCTTGATCATCTCTTTGCACATCAACTACTTTTGCAACCCAAAACTTCACATTCTCATATTCATCATCTAATGGCCGAACCACAACAAAACAATTGACCTCTATATCTACTTGTGGCATAAGCTCTCTCTTCTTCGGTCCACAATATGGACGTGGGAGTAATGATACAAATTCATTTTCAAAGACTGGAGCTGGGTGCAAATCATTATGAACATTTGGACAAAATAAATTGCATTCTTCCTTGACATCCTTTGAGCCTCACATTCTCTCAGGGTCCTTTATTAATTTGCATGTCTTGTTAATTACAGTGGTAGTGTGTTCTCTCCAAGTAGGCTTCGAATCAAGATATCTCCAGAGCATTTCCTCTTTGTATGTAATAAATGCTTTTAATCCTTCTATTTCACAGTTAGACCTCTCATTGAATTCTTGTATAGGAGCCCATGTTGGATACCTTTCCTTATTGGGAATTGAAGTTAAGAGACTGTAAGGTTCTTTAGGTTTCCATTTTGTATCATGAGAATATTGCTGTCATTGCATTACTGGTTTTTCATCCTTAAAAAAAAAATGAAAGTAGTGTGGATTGGTATGACTTGTCAATGCATCACCACCCGTTTGTATAAAAGGTAGAATGAAGCTCTTCCAATCATACATTCTTTCAAGCCTCTCACATACCGTACTTTCCTTACGACCACCAACTTGCCTCCCACATCTTCTTACCAAGTCATTTATTGTCTCCATATCCTTGAATTTAAGCTCTCTTGAGACTGCTAAAAACATGATCGATATCCTCATGTGTATGCCCAACATACAAAAATCCACATTCAACCTCATTGAAGATTCATTGAGCGACTAGCATTGAGCAGAATGCAAACATGAGTACATTCTTCTTTTCTCACCAACCATTATCCGCTTGTATTCTCAAAGTCAATGGTAGGCAACCTTTTTCTGCATGTACATTGCAAATTGCCTTCATAATCAATGTTACAACTTGATTGCTATCATGTAGATGCAAGGAATCAATCCATATATCTAAAAAAACTTAACTTCATGCACCAACACTCCACATAAATGTGTCTTTAGAAAGTTCTTTCCTTGTAATTTAGGTGGAGTGGCAACAAAATGAGGCAATATTTTTGTATTTTGATCCATGCCATCTACAATAAGGCACATATAGTCATCAGGATGCGAAATAGCTTGCTCCTTCCAAAATGCATATTTTTTGTCTGGAATGTCGAATAAGGTCATGATGAGATTTTTAGTTTTTTTTGTATAATTCCCTTTGATTTGGATATGTTGCACCTCGGGGGGGTCACTCATCATATGTAACTATATCACGTGAGTTCAACAGAAGGATATTTTTTATTTCTAAAATTTACAGAAATAAATATACATAAGGGACTATTTAAAATAGTTCTGAAAAAAATTTACAGCTTCGTATAGAAAAGGGGTACATTTTATTAATGAAAAATTTGTAGATGAGGTATTTTAGAAATAGGCCTTAAATGCACGTGATATAGAGGGTTTATACATAGTGACCCCCTCGAGTGTTGTAGTCTCAATCACTCGCTTTGAATCATCACAGACATTGCACTTTCACATTTCTTGCTTCTTTGGGATTTTAACATATCCAAAGTTCTTTTTTCAAAGAGTATACAAAGTATGAGAAGAAGCCATGGCATCCCCTCTTTGCCTTTGCTTTTTTGAAATAGAATCAAATACTTCGAGTTTTGTCAAGCCCATTGGAAGGTGCATTTCAGTGATCGCATCACCATTAGGGAGTTTGGTAGATATATGGAGTTGAGGTAAAGCATTTTCCTATACGAAGTCTTGCAAAATTGTTGTTTCCATGACAGTTGAGATTCTTGATTTGGACCTTCCTCTATTACCGTGAATGCTAAATTTTTTGCCGCCCTTTGCCTTACCGAGAGTAAATTCCAATATGTACCATGGGATAATCCAGTAATATTGCAATATGCTTTATTGCAAATCTTTTTTCCATTTACAAGAGGTTTTACCTTTTGTCTTAAACTTAGCCTTTTATTGCCATTCTGAAGAAAGCAAGAGATACTTGTGAGAAGGTATTCATCTCTTTCGCTTCCTCTTCTTTGCCACACATGTCCTCTACATTCCTTGATGTTTGCAAGATCAATGAAGCGCATACATCTTTGCTTGCAACATAGATATCCCAATGCATTTAGTAGATTCTCCTCTTTCATTACTCTCTTCCTCTTTGGTTTCTTTTGTGGATCTGCCTAGACTCAATTTCTGTTCATGCATTCATATGACTGTTTGCGTTCCTTGTACACGTTGTTATCTATATTTATGCACTTCTTCTCCTCATGTTTGTTTGTCACCACGCATCCATGATTGGTCATTGGATCCTTGGCCATATCACAATCAAAGTTAAATACTAAATAATCCTCGGTTGATCTCATCCTCGCTTTTAGCATACTCTTAGGGCCATTCAAGAATTCAATATTCTATGAGAGTAATGAGAACCTTGAAACTCTTCCACTCCTGAGAGAACATTGCTCATTGGGGCATCAAATCCACAAGTTTGATTAACACCAGGCTTATTAATATGCATGAACTCATCCACACCTTATGATACATCGCTATTGAAACCTTTGACCTTCTCACTGTGCAAGAATTCATCCACCCTAGATAAGGCTTCGCTTCTAAAATGTTTTTGTTTCTTAGAACCAATGAACTCATCCACTCTAGATAAGATGTCACTTCTATAATTGAGTACATTGAAATCATCCACGTTTGAAGTGATAGAGCTTGGCACATGGGCATGCTTTTTAGGTCCTTTGATGTTGTAGTATACATTGAAAACCACGTGCCTCTTTCTCATGTTTAAAAATTGCATGCTCCATCTCATATTCTTGCCTACCTCATAGTAGGGATCACGTAAGGATGTTATGTTATCAACCATACCATCAGCGGTGGCTTTTAGAATCCTCATCTCTGCAAATGACCATTGCTCCACTTGTTCAAATCCCAATACTTCACCTTCTGCTACATTCTTATTTGCAAATGACCTCATTTGTAAAATGTCCCCTATAATAAAATCCAAGGTGGTGCACTTTGTATTCTTGATAATGTCTGTTGCATAAGTCTCGTCTCTGTCCCATGCTATAAATGATTTGTTGGATGTATTGTAGGGCATAACATCTCCAAGTGTTTCCATATCTCCACATTTATACTCTAGCTCAACATGTGCGCTAAGAATCTTTGATATAGTAACTGCCACCTTATGTTTGCCAAGTCTTTGAAAGTGGCAAACTCAATTGGGATCACTATCATGCATTGTAGCAAATGCAACTACTTCTCTTTTGCTACATAAAATTGCATCCATCCTTGGAACAAATTCTATAGCCATCTCCTTTGTGAGAGTCCTTTGCAAGCAAGCTGCAGCAACAATAATTACATAAATATTAGTCTCTTTTTAATAATCTACTCATTAATTATAATTTTTAATTAGTTCTTTATTTATTTGTGGGAGGGGGTAGTGTTGGATGATGGCAAAAGAGGGGTGGGGGAGGGCATTGATTAAATAAAATATTTAAGGATAACGGGGTGAAGGAGTTAATTAAATAAAAGGGCGGAGTCTAGTAGTATATGATGGCAATATATTTTTTAGGGATAAAGGAGGGAGGGGAGAGGGCTTCAATTGGAGAGTGGTATAAATTTTGAGGGATAAAGGAGGGAGGGGAGAGATCCTAAATTAAACAACCATCAAAAAACGAGCTCCTAGGTGTGTTTCTTGGACAAGTACTTATCAGACGGGTGCGCCACTTTGCATGCGCCTTAATCCCACCTACCTTGATGTGCATGCAAAGTATCATTTCTATCGAATATGGTTTGCATGGTGGATCATGCATTAAACACCATTTTTGCCTCCATTTTTGCCTCCGTGTCATGCACAATCATAAAAAAACAAAGTCCTAGGTGTGTTATTCAAAAAAGTACTTATCAGATCGGGGCTCCACTTTGCACACAAGTCAATACCACCTAGGTTGAGACACATGCAAAGTATTGTGTCGACCATTGGATATGCTTTGGATGGTTGATCACGCACGAATACTTATGCGATGGATGCACCACTTTGCATGCAACTCAATACCGCCTAGGTTGAGGTGTGTGCAAAGTATTGTACCCATCCCATATGCTTTGTATGGTAAACGAAACATTAAACACCATTTTTGCCTCAATGTGATGCACATCCGTCAAAAAACACGCTCCTAGGTGTGTTATACAAACAAGTACTTATCAGATGGGTGTACGACTTCGCATGCAAGTCAATACCACCTAGGTTGCAGCACATGCAAAGTATTTTGCTCATCGGATATGATGTCGATTGTCAATCAAGAATTAAACACCATTTTTGCCTTAGTGTCATCCACAACCATTAAAAAACATGGTCCTAGGTGTGTTAGTCAAACAAGTACTTATCGGATGGGGATGCCACTTTGCACACAAGTCTATACCACTAAGCGTGTCCAATCCTCTAAGTCTGGCGTACTACTTAAAATACATAATGATGCAAGCATGGGCTCGATGGAGGACAGCAGTGATATCATGTGCCCTACCACAAATACTCGATAGCTTGCTCTAAATAGATGATATAACATCAGCTAGGGACATCGAACCAGCCATGGCAAAGGGAATCGTGAAAAAAAGGGCCAAAAGTCTATAAGGAAATGCTAGAGACTAAGGCAACTAATGCTAGAAATAAATGCTAGAGACTATAGCAAATACTAAGCACCAAAAGAGAAGAGTAAGGTATGATGACTTAGCAGGAATAGGGAGGACTCCTTTGGCTTCTTTGGTGAGGAATAAGGTGCTCTCCTTTGGCTTCTTTGGTGGGGAAAGGACTTGAGGATGGAGTTAGGGAAGACAAGGAGAATGAGGAAGTGGGGCCTTTTAGGTTGGAGGGGGTGATGTTCTGAAAACTATTCTTACAAGATTTTTAATGCCACCTAACATCCATGCCTCAATCGAGGTGATTGATCCCTTATTTGAAAGGTCCAATATTAACCTATTGAAAGGGCATATTGACCTATTGAAGGGGTATCATTGTAATGAGCCATACCTCCTTTGAGGTATTACATGCTTTTTCTTTTTTTCTTTTTTTAAAGCATGCATGCATGGCCATGTAAATACCTCGATCTCTTTGCACATCAACTACTTTTGCAACCCAAAACTTCACATTCTCATATTCATCATCTGATGGTCAAACCACAACAAAACAATTGACCTCCATATCTACTTGTGGCATAAACTCTCTCTTCTTCGGTCCATAATATGGATGTGGGAGTAATGATACAAATTCATTTTCAAAGACTGGAGCTGGGCGCAAATCGTTATGAACATTCGGACAAAATAAATTGCATTCTTCCTTGACATCCTTTGAGCCTCACATTCTCTCAAGGTCCTTTATTAATTTGCATGTCTTGTTAATTACAGTGGTAGTGTGTTCTCTCCAAGTAGGCTTCGAATCAAAATATCTTCGGAGCATTTCCTCTTTGTATGTAATAAACTTTTAATCCTTCTATTTCATAGTGAGACCTCTCATTGAATTCTTGTATAGGAGCCCATGTTGGATACCTTTCCTTGATGGGAATTGAAGTTAAGAGATTGTAAGGTTCTTCATGTTTCCATTTTGTATCATGAGAATATTGTTGTCATTGCATTACTGGTTTTTCATCCTTTAAAAAAAAATGAAAGTAGTGTGGATTGGTATCACCTGTCAATGCATCACCACCCATTTGTATAAAAGGTAGGATGAAGCTCTTCTAATCATACATTCTTTTAAGCCTCTCACATACCGTACTTTCCTTACGACCACCAACTTGCCTCCCACATCTTCTTACCAAGTCATCTATTGTCTCCACATCCTTGAATTTAAGCTCTCTTGAGACTATGCTAAAAACATGATCGATATCCTCATGTGTATGCCCAACATACAAAAATCTACATTTGACCTCATTGAAGATTCGTTGAGCAACTAGCATTGAGCAGAATGAAACAATGAGTACATTCTTATTTTCTCACCAGCCATTATCAGCTTGTATTCTCAAAGAGAGTGGTAGGCAACCTTTTTCTACATGTACATTGCAAATTGCCTTCATAATCAATGTTACAACTTGATTGCTATCTTGTAGAGTCTTTGGAAAGTGCTCTCGTTGTAATTTAGGTGGAGTGGCAACAAAATGAGGCAATATTTTTGTATTCTGATCCATGCCATCTACGATAAGGCACATCTAGTCATCAGGGTGCGAAATAGCTTGCTCCTTCCAAAATGCATATTTTTGTCTGGAATGTCGAATAAGGTCATGATGAGATTTTTAGTCTTTTTTGTATAATTCCCTTTGATTTGGATATGTTGCAGTCTCAATCGCTTGCTTCGAATCATCACAGACATTGCACTTTCACATTTCTTGCCTCTTTGGGATTTTAACATATCCAAAGTTCTTCTTTCAAAGAGTATACAAAGTATGAGAAGAAGCCACGGCATCCCATCTTTGCCTTTGCTTTTCTGCAATAGAATCAAATACTTCGAGTTTTGTCAAGCCCATTGGAAGGTGCATTTCAGTGATCACATCACCGTTAGGGAGTTTGGTAGATATATGGAGTTGAGGTAAAGCATTTTCCTATCTGAAGTCTTGCAAAATTGTTGTTTCCCTGACAGTTGAGATTCTTGATTTGGACCTTCCTCTAATACCATGAATGCTAAATTTTTTGCCGCCCTTTGCCTTACTGAGAGTAAATTTCAATATGTACCATCAGATAATCTAGTAATATTGCAATATGCTTTATTGCAAATCTTTTTTCCATTTACGAGAGGTTTTACCTTTTGTCTTAAACTTAGCCTTTTATTGCCATTTTGAAGAAAGCAAGAGAGACTTGTGAGAAGGTATTCATTTCTTTCGCTTCCTCTTCTTTGCCACACATGTCCTCTACATTCCTTGATGTCTGCAAGATCAATGAAGTGCATGCATCTTCGCTTGCAACATAGGTATCCCAATGCATTTAATAGATTCTCCTCTTTCATTACTCTCTTTCTCTTTGGTTTCTTTTGTGGATCTGCCTAGATTCGCTTTCTCTTCATGCATTTGTATGACTGTTTGTGTTCCTCGTGCACGTTATTATCTGTATTTATGCACTTCTTCTCCTCATGTTTGTCTGTCACCACGGATCCATGATTGGTCGTTGGATCCTTGGCCATATCACAATCAAAGTTAAATACTAAATAATCCTCGGTTAATCCTCGATCTCATCCTCACTTTTAACATACTCTTAGGGCCATTCAATGAATTAAATATTCTATGAGAGTAATGAGAACCTTGAAACTCTTCCACTCCTGAGAGAACATCGCTCATTGGGACATCTTGCATGGCTTTCACAAATCCACAAGTTTGATTAACACCAGGTTTATTAATATGCATGAACTCATCCACATCTAACAATACATCACTATTGAAACCTTTGACCTTCTCACTCTGCAAGAATTCATCCACCCCAGATAAGGCTTTGCTTCTAAAATGTTTTTGTTTCCCAGAACCAATGAACTCATCCACTCTAGATAAGATGTCACTTCTATAATTGAGTACATTGAAATCATCCACATTTGAAGTGATAGAGCTTGGCACATGGGCACACTTTTTAGGTCCTTTGATATTGTTGTATACCTTATCTTTATCATTGAAAACCACGTGCCTCTTTCTCATGTTTAAAAATTGCATGCTCCATCTCATATTCTTGCCTACCTCATAGTAGGGATCACGTAAGGATGTTATGTTATCAACCATACCATCAGCGGTGGCTTTTAGAATCCTCATCTCTGCAAATGACCATTGCTCCACTTGTTCAAATCCCAATACTTCACCTTCTGCTACATTCTTATTTGCAAATGACCTCATTTGTAAAATGTCCCCTATAGTAAAATCCAAGGTGGTGCACTTTGTATTCTTGATAATGTCTGTTGCATAAGTCTCGTCGATGTCCCATGCTATAAATGATTTGTTGGAGGTATTATAGGGCATAACTCTATCAAATGTTTCCATATCTCCACATTTATACTTTAGCTCAACATGTGTGCTAAGAATCTCTAATACAGTAAATGCCACCTTATCTCGGCCAAGTCTTTGAAAGTGGCAAACTAAATTGGGATCACTATCATGCATTGTAGCAAATGCAACTACTTCTCCTTTGCTACATAAAATCGCATCCATCCCTGGAACAAAATCTATAGCCATCTCCTTCGTGAGAGTCCTTTGCAAGCAAGTTGCAAGCAAGTTAGAGTAGCAACAATTACATAAATATTAGTCTCTGTTTAATAATCTACTCATTAATTATAATTTTTAATTAGTACTTTATTTATTTGTGGGAGGGGGTAGTGTTGTATGATGGCAAAAGAGGGGTGGGGGAGGGCATTGATTAAATAAAATATTTAAGGATAAAGGGGTGAAGGAGGGCTTCAATTAAATAAAAGGGGAGATTCTAGTAGTATATGATGGCAATATATTTTTTAGGGACAAAGGAGGGAGGGGAGAGGGCTTCAATTGGAGAGTGGTATAAATTTTGAGGGATAAAGGAGGGAGGGGAGAGATCCTCAATTAAACAACCATCAAAAAACGGGCTCCTAGGTGTGTTTCTTGGACAAGTACTTATCGGACGGGTGTGACACTTTGCATGTGCCTTAATCCCACCTACCTTGATGCACATGCAAAGTATCATTTCCATTGGATATGGTTTGCAAGGTGGATCATGCATTAAATACCATTTTTGCCTCCGTGTCATGTACAATCATCAAAAAACACAGTCCTAGGTGTGTTATTCAAAAAAGTACTTATCAGATGGGGGCTCCACTTTGCACACAAGTCAATACCACCTAAGTTGAGACATGTACAAAGTATTGTGTCCATTGGCGGATATGCTTTGCATGGTCGATCATGCACAAGTACTTATGCGATGGATGCACCACTTTGCATGCAACTCAATACCACCTAGGTTGAGGTGTGTGCAAAGTATTGTACCCATCCCATATGCTTTGTATGGTCAATGAAACATTAAACACCATTTTTGCCTTAGTGTGATGCACATCCATCAGAAGACATGCTCCTAGGTGTGTTATACAAACAAGTACTTATCGGATGGGTGCATCACTTTGCATGCAAGTCAATACCACCTAGGTTGCAGCACATGCAAAGTATTTTTCTCATCGAATATGCTGTCGATTATCGATCAAGCATTAAACACCATTTTTGCCTTAGTGTCATGCACAACCATAAGAAAACATGGTCCTAGGTGTGTTAGTCAAACAAGTACTTATCGGTTGGGGATGCCACTTCGTACACAAGTCAATACCACCTAGGTTGAGACATGTGCAAAGTATTGTTCCCATAGGATATTCTTTGCATGGTCGATCATGCATTATACACCGTTTTTCCATTAGTGCTATGCACCACCATCAAAAGACGTACTACCAGGTGTGTTATGCAAACAAGTACTTATAGGATGGATGCGCCACTTTGCATGCTACGCATTAAACACCATTTATGCCTTCGTGTCATGCACAATCATTAAAAAAAATTATCCTAGGTGTGTTATCCGAAAAAGTACTTATTGGATGGGTGCGCCACTTTGCATGCAACTCAATATCATATATTTTGAAGCAGGTGCAAAGTATTATGCCCATCTTATATGCTCTACATGGTCGAGAATCGAGCATTTAATGCTATTTTTGCCTTAGTGTCATGCACATCCGTCAAAAAACATGCTCTTAGGTGTGTTATCCGACCAACTACTTATTGAATGCGCATACTACTTTGCATGCAACTCAATACTACCTATTTCGAGGTGTGTACAAAGTATTGTGCCCATTGAATATGCTTTGCATGGTCGATCGAGCATTAAATACCATTTTTGCCTTAGTGTCATGTACAACTGTCAAAAAACACAGACCTAGGTGCATTATTCAAACAAGTACTTATTGGATGGGGACGTCACTTTGCACACAAGTCAATACTACCTAGTTTGACATGTGTGCAAGGTATTATGCACATCTAATATGCTTTGCATGGTTGATCACACATTATACACCGTTTTTGCCTCAGTGTGATGCACATCCCTCAAAAAACACACTCCCAAGTGTGTTATCCAAACAAGTACTTATCAGATGGGCATTCCACTTTGCATTCGACTCATTACCACCTAGGTTGAGATTTGTGCAAAGTATTGTGTCCATCAGATATGCTTTATATGGTCGATGAAGCATTAAACACCATTTTTGCCTCAAAGTCATGCACATCCGTAAAAAAACACGCTCCTAGGTATGTTATCCAAACAAGTACTTATCGGATGGGGACTCCACTTTGCACAAAATTCAATACCACCTATTTTGAGGTGTTTGCAAAGTATTGTGCCCATCAGATATGCTTTGCATGGTCGCTCAAGTATTGAACGCCATTTTGCATTTGTGTCATGCACAACCATAAAAAAACATGGTCCTAGGTGTGTTATTCAAACAAGTACTCATTGGATGGGGATGCCACTTTGTATGCAAGTCATTACCACCTAGGTTGGGATACATGCAAAGTATTGTGCCCATCGAATATTCTTTCCATGGTCGATCATGCATTATACACCATTTTTCCCCTAGTATTATGCACAACTGCCAAAAAATGCGCTCCCAAGTGTGTTATCTGAACAAGTACTTATGGGATGGGAGTGCCACTTTGCATTCAAGTCAATACCACCTATGTTGAGGTGTGTGCAAATTTTTGTGCCCATCGAATATGATTTTCTCACTTGATTAGGCATTAAAGATTTGCATGAATGACAAGAAGATACTTACACAAAAAAGTACATCTGTGACAAACTAGCAGAAAAGAAATACATAAAACCCAATATATGTCTATAAAATATAAGGTTGTACAACTGTGCTAACCCAACTACTATGGGTTTACCATATATAGAAAAAGATGTCCACAAAAATAAATACATATAATAGAGCTAACCTAGAAACTCTGGGTTTAGCTACTCCGAATCATCCACCTTGATGACCGACCGAGGTCTTTGGGATGCCCTCCAACACTCTCCACCTGCCATTTGATCCACTATTGTGGCATGCTATGAGATTCATCGTGCACTAAAAGGGGGCTCTGTACCTCATAACACACACACTGCATCTTGCATTTGCATCCTACGTGCCTCTTGCAACATCTGATGCCTGATACTCCACAAATGATAGTCAGCTCTGACTCGTGTCTCGAACTCTAAATGAGTCAACCTCTCAGCATTTGAGATGAACTGCTCCTGCTCTAGTGCCTCTGTACCACCTTCCTGCAGAATCATCTCCTCGTGGCTCTCTCTCAATACACAAGCCAACACACTATCATCAAAGTCCTAATGCATCCATGGAATAAGAGCTGGCTCTCAATGCCCTCTGGAATGTCAAAATATCCCTCCTCTCGTGCAATCATCTCAATGTCATGTGTGAAGTGGATCTACCAGTCATAACTGGGTCCATCTCCAAGATATGAGTCCATAACCAAAGCCCGATATGTGATGAGGGGGACATCTGCTGTGCAACAAGGGCATCTAGACCTAATAGTCAATGACCATACAATGCAATCCAAATGGAATAGATTCCCACAACCAAGTCCATAAAATCCTATCCCATCAAAGTCTATCAGACACAAACTGCAAGAGGTATGATGAAAAAACTCTTACACTGTATGTGAAAGTCTCGAGCATCCTAAAAACTGTGACATAGGCTGTGGATACAAGGATATGTATGGATCCAAATATGCTGCCCTACTGCCACCACACTCCTCAAAATGATGGACCTGCATGCAAAAGTGCCCGACCCTATGCTCTGCAATCCTACGCCTAGTGGTCTCATCATCTAGGCGAGCCTGTGTATCTTGAACCTGATCCTAAAGGTGAGTCTGAGTGTCACCCAACTGATCCCATGTCTCACTCAACTCTACCCTCAATCTCTCAATAGTGTGCATCAACATCCATAGAAGGTGCTGATGCCTACATAGATATCATGTTCACATGCTATAAGTATAAATCCTACCTTAATGCACCGAGAGTTAAATATGAAGCATGAAAACAAATAAGTGGAACATACCATGATAGGAACAATAGATGCTACAGTTGCATGTGAAGAGCCAACATCTACGCCAATACTAGACGATGCTAGTGCCTACGTAGATATCATGTGCACATGCTATAAGTCTAAATCCACCTTAATGCACCTAAAGTTTTCTTCGTTGCATGAAAACGAATGTGGAACATACCGTGGCAGGAGCAACAGTTGCTATACTCACATGGGTATGGACTGTATGGAAGCTTGCGTTAGCAAGTACAGGCTGATTGGAGCAGATCCAGAGGGTTGCAAAGGGCCTGGCAGGAGGCGAAAACTGCAGCAGGAAGAGGCACATCAGATCGTGGCAGATATGGGCAGGATTTTGGGCAGATAACAGCCTCTACTGTGGGCTGGATCAGCCTGGGCCACTGGATGGATGCCATGTGGCCAGGTGGGTCAAAGTATAACTTAAAATAAGAAAACATTTCAAAATTATACATAACATGTCAACAGAGGCTGAGTCCTCTCTAGTCGTGACATAGTGCTAAGCATATGCTCAATGGACCCAGCAACGGACCTCACACCTAAAGTGATGTGAGATCCTACCTCTTGTATAGAAGATGAGGTAATGAATGTTCCTCGAACATTTGGTCCTCCAACACCACGCCCTCCATGTCACTGGTCCTACATCCTCCCACTACCAGCTCCACTACTAAGCCGTACCCTAGAGTAGTCCACTCTATGTCCCAATACAAACTCGGCATACAACTACATGCCAAAGTATAATGGGATATGATGATTATTAGGTATTCTTCCATTTTTAACAGCCACATATCAACTATAGATATGTGATGCTACCAATGGGTGAGAACACCTAGATCTAGGGGGGCTCACCTCATAAAAATTTAGTGTACCACGTGCATTCAAATGGAGGGGTATTTTAATTTAACTTTTTGTAAAATTTTAACAGATTTACAATAACAAGAGGGGTTTTTTAATTGTAAAGAGGGGTGTTTTTATTGGGGGGAAAATTTTAGTTGAGGGGTTTTTTAAATATCCCTTGAATGCACGTGATACATAGGGTTTCTAACTTGTGCACCCCTCCAAACCTAGATATCATCAGGGGTTTCCCCCTCGCTGGCCTATTGTCATGCCTATCTAAGAAGATATCTAAGACAACATCCCTAATACCAGGCAACCTCTTGACCTCATCATATGAAAGATCCTAGGATATGGTAGCGAGGAGATGAATGCACATCCAATCCTCTAAGTCTGGTGTACTACCTAAAATACGTAATGATGCAAGCATGGACTCGATGGAGGACATTAGCGATATCATGTGCTCTACCATGAATACTCGATAGCTTGCTCTCAATAGATGATATAACATCAACTAGGGACATCGAACCAGCCATGGCAAAAGGAATCGTGAAAAAAAGGGCCAAAATGATATAAGGAAATGCTAGAGACTAAGGCAACTAATGCTAGAAATAAATGCTAGAGACTATAGCAAATACTAAGCACTAGAAGAGAAGAGTAAGGTATGATGACTTAGGAGGAATAGGGAGGACTCCTTTGGCTTCTTTGGTGAGGAATAGGGAGGACTCCTTTGACTTCTTTGGTGGGGAAAGGACTTGAGGATGGAGTGAGGGAAGACAAGGAGAATGAGGGAGTGGGACCTTTTAGGTTGGAGGGGGTGATATTCTGAAAACTGTGCTTACAAGATTTTTAATGCCATGTGGCATCCATACCTCAATCGAGGTGATTGATCCCTTATTTGAAAGGGCCAATATTAACCTATTGAAAGGGAATATTAACCTATTGAAGGGGTATCATTGTGGCAAGCCATACCTCGTTTGAGGTATTACATGCTTTTTCTTTTTTTCTTTTTTTAAAGCATGCATACATTACCCCATTGCATGAATGCCACCTAGCCAACCAACTCGTGCCACCTAGCTCGTTTGAGGTATTCTGGGGCTTGCCACCTTGGTTGCCTCTTGGATGCCATGTCATATGCACATACCTCGATCGAGGTAACCTTTGCCAAGTCATATTACCAACGAGGTGCCATGTCATAGTGCCACAAGGTGCACATACCTCAATTGAGGTATTTAGCTACTGAGGTGTCAATACCTTGATCAAGGTATTTGAGTCTTCGAACCTCCAATGGATGCCATTTGGTAGAATTGGATTGCTTGAATTACCTTAATCAAGGTATGTTGCCCACTGCTCACCCTTTGTATTTTTTGGGACATGGGTGCCACGCTCTACCCGAAGTGGTCAAAAGGTGGACACCCTTACCTTGCAACCACCCAACCCCTCCCAGCATAATTGGATGGTTATAGACATGGTAATATGCCTATGGACCTAGGCGTGGGATGGAAATTTACCTTTTCTCACATCCTGCTCTTTCTTGAGTAAGCATCTACTTGCACTATGATCTTTTGCGGCATCATGGTCTATATGCAAAAGTTGGTATTTCACACATGCTACTACAGTAGCTAGCACTACTTACATATACATGATAGTTATTTCTCTCACATGCACTACTTTCCAATCCCAACCATATGACACAACTATTTGGAGGATTTAAAAACATTTGTTCACGTTATAACAAGCATTCTTAAATATTTAGGCTCAAATAGAATACGTAAGGAGCTAGCAATTGATTGATTTACAATACCCATGATCCGAATCAATGTCAATTTCCATTGGAATAGTCCCACATATTAAATGTTCACTCTCTCACATCTTCAACTTGTACAAGGTTACTCTACTTTCTGCATGGTTAATGCCTTGTAGGATGCTAGCAACAGATTCGACACTTACTCCCTCCTCGAGGGGGTCACTCATCATACGTAACCCTATCACGTGAGTTCAACAGAAGGATATTTTTTATTTCTAAAATTTATAGAAATAAATATACATAAGGGACTATTTAAAATAATTTTGGAAAAAAATTATCTAAGACTTATTAGTTTCTTCTACTTTCTCATTGTTATGAAGTGAAAACTGGAAACACCATGCTACTTGCCATGCTCAGGGAGGGCCTTCTCATTTTTCCCACTTCTTTATTGTTGGAGAAGTGATTGATGGAAACACCATGCTACTTTGCCACGTTCATAGAAGATCTTGCCGATTTCTTTTTATATGAAAACCCTTGATAAGACATACCAAAATGTGATAGTAAAACCATAAATGTGACATTCATGCAAGATCTTGTTGTACTCGTGAGCCAAAACATAATTATATTTAGACTTGCTTTGTAGCTTTCATATAGACAAAAGCATCAAATGATTGCAAATTATCCACTTGTGAGATTCAAGATCCTACAAAATGATAATTAAAAGAAAGAAATCTGTTACTTGCCAAATCTAACTCAATAAATGTATCTTTTCTCATATTATATAGGACTAAAAAGAAGATGCACCTAGCAAGCACCCTTAATGCCCCTTTACAAAGCTATTGAATACATTCCAATCATTCTCATCTAAAGTATATTCATTGCTATTGCATTCATAGGTGAGGTTTTCCAATGCAGTGACACTCTGAATCTGTAAGGTCATATGTGAACCATCTTGAGCCTTTTGCATTTTGGTACCACCCAAGTTGGACTTCCACTCTAGAATGCCTATCTGAGAGATTAAAACCTCTCTTATATTCCACATATCCCCCAGCAAGTTGCAACCTTTCTCCTCATCTTCTAAACTCGTCCAAGGTACCATACAACTTGTGTTTGCAAAGGCCTTGGATTTTATTTCCTTTTTCTTTTTCTTTTTTTGTCCTTTTATTGAAAGTATATAGCACAAATAGAACCTATTCCAAGTAGGTTCTCGTTTGATAAAGCAAGTGGTATTTCTTCCTTAGAGTAGTATACTCCTTGATGAGCCCTTATAAGTCTATTTTTAGAGAGTGTGGGATTTTTATTATGTTGGCTTACCAATGTGGACTTGAAGAGAGTATTACCATTAGTGGTAACAATTGCGTCCACTATTTTTTTTTAAATCTAGGAGAGAATCCAACACATTTCTCATTTCACTTAAGGAGTCATGATTCTCATTGTCCTCTATTTCTAATGCATGATGTACTTGTTCTGCGTCTTTTGAAGAATTAGATACTTGTGTGCATGCATCTGCAAATCCACTTGACCAATGTTCTAGCCACCACTTCATGTCCTCACCCTTTAGCTTCATATGAAACCTTTGACACATTTCTTGAGCACTTTTTAGTCCCTTCTTCAAAGCTTCAATGATTTTATCATCAACAGTTGACACACACTCATAGTCTCCTAATTTAGCTTCTGGCATGTTCTCTTCAAGATTCAATTCCCTCCAAACATGTTCTTGGTTTTTGTGTGCCCTTGTAAATGGAGGACTATCCACTTTGCATTCAAAGAGTGCACGTCTATTCAAACTACCAGCACTATGTATCATATCCATCAAGTCATAAGCATGTTCTTGTCCCACCATGATTTCAATCTTATTGAAGAAGATTTCAATATGTAAGGGACATGTAAGTCTCGGATGAATTCTCTAAATTACTTGATTAGTAGCACCACAAAATGGCATGACAGCTGCACATCCAAGAAAACCTTCTTAGTTATGAATTTTCTATTCAAAATGTATAGTTGGTATGATGAACAATCCATGACCTCCGAATTGTTCAAAGAAAAACGAGACTTTGCCTACAAGATGGAATCAATCCATAAGGCTCAATTGTGGAAACAAGAAGATATCAATGTAGTCTCCACCAATTTCAAGATAAGCTTGTATTGCAACATGCTCCTCTCTCTTCAATGAATTGTATGGTTTGTCATTTCTCCCAAACACCATTGTACTTGCCTATTACATATTCTTTGAGCTCCAGCCCAATTTTGTCAATCAACTCACCTAATATGTCCCTCCCTTAGCATATGCTTGCCAATGGAAAAAGCATCATACATAGTGATGATATGATTTAAGGTGATCTAGAGAACTCAACTTGGTTGAGAAAAGACATCTAATATAGGTACACATGTCACTACCATGCTAAATTGTGAGCTCCTTATCGAATCTGTGGAATGTCTTAGCACACATGCACTTGTTGATTACCTTCTGGGCCTCAGACCCCCCCTGGCTGTCATCGGAACTTGGATATGTAACAACTAGGTGAGGAAGTTTTTGGTGGTGAAAAATGTTAGATTCCTAAGGAAAGGTTTGTTTGTATATCTTTTTAAAAGAGCAGATATGGCTGCAAGATCCATGCAACATGTGGACCATTGAAAACTGACCTCTAAGCTATTTGTCGTGGTGGTCTCTCAAATTTTCTTTTGGCAATCCGAGGTCTACTAGAATTCCTATCTAGTTTGGGTTACCTAATTTGCCCTTATCTCTCTGTAAGACATTCTATGCTTTGTAGTGGTCGGGGAGAGGTACTAGGATTTGAGAAATCCTCAAAAGTTTATCTAGATGGACATAGTAGAAGAACTTACCAATACTTTAGTAATCCTTAATCAAAATGGGAGTATTTTCAAAGAACAATAGCTACTCTAAAAAAATTTTCTAACTCTTGCTTTTTTGTGGTTTAGTTAATCATGCAATTAAAATTTGTCCCCAAAAAAAGAGTATAGGCCCAAACCCTAAGAATTCCCACTTCCCAAGCTCCTAGTGGCCCCTATAGGGAAGTGAATTCTAAAATTTCCTACCTCTAGCGAAACCCCTAAGATGCCTTTGGTGAAACGGGGACCTCCCTCTAGTCCTAATGTTTCTCTTGACAATGGAAATGATAAGATTCTCCCTCTTTACCCACTAAGGACTCCTTTGAAGCCCTGGTAGATGATGAAATTGAAGAGAAGATTAAAGAAAACTTGGACAACATGGAACATGTCAAAGTTGAGCCGAGTTCCAAGGACTTTGAAGATGACATCAATAGGATTGATGAGATGGCCAAAAAGTCTATAAATGGTTCAAAATCTAAAGAAGAGCTCCCTAAGTCCTCCAAAGGGTAAGCAGATGTTTAATTGTAAGGAAAAGCGTTACGCAACTATTCAAAAGAAGAGAAAATACTCCAAAATAGCTAGTCCACATATAGATAGTTCTGATCCCAGGGCCAAAAAGGGATAAAATAAGAATGGTAAGTTTCCTTTCAGACTTTAAATATCTAGGGTTTTACTAACACTAGAAGAAGTGAGGATCAATTCCCTTTCTCCTCACTTTTTAGCTCTTAAGAAGGTTAAAGTCATAGGTGTTGTTTTGGACAATAGAATCAAATTGATTTTGAGAGAAGATTGGATCTATTTTTTACAAACATGAAGAAGGTAAAGGGGGCACTACCCTGGGAGTGATTTCCCACTACAATGAAAATATTATGCAAGAAACTATGGATTCTCAGAATAGATGGGTCTCTCTCTTATGTTGTTTGAAAGTCCAGAAATTTGTTATCACCTCTCTGTATGCCCCTAGCTATTGTAGAGTCAAAAAATCTTGTTTGGGAATCAATAAATGCAATAAGTGAAAGTGGTTTTGTTAAGAAAAGACAGATTGTATGAAATGGTCATTGTAATCAAAGGAGCGTAATTAGATCCATGGGATGCCAAGGACCTATTACACTTAGCAGATACTGGAAAAGAAGGGGATTTTGCTTGGTGTAATAGTCAAGATGTGCCTTGCCAATTTTCCCCATGATGCTATTGTTTTAGTCATAGATCAAGATACAAAGTGCTCATTGGTACAAGGAGATACCAATTCTTGTGCATATTGACAATGTGAGAGGGGGATTAATGGGACCAATGGCAGAGGGGAGGAATGGGAAGCCAATAGGAGAGGAGGAGGGAAACCTAGCTTTTCTTATATATATTCTTCCTTGCCTTCATTCATTCTCTCCTCATTTCATTGAAGCAAGAAAGCAAGAAAGAGCAAGAAAGCAAGAAAGAGCACAGTTACAAACCTTTTTCAATGTACTTGTAAATTTTTCTCTATATCAAATTTTTATCTAGGTTTTGTAGATTTGTTTTTTTTTAATTTGAAGAGAGAGAAAGAAAGAAAGAGAGAGAGGAACTAGAGAGAGAGAGAGAGAAAGTTCAGAGAGACGAGAGGAGCCTTGGGCACTGCGGCCTCTAGGAGGAAGAGGGAAGTTGGAAAAAGAGAAAGGAGAAGGTGGCAGCGGGGAGAGGGAGGGAGGAAAGGAGGGAGGGAGGAGAGAGAGAGAGAGAGGTATGAGAGAGAGAGGTCTGAGAGGGAGGTGAGGGGATCAAGGGGAGGAAGGCGGCTAGGGCGAGAGGGGGAAGGCTATAGTGGCAGAGGGGGAGGCGCGGTAGGGGAGGCAATGGGAGGGGGCGAGGCGGCAGGGGGAGGAGAGGTGGCGGTAGTGGGAGGGGGAGGCGACGGGGAGGGGAGGGGGCAACGGGGAGGGAAGAGTGGGGCAGCGCAGGGAGGGTAGAGGCGGCGGTGGGGAGGGC
Organism: Dipteris shenzhenensis; assembly: GCF_047967505.1. Classification (NCBI taxonomy): domain Eukaryota; kingdom Viridiplantae; phylum Streptophyta; class Polypodiopsida; order Gleicheniales; family Dipteridaceae; genus Dipteris; species Dipteris shenzhenensis. Next base: position 34,101,791 of record NC_141601.1, on the reverse strand, counting down.
AGAGGGGGCAGCACGATAGGGCAGAGGGGGTAGTGGGGAGGGATAGTGCAAAGAGTAAGGGAGGCATCGAGGGGGTAGGGAGGTGCGGGGGGTAGGCAGTGCGGGAGGTAGTGGGAGGGGGTGAGGCAGCAGGGGGAGGAGAGGTGGCAACAGTGGGAGGGGAAGGGGTAGGGGGGAGGGCAGAGGGGGGCGACACAGGGAGGGCAAAGGGGGCAGCACAGTAGGGTAGAGGGGGTGGTGGGGAGGGGTAGTGCAAAGAGTAGGGGAGGCACCGAGGGGTAGGGGAAGCGCGGTGGGGTAGGGAGGTGCAAGGGTAGGCGGTAGCGTAGTAGGGAGGCACAAGGGAGTAAGGGAGGCATGGGGGCTAGGGGAGGCACGATGCTTAAGGAAGGGGAGGCGGTAAGGTAGGAGAGAGGGTAGGGTAGTAGGGCAGCATCGAGGGGGTAGGGGAGGCATGGGGGGTAGGGGAGGGTAGCATAGTAGGGAGGCCTGGGGGGTAGGGGAGGTATAGCGGGTAGGGGAGGGGAGGCGATGAGGTAGCAGAGGTAGGGTAGAGGGTAGGGTAGGGAGGCGGGGTAGGAGGTGAGAAAGGAGTGAGGGGGAGAGAGAGAGAGAGAGAGAGAGAGAGAGTGAGGGAAGAGAGAGGAGTGAGGAGAGAGAGAGAGGAGTGAGGGGAGTGAGGGGAGGGAGAAAGAGAGAGAGAGACAAAGAGAGAGGCGCTAGAGGAGAGAGAAAGAGAGGTCCTAGTGGCCATAGCCCCCAGGGTGAGAGGAGTGAGGGAAGGGAGAGGAGAGAGAGAGAATGAGGGGAGGGAGAGGAGGGAGAGAGAAAGAGGAGTGAGGGGAGGGAGAGTAGAGAGAGAAAGTGAGGGAAGAGAGAGGAGTGAGGAGAGAGAGGAGAGAGAAGGAGGAGCCCTGGTGGCCGCAGCCCCTGGGGGTGAGAGGAGTGAGTGGAGGGAGGAGAGTGGAGAGAGAAAGTGAGTAGAGGGAGGGGAGTGAGGGAAAGGGAAGGGGGTTAGAGAGCACTTCACCAAAGAAAGAGTGTTAGTTGGTGACATCACACTACAGCATTGTGATAGCAAAGAGAATGTTGCAGATATCTTTACCAAACCACTCGATAAAGAGCTTTTTGAGAAACACCAACTAGCTCTTGGTTTGACACAGAGGAAGGACATTCCCATTAAATGGGTGTGATGGAATGTAATGCTCAGTCCTTCTTCGATTCCCCAGAATCATCATCTTGAGGGAAGGATGTTGATCTTGAGGGAAGGTGTTGAGTTCATGCTCAACATCATGTGAGTGCATAGCACCATCATGTGATCATGAATATGTGCATAGCACTAACGCAATAGAGTGTTATAAAGGAAAGGGTTAGATACCCTAGCCCTAACCCTAAATGGCTTGGTATATATTCTACATTTTCAACTAAATCTAGTGTATAGTTAGTCATTTGTGGTGTGCTCTCTAGTTGTGCCCTCTCTCCTCATCTCCACTCTTCTCCTCTCCCCTCTTCATATTTTGTCACAAAGAAGCAAAGGAGGTCAAAAGACTCACTTTGGAGCAATTTGCAAAGATATCTTCATTCCACTCTTATTCCGCAACCATCTGTATATTCAAGCATGAGATCAAGTATTTGATTGAGTCCGAAAGACTTAATCATTATGTCCATGGAAAGTGTAAAATATTCTTAACATCAGAGGTCTTACAGAAGGCGAGGGTTGTATGGATAACATTTGGTTCTCCAAACCCTGATTTGAAGAGAAAGGTCACAAATGCAGATGCCGACACACTCACAAACTTCTATACTTCTTTGAGTGCAGTTGTGCCTAGGGGAACTCAAGAGCGATAAGAAAATATGACAAGCCTCAAAGTGGCAAGAGACAGATATGCCGACTACACTTCCATCATTTTTCATCCTCTTGAAGTGTTCGACGAGACACTTGAAGTGTGCATTGCATGTGAGTGTTGGGAGTTGACTTGTAAAGCTCCTTTGTTTCTCTCAAAAAAGTCAAAGGTTATGGATAAGAAGGAGTTGACCACAAGGATGTGGACACCTCTAAAGTACTTACCTGACAAGTATGCATCCATGGCAACATAGAAAATTTTAAAGAAAGAATAGTTTTTCGGAAAGAAAGACAAAGACCACTGCTTGGGAGAATGCATCAATGTATAGGTGAGGCGTGATGCAGTGCATAGTGCCATTAAGTATTTGTTGATAGAGAAAGAAATCCCACTTAGTCATTGTAACATTGACTATAATGTGGTCAAGCATATAGCATCTTTGTCAACACCCAAGGTAAAGCTATGGGCAAACAAGTGGATAAAAAAGGATGAAGATGGGTAAAAAATAGTAACCTCTTACATGAGAAAAGAAATCCCATAACAGGTGGTTGCATATGTGGAAAGATTGATCAGTGAGATAAGGATGCCAACAAATATGCACCAAAGCTTTGAATTCAATATAGAGGTTACATCAGAGTCTAGAAAGCTTGTGAACTACACGGGAGTTTCAGAAGATGACTTCATCAAGAAAGAGTCATCATGGGACAAGCCACAACTATTCTTCATCATGAAGTTTCTAGCGATGAGATACATAACTTCATGATAGAATAATATATACCAACATTAGCAAAGTGGCAATTTGCAACATTGTCATTTTTATTGATAAACAAGACAAAGAAGCCATGCAAGTTCCTCTAGAGCGAGCATATTCATCAGATTTGAAGATATATAGTGGTGTTTATGCAGCAAAGAGAGGCAAGAGAGAATGTGGCATAGCGATTCAATCTCTTGAATCATTTTTACTTGGCCAGCACTAGGACATTTTTTCAAATTCTGAAATCCTGTGCTTCCACATGGCACAATATACACCCTTACATTTTTCTAATTCTGAAAGCCCAAAAGCTTTTTTTTTAATTCTGAAAGCCCAAAAGCTTTTTTTTTTAATTCTGAAAGCCCAAAAGCTTTGAAAGCTTTTGAAAAGCTGCGTAAAAAGCCATGGCAAAACCTTTAAAAGCTTTGAAAGCTTTTGAAAAGCTGCGTAAAAAGCCATGGCAAAACCTTTAAATATAGGCGAAACATAAAAAAACATTGTAATTTCAAGTGTGTAATTTCAAGTGTGTTGCTGTTTGTTCATCATTCATCATCACCATCAGGTTTGCTTCTACTTCCTTACTTGCCAATCCATGTAGGGAATACCTGTTTCATAGACAACCATTCCGCAGCGAATTGGGAATCTTGCTATAGAAATTTCTGATAGATTATCTCCCGTAAAAGATATAGATTTACCAGCTGCTATCTCAAGATAGTCTCTCAGACTCTTCCATATCTCATCCTCCCTCTCCTTCAGAAGTTAGAACTCCGTCGAAGCGTTGGCATTATCGTTTATCCTGTTGGCTTCGACCTTGCTCAAGGACCCACTTTATCATGTGCAACCGTCAGCATCCCTCAATGCTTGGAGACTATAACAAGCCCTCACCCACACAGACAAGCTGCAACTTGCAGCTCCATTGATCGGCGACTAAATTTGAGCTTTCAAATCCCCAACCTCCAAAATTCGAATCGAACGAAGAATCGGACTCCGAATCTTCGTAATAAGTTCTCATTTCTTTGAGCAGAATAGATGGTTGGAGAGAATTGCGTAAAAGCACAGCTGGTAGAACACCCATGACGGGCTTAAAGACAAAGCTCCAGTATATGCTTCTGCTTCCACGATCAAAAGCCTCGGATGCTCTTTGTGCGCTTTTTCCACTTGACAAAGTTGTGGATGCTTTGTGTCGTCATTAATTTCCCTTTCCTCCACGGGGACTCCAGGACAAAAGTCTACACAGCTATTCTGCTGCCTGCACAATTACTGCATTAACAAATGCATACAGGAGAGAAGCCCATCTCGCCGCACATCTCTTCCAAAGCTTACTCTCCATACATGAATCCATGCTTTTATCCGTATCTAGAAAGACGATATGTTAGATTTGTACATCTCTAGCTTGATTTTGAAAATGGCGCATGACGTGCACTTTTGTTTATTGTGTTCATTAGACATCCTTTGTTTCTTACTTCGGGAGGTGGCTACTAAAAGCCTCGAAAGTATTCCACAATGCCACTTGGAAACCAGTAAATTTCCACTCTCTCTCTTTAAATATATGTGGGAGGGTAACCACCCCGATACCTGAATGGATTGACGTTTCGATTCAGGATTCGGTTGAGAAGCTACAGTTGAAGTTAGAGATCCAAAAAGAATTGAAGCATGATTCTTTAATTTCCGTGCCTACGTACCCATTTCATGGTTCGTGCTACAAGAGCTCAATGGCAGAGGAATTAAAGTCCTGAAGAACAAAGCTGCTGCAGCTTACAAAACTGCAGCAAAAGTTGATTTATTAGTTGCTGGTTCTGCGGTGTGGGCTTGCAATGAGAGATTGGTGGAGGATTAAAGCTGGATAAATTCAATCAATTCCCATCGAAGTTCAGGTATTGATGGACTCTCCATGGGTCTCATTCTACTGACAGGATTTGTCACTACTTCGGCAACCTCAGCAGCTTGGCTAGTTGCGCGGAATACATGTCTATTCTATTTCTTGATGTTGGCCATGTATAGCGGCCAAATAGGACTGTTTGCTTCTCGAGACAGACAGACGGGTAAAACAGCAGTAGTTTCCATTGTAGGTTGCGCTGGCTTGCCACAACCTTGTTTTGTTGTAGGTTGGGATGTGAACCCCCTTTTACAACTCACAATTTCCAATCAATAGTGCATATAGGTCGATAGACAAAAGTACCAAAACGCTGATGAGAAATTTTGACATTCTCTAGGTCGCTACAAGCTCGCAGCATTGACAAATAATTACTAAAGGAACTAAGCCTCCGAGAGATAGATATCAGCACACGGACGATGTCTAACATTGGATTGTGTATAGCTTTTCTGCTTGAATTTATCATCTTTAGGAAATTGCACATATGCTAACAAACATATCCAAACATGCTGAACACGAGGAATGCATATTGACTAATCATGATTGTTTTTCAGATTCCAACACTCCAGCAAAGAAATAGGCCACTTGTCGTCGAGCTGTGGACATCAGAAAGGATACTCCACGTAAGTACAATGTACGGTCATTTCAATTCTGAAATGTTTCTGCACCGTCTGTTGCTCTGGTCCGCATTAATGTGCTACACCTCCAACACTGGAGGTGACTATTCGAAACGGGGGGATGGCACGTTCTCCTATGATGTATAATTTTTGGAGAGACATGTGCCGGCTCTCCACCATACATTACGTATGGTTTTTTTTTTAAAACTCCTCATCTTGAGCACGCACACTTCTTCGCACATTCTGTTTCCGCAAGGGAACATTACATTTGCTTGGTTCGACCAACATACTAATCATGTCTGCAACACTTCTGTTTTCGAGATGTTTGCAGCCTCCAAACGAGTGTCTTCTCCTAAAGGTACGCACAACAAAATGTATTTGCTTGATTCAAGTTATTTTATCAATTCTTTCACCTTCTAAATATAGAGGTTCAGTCCATTTTGTTTTTCCTGTTGCGTTTAGACAAAACCACGTGAGTGAAATTGTAGCAAAGTTTCGGATGGTTTTTATTATTAATCCCTGTAGGTGTTTAAACCCGAACATAAGACATCGATTCATGTCACGATGTAGAAATGACCACCGGAAACTCCTTCGAACATGACCATTCGTCAACGCTCAGAGCAGCCAGAGATCGAGCTATTCAACTTGATATAACATCAAGAAAGATGTCCTTGAGGCCAGCTACGTCATCGTGGTTGACCATCGCAGATAGATACAAGCAATGGGTTAGTAATTGCGCGGCTATTTTCTCTAGCCTTCAAATCTGCGGTGTCTGTGGCATAACCACGCTAGTGTCTGCAAACCAAAGGATCATTTCTTCGCAAGGCATAGGGATCTCAAGCCACAGCGCCGCACTCGGAAACATGATACTTTTGGATGCCTGCGAGAATATGGGCATGCAAGTGACTTACTGGAAATGCCAAAGCTGCACACGAGATGCCCAGCGGAGCAGATACATTGTGCGGTTGATGCCACAGTACTCTCGGCAGTTGCTTAAAACAAACCACCTCCACACACAACTGCTAAGCATCATAGATGTATCCATTTCAGTTACCACGACTGCAAATGCGATTGCTCGTCGCACACTCGATCGAAGGTCACTTCTAGACAATCCTCTGATATCTTGGCGAAACGTCCCACTAAGCTTGGCTCAAGAAATCGTGACGAACGAGCTGTCAGGTGTGCTCGCATACAACATCGAGAACAATCCAATATTGCGCAAGTACAATTCTTTAGCAGAGCGTGCGGACATCAAAATGGGTATGTGCATCTTGAGTCCTCAAACCATGGCAGGTATCTTGGAACTACACGATGAGACAGCTCCCTTCGAGTTAATGTCAATAGCGGAATCTCAGCCTGAGCTCCTGCTTTTGCAAAACATGGTGGACCCCGCGAACCGTCGCGCCTTTGATGCAAGGGACAAGCATGAGTTTGCCTCCATACAGCTACGGGGTACAGAAATGCTTTCAGAGAGGGTCGCTTCATTCCACGTCGATGGAGTAGCAGCAGCTGGCAGTGCGTGCGTTGACATAACCATGGAGTCAGCAGTGTTCCCATTCCTGTTCCCTTTCGGACGGGGCTACTATGATGGCTGCATACAGTTTAGCAACTATGTGAAAATGAGAATATGCACCTTATTCTCTATCTACACGCTCTACAAGCCGTACCTGTTGATCATGTTCCAGTTAAAACAGGCAGTGATGATTGCCAATTCAAGCAACTCTACATGCTTGCAACGAGACATCGACCAATATAGGAAAGCCAACCCTGCCACGACTGATGAAGACGCAATGAGACACGTGCTTCGCTACAGCATGCCATCAACAATGCCGGGGTCCCCATCGTGGCATCGACGGCAACTGAAGGACCTCATAACGATGGTCGATGCTTGGGGCCTCCCAGATTTCTTTCTGACATTCACTGCAGACGAGGTCACCGATACACGTTGGCAAGAAATTAATGTCATCGAGAGCATCGCAACGCATTATAATGCGCAATTCACTTGGAAGGACTGTCCTGTTGAATGTGTGGCACTTTTCCACGCACGCTTCCACATGTTCATGCGCAAGCATTTGCTTTCATCCGACGGTCTGCTTGGCTGAATACAACACCATGTCGTTCGTTATGAGATACAAAACAGGGGCTCCCTACACGCCCATGTCATATTGTGGGTCCACCATGATGACCGTCAGCGAATTGCAAATGAGATTGCAGCTTACGTCCCCAAGGACGAGGCCCTGGATCCTCGAAACACAAGGCTGCGAGAACTAGTTCTCAGAAAGCAATCGCACGTATGCAGGAAAGCGTGCTACGTCGGACCGTCACACCACAGTTGCAAGCACGGCTTCCCTTTCGCAACACAGCCAGAATATGAACCCATCCTCGACCCTCTGACGCAACGTTGGTTGTATTACCGGCTGAGACATGAGCACCAAAACGTCGTCCCTTACCACCCTTCCGTGTTACTGTTGTGGGGTGCGCACATGAACATACAGCGGGTGACAAACTCTTCAATCTCTCACTACCTCCTCAAGTACGCGATGAAATCTGAACCAATGGGCAAACTGAACATCCGTTCAGAAGACGCTTCACGTTTGGGGTTGCAACATCTCGACGAAGTAAAGCTGAAACTCATCGCCGCGAGCCTCCTATCAAAACCAACCTCTCCAACAGAGGCCGCGCTAAACTGCATGCAGATACCAACAATCACAAGGAGCGAGACCGTTCACTATGTCGACTCCTCGCCACCATCTCTAAGACAACGCATCGTCTCACGAAACAACAACGTCACCCTGCACCCGATCGACATATACTGCGGGAGACTGAGCGTCATCGAGGAGAGCACGTTCTACGATTACCATAGGCAATATGTGATACGAAAGCCCAAGGAAACGCAACGTGGAACGGTCGGTCTTGACCTCTTCGGCAACAGGATCGCAAAATGTGAGCGAGTAGTCAGATTCACTGACTACCACCCTGGACATCAACCAGAGGGGTACTTTTACAACGTGCTCTTGCGAAAACTCAGCTTCAGGAATGAAACGGAGCTCATATCACCTGCCAACACAGCTGGATCCTACTTTGTCGAATGCCAAATGCGCGGCCTCATATTGAGCAACGAGGACCTCGAGATGTATGTGACCGAATACACGCAAAGGAACTTGCTAGCGACTGACCACACGGACCAGTTGATCAATATGATATTGCAAAAGGTTGCGATCATCCGAGACTGCCCGATGGAAGTGCCTAACAGGATGTTGCAAAAAATGGTCGAGTTTCGCACCATCGCCAATGCCGCATTGACAGTAGAACAACAAAGAGTCTTCGAAAGCCTGGCTTCAACAAGCTCGGGGCTACACGTTGTCTGTGGAACACCAGGTAGCGGCAAAAGCTTCTTGATACGGTACTATGTTTCGCATCTGGTAGCGCAGAACAAAACCGCATAACAAAACGGCAATACTCTGTGCATCAACAGGGGCGGTTGCGACGCGGCTGAGCGGGATTGCAACCATTGTACACTACCAATTCAAGATCCCTGTGCGCAGCAGTCAATACCCACTGAACATCCATGAGACGGATGAGCGACACCTCGCAATCAAGGAAGCCAACGCGATCATCATTGACGAGATGTCCATGCTAACAAGGATGACTTTCGATCTCGTGGTAAGACAAATCGTCAATGTCACTAATGGCACGTTGCATGAGCCATTCAGACACAAAATGCTGATAATTTTTGGTGACCTGGCACAATTACCGCCAGTCTGCAAACACCGCGAGGATCTCTACGAGCCGTGCCACATCACGTCCTCCGCGCACTGGCCTGCAGCAAAAATGTACCACATGCAATTCTCGGTGCGACATGCATGAGACATGCCGTTCCTCGCATTCTTGCATACCATAAGACTCAGGACGCCCACAACTGACGAGATTTCCGACTGTTTGGGGCAGTGCATTGTCGACAAGGAAGGTGCATGCCACTTCATCGATGCCGAAACAACCATCATTTGCACACACAAAGTCGATGTCGCTACCTTCAACGATGAGCTTGTGGAGAAATTCAACACTCCCGAGACGATTGTGCATGTTCAAATACACAGTAACGCCGCGAGCGAACCAGCTCTCAAAGAATGGTTGGAGGACAAAAGCTTCAACGAGATAGGAAAAATTTGCGTGGGGGCGAAGGCAATGATAACGGAAAACATCGACCTCGCAATAGGTGCCGCAAATGGAGCAATGTGCAAAATCAAGAGCATCAATGCAACTAGCAGGGGGGAAATCAACGGTATCACTGTCGTCATGGACACAACAGCGGCCGTGCTCACATTACGACGCTCGAAGCATCAGTGAAAGGCAATAAATGGAAAATGGTTCCACAAGTCCACATTTCCACTGACCCTAGCATACGCTATCACGGGACACAAATCCCAAGGCGCAACCATATCCAACAAAGCGCTGCTCATATTCCGAGGAGTGTTTGCCCCTGGCCTGGCATACGTGATGTTGTCCAGAGTGACTAAGAGAACGAGGCTGCGCATACTACATTACCCACATCCAGACATATTCAGACCAATTCCATGAGAGTTCTCACAGCCGACAACACAACCACACGCATAAAGGTATTCACTACCAGAGATTGAAAAAGGCAGAGGCAAGTCATGAATATGTTGCGTCAAACATGCGTGCAAGGAAAATGGTTTTAATATCTTGTCTGTTGTTGAGAACAAGTGCAGAGAATCATAAAGCTCGGGACATTGCAGCATAAGACATGGACGCAGACAAGGTAAATTCCACCAGCATGAAAGAATCTTTTTTTCTTGAAGATTTAAAAAGACGGCTCATTTGAAAAGACGGTGTAATAAGTCGTGCCTGCAAGCAGCTATTTGCGCTATACAAAAGCAACGCGAAGGCAAAAAAATCTCCACCAGCAAAGAGGAGGTTCTTCCTAACCACAAAGCAATTCCGGCTAGCAAACAATGCAGGAGAACGTCCGGGAGCTTACATCAACGGCTTCAACACGTATGTGGAACTACGTGACTTCATTGATAACTGCAATAGGCGTTTGCCAGCTAAAAGAGAGCCGGGAGGCTTGAGATTCGCAAATGGTGCGTAATGCTTCCGAAAATTAAAAAAAACCGCAACAGTTGAGAAACAGAATTAACGAGTTGCAAGAACAACATACTCATCCTGGATTGCACTTCTCCTGCAGGACTCCTCAAAGAGATCCTTGTCGAGCTTGACATTGAGTTCGATGAGACCGATAGGATGATGGAAAGTTTGGAGGGGCAGAAGCTACTAGACACGAAGATGAAAGGGATCACAGCGTATGCGTGCGAACTGCTGCATTACGGGTACAACGTATCCTTGGAGTTGCTGAGGGACACGACGCGTGATCAAGCAACGGCTATACTCGAACAATTCATGGAACAATTTGGAGGGACGCACGACGCGACGCACCCGGTGACGACAATGGAGAAGCTTATGTATATTTTCGACAGGGACTTATACGAGGAGCGCTTCGGTATTGGAAACGATCCTTTCACGGCAACAGAGAAAAACCAAGGCAAGTAAATAAATGCATTATATTATGGACGTCAAACGAAAAAAAAAAGACCGAAAACCTCGATGACTAACGTAATTGTCAATGTTTACACAGGTACGACATTGAAAGACGCGAGCCTCGAGATGAAGGAGGAGCCTCCACTGAAGCGCCCGCGCAAGGGAATCGCGCGAGCCTCGTCGTCTACTGCATCACGTGCAAGCCCAACAATAGAAAGTACATAGGGAGCACGACGGACCTGCCGTGGAGGATCAAACAGCACAATAAAAAACCACCGGCGAAAATGAAAGAGGACTTGCAACATTACAAGCCCTTCGAAGAAAATTTCGAAATCAAAGTTTTGGAAACAACAGACACCGTAGACAAAGCACGAACTTTAGAGCAGTACTACATAAGGAGCCACAACACAGTAGGTCCATTAGGTTACAACACGCTCGAGGGCCATCCGGCCAGAGCGCGGAAGTACTATTTCCTAAAGCGTAGGAACATAATTTGACCCAAAAAATAAACATTTGTGCCTTCGAAAAAAGGGATCCAATGAAGTTGCAAATGGTGCTGGAACTTTTGTCGTACATGCAATGCAGCTTTGGGTTTGGATTTTTCCTGTCACAGTTGCATGCTTCTGGCTCAATTTCATTTTGATTTATTATTTATACATTTCTGAAATACATCTCCTCGTCGTTCGCTCGAAGTGGAATGACAATAGATTTGCTTACAATGCAAAGAATAGGAATTTGTCTTTCTCCGAAAAAAAGAAAAACTACGTTTTACTGTCGACATGAACAACATCTCTAAAAAAGGTTGCATGCAATTGAACATCAATCTTCTGCATCATTTCTGACAACGTGACTCATGTGAACCTCAACAAGATAGCAAAAGAGAGAAGTATTCATCAAGAGCCCAGCTGGACAAGCACTCTAGTTCTTGTGTATGCGGAGTCCCAACCCTAATCACTCCTTACAAAAGAACATAAGAGGGAATTCAAATAATTTGAGGATCAAGGGAACTCCACAAATATTATTGAAAACAAGCATTTCATGGTCTATTTATGAAAAAGAGGTATAGCACAAGGAGATTGATCACATGGATGATGACCTCGAAGATCATAAGGTCCCACTTGATGATGATGAAGAGATGGACTTACATGACCTGATCAGAGAGAGGTTGGTGGGTGAAGAGAAAGATGATGATTCCTTCCTTGATAATTATGGCTCGCAAGGTTATGTAAAAAGGCCACAATGACAATACTTAGTGGTATGAACTCTCTATTTCTCAATTAAATACCATTTTTTAAATAAGATTTAAATTTAAAGATAATTAATCTAATCTTTCATGTTTTTTTGCAGGCAATAGAGGGAGAAGAAATGGATGAAGTCAATATGGAGGCACTCCCTTCTACTTCAACAGTGCAACCACCTCTAACTTTGGTTGAAGAATCCCATGAGCAAAAGAGCCTTGAAGACACCATAGAAAAGCAGAATAATTGCAAACATAGATGAAAGCTATGACAGAGACCCATTCTACAAATTTGGCTGCATTGGATAAAATGGAAAGCTCATTTGAAGTTAGAGTCATTTTGAAACAAGAGGCTCAGTATTTGAGATTTGGTAGAGAGGAGGTTTCAATCCTCTCCAATCCTTTAAAGAGGTTAATGACAATGTTATCCTAGCCATTCTCAGGTTTGATACTATCTTTCTTTTTGTTGCTACTTCAATGAGCTAACATTTGTTTATTTGTTTATAGTGTAGTTATATCTTAGTTTCCTAATGCAAGGTGCAGAATCATGTCTATGAGGTAACATTTGTTTATTTGTTGGTGCAATGTAGTTATATCTCAATTTCCTAGTGTAGTGCAGAATCGTATCTACGTGCTCGATTCTCTCCTTTCTTCTATTCTTAGCTCTGCTCAAAAGACTATATAATATGTTTGTATCTAGTTAAGCCCTTTGAATTTAGATGGGGTGCGAGTCATCTTTATGCCTTATCATGAGGAGTTGGTATTAACTCCAACCTTATTTTTACTATTTCTTTGGCAAGTTTGTGTTAAACAATAATCATTTTTAATTTGGTTGTGTAGCTCACATTGGATTCTAATCGCTTGGGACCTTGAAGTAAATTGTTTGTGGTCTATGAATTCAATGGCAAGCTATCATGCCAACTCCCCAAGGTAACTATTCTCTTAATATTTTTGTTACTTTCTTGTTTTGTATCTTATGATCATGACATATTAATATCTTTCATATGTCATGATGGACAGTGTTGCATATCAACTCTAGTATCTACTATCAGGACAGGGAGCAACAAGACCAAGTAGAATTCAAATGATGTCTACCAGTGGAGCAAAAACTCGGGGGGGTCACTATGTATAAACCCTCTATATCACGTGCATTCAGGGCCTATTTGGAAAATCCCTTATCTGTAAAAAAATTCTTAATAGAATGTACCCTTTTTCTATACAAATATGTAAGTTTTTTAAAAAATTACTTTAAATACTCCCTTATGTAAATTAAAATTTGTAAAATTTAGGAATTTAAAATATCGTTCTATTGAACTCACGTGATAGGGTTACATATGAGGAGTGAACCCCCCGAGAGCAAAAAGATGGGCATAGTTGTGGGTGGAGAGTTTCCTACAACTACATGTTGTTTCTTAGAGAGGTTTTTGATTTGGAGTTTCCAGTGAAAATGGAATCATATACAGAATCCGATCTACTAGTGTTTCAAGCTGAGAGTATTTAGCGCCTACTTCCTACCATTGGGAAACAACCTGAAAATATGACTACATTGTAGCATGTATAAAACCTTATCGTTATACTTCTATGCTTATTTAAGCCTTTATTTGGGATGTGTAAATCTCATAACTTTTTTATATTTTCCTCCAAGAGGAGAAGAGACTCTATCTAATGAAAGCATGTATAAAACCATATCTTTATACTTCTATGCTTGTTTAAGCCTTTATTTGGGATGTGTAAATCTCATAACTTTTTTATATTTTCCTCCAAGAGAAGATACTGAGTCTAATGAAAGCATGTTATCTTTATACTTCTATGATTATTTAAGCCTTTATTTGGGATGTGTAAATCTCATAACTTTTTTAATCTTTCCTCCAAGAGGAGAAGAGACTCAGTCTAATGAAAGCATGTATGAAACCTTATCTTTATACTTCTATGCATTCTAATGAAAAAACCATTATTAACATTGGGGAACAACCTGAAAATATGACTACATTGCACCATGTATGAAATCTTATCTTTATATTTCTATGCTTGTTTATGCCTTTATTTGGGATGTGTAAATCTCATAACTTTTTTATAATTTTATAACAGGAGAAGGATGTAGAAGACATAGCAAGCGCGAAAAAGAATACGATGTAGACCACTCTCTCAATAAGACGAATCATGAAAATATGGCTCTATTGCAGCGGATTGGAAGTTCATTCAATGCTATGTTGTTCATTCGATGACAACCTCATACTTTTGAATTTGGTGAAGAGGATATTTTAATCCTCTTGAATCCTAAGAAAGAGGTTAATGTCAAACTCATTACAGCCATTTTCAGGTTTGATGCAACCTTTTCCTTGGCTTTATATTTTCATATTTTGATTAAACCCATCAAGCTCATACTCATTTTTTTTTTGTAGTAATGTTATAGCAGATTTTCCTCAAAATATACAAAGAGTTTCATATATGCTCAATCCTCTTATTTTTGAAGTGCTTAACAAAAAAAAAAAAACCATAGAGGATGTTTGCAAGTGGTTGAAGCATGTTCCTATGAATGAGGCACGAGTTATCTTTACAACATATTATGAGAAGTAAGCAGCAAACCCTTCTTGTTTTTTCTCTTGCATTGCTAGAATTGTATCAAACACAATAATTATTCTTTATTGAGAATGCAGCTCACATTGGAGTTTGGTGGTCATGGACATCTTTCCCAAGAAGTGCTTCTTTTCCCAACTCAATGGTATCCATTGGCACTATGCCAGAGTAAGTATAGACTACACTTGTTGTCACTTCTTCACATGTAGATTGATATGCAATGCACATATTCACTCTTGTTATATGTTTTGATGTGCAGATCGGCTCGAAAGTTGGTAGGTGCTATCGACATAATACGCTGCAAGGTGACTTGGCACAACAAATAGAGTAGATAACATGCCAATTATCACATCAAAAGGATAGCCACATCTACAATTGTGGATGGATGGTGGGGTACAATTGCTTTTTGGTACTTGGTCAAATTTTTGAGATACAGAATGATACCACACTATCAACATATATGGACTTGCATCTTTATGCATTTATAACATGTACCATTCAAGCAATAATTAAGGGCAACATTATGGACCCTCCCACAAGTCAAATAGATAATGGCTCGGAGGAGTGCGAAATGAATGTCATCAAAGATTCAAAGGGGATATAAGACCTCATCTCTACAAACATTGGATGGACAAAAGTAGTAGAGCCTAGAGTGCCTTCACACAGCCACCCTCATCCACATTTAAAGCAAGTAAACAACACTATCAGAAGGTAAAAGTCTTTCATTGAAACTCCATGTCTCTACACCCCTTACATTCAATTCCTACACTGGCCACATTTCCTCCCAAGCCAAACAACCTAAGCAACCCAGTGGATTACACAACGCAACACAAGCTCTCCTACTGCTTAGAAAATACATAGAAGACCCATGAAACTTAAATCCCAAGAAAATGACAACTCCAGAGCTGCATAACTACCACGAACACTTTTAGATAGCTCAAGGTATAAACAACCATGCTCATATCTCCCCTGACAAAATCCATGAAGAACAATCCTGGGTCTCTTTGAATTCAAGTAGCATATACTCAAACACCACCCTATGAGAGAACCCACACCTTGAGATATACAAGCATGTTATGTAATAGCACCTTGGACTCCATGAAGCCCACTTTTCATCATTTACATGCTGCCCATAGTCTCATCACAAGCAAGGCTTCTCCTATATCAACAATGGACACCAGGTTTGCTATAACCAACCACCCTCAAGCTCCTATTAGGATCCTTGAGAAAACATGAACTAAGGAGAACTCCCATAACATAGCTTGTCATCATTAGAGCTCTTCACCATTGAGGTCCCTATAGTTGCATTTGTTTGGCCAAAGCCTCTCCACCTTTAGCCAAGCTAATGTGTGCTTACACATTGACTAGCCAACCCATGCATATTGCCACACCCCTATACATAGTAATCGTCCTCTCCAGCTCATATAGTAGCTTACTCATAGATCACACTGAGCTCCCATCGCCCGACTATGGCTTTCACACTATGTTAGCCTCCTATTCATAGCATAAGCATGACCAAACTCTCGTCATCTATGATCCTCCTAGCCCACACAGTATCGTCTTCACAACCAAGTCCTACTGTAGAGATCCTATAGCTTCCATAGTCGAAACGCCCCCCCTCCATGCAGTCACAATCCCCTGTCGACAAAGGTCCTCCTCAGTGTCTTCCATAGTAGAGACCCTTGATTAGACTCCAACCACTCAGATCCTAGGCTCCAATGAATGCATAGTTGACTCTTCCAGACTCCTTCACCTCTCAACAAAGAACTTTTGCAGTCGGATGCTAGAAGGGTGCTCCCACGGCCTCTCTATTGCTCACAGATCTCATGGAACTCCTGGACTCACGTCACCTATCTCCTTTAAGCATGTGCAATAACAACACCACCTCCCAAAACTCCCAGCAAGAGCTCTCTACAACTCTTCTAGCAGGATCCATGAGCTATTATAGCTGTTCTTCTATGCACACAACACACATAGCTCTTCCAGGCCTGCATATTAGCAATGCCCCAACCAACCAAGAAGCTCCTAGCACATCAAAGAAATAGTCGACTTCTTCCAACAGGTCCCGCTACTACCCGTCGTCAACAAGCTCACATACTGTGATAGCTTCTATCTACATGTTGCTTGGACTCCTCATCGACCAACTTCCTACTGCTCTCTCTTCTACTCACACGCGACCTCTGCCTTGTCCATGGTCCTCCAAAACTCCATCCAAGAGACCCTTCCACCAGTGCTCAACAAGGAACTCTTGCTGCGGGATGCTAGCAATGTGCTCCCCCGTCTCTCTATTGCTCCTCTAGGAATAGCCGTCCCCTACACAAGAATCTCCCTGCCATCCTTGAGCTTGTGTGCCCCTTCTTTGTGTCCATGAAAACCTTCCTAAATTCTCCTACAAGCCCCTGCTCCACGTACGTGCTTCCTCGTCAATCTAGAAGTTCCTTCCTTCATCACGTAGCCCACTTCATGCATGGCTTGCCTTCTCTTACAAATAGCGACATCACCTTGAATAGCCACCTCATGCTTTTCTTTTACCACTCCCAAGTTTTCCCACAATACTTAGACCAAGGCACTTAAAGCACATATTCCAACCTTAGGCTCACCTTTTCCCTTGCACATACACTTCCAGTAAAGCCTTTAAAGCTTGATTGCCACATATAACCACACATCGATGATGCCCACACTGAGTACATGAGTGCTCCCATGATTTCACCACAATACGGAACTCCATTCATGACACTATGAACACTTGGTAAAGGACTACTATGATGGACATATGTCACCCACGATCAACACCATCACACTGGATACCATGCTGTACTTGAGAGCTGCTTACACAAGATCTGATTGAATGCCATCAAGCACACACACAAGTTGAACATCACACATGTACCTATGTACAATATGAGTTTGGGGTTTTCAAAAACCTTCACACACCTTTAGCAACCCCACTCTTCTGCTGTGACATTCATGTTATATCCCCATCCTCTACCTATTCTAGCTGAACCTCCTTCTCCTCCAGCCATAGTTTCTCTCCTGTTATTATGACCTCTGCCTCTTCCTACACTCTCCATCCAATTTAGGCTGAGTGTTTTCATTAGCTCCACAGCTTCATGTAAATCCTTTTTTAGGGAATCATCCTGCACAGGAATAGACACTAGCTCTCTCTTTGCATATGCCTTGATCATTTCTGGGTTGCTGACTAGGAATCTGGGCTCTTCATGCATGCCCAATTGCCTCAATCTCTTGACTTTCCACTCCTCTCTAGCCACTCTAACATCATCCTCAAAACTATCGATATACCATGCAAGAAAGGCTGCTCTCACCACTGTATATTCCAGATTTTGCTGCTGAGGATGAGCAGTCCTAAAGGTAGAAACTTGAGTCTACAGCCATGCTTTTGCATCTCCGTGCAAGCAATAATTCATGATTTGAAACAAAATCTTAGGGCTTGCCCTATCTTTTATAAGTGCTGTAAATTCCATCTTTTCTAGGAATCTGGTTGCATTTTCATATGGCTACCCCCAAAACTCTGGAAAGTCTTGTGCCATCTCTCTCAGCTCTTCAACACTACAAATGACTGCCCAGCTTCACACTTGTAAATTGAAGTGCACAGTCCTCCATGGAGGCACCAAAACGTCGATGGACAAAAGTAGTAGACCCAGATTACCTTCACAGAGCCACCCTCATCCACGTTTAAAGCAAGTGAACAACACTATCAGAAGGTAAAAGTCTTTCATTGAAACTCCATGTCTCTACACCCCTTACATTCAATTCCTACACTAGCCACATATCCTCCCAAGCCAAACAACCTAAATAACCCAGTGGATTACATAGCTCAACACAAGCTCTCCTATTGATAGAGGCTCAAAAAATACATAAAAGACCCATGAAACTTAAATCCCAAGAAAATGACAACTCCAGAGCTACATAAAGCTCAAGGTATAAACAACCATGCTCATATCTCCCCTGACAAAATCCATGAAGAAAGGGAGAAGACTCTCAAGATAGCAGAGAGCGAAAGACTTTTAAGACATATTATAAAAGCATGACAAGATCTCTTAGACTTCTTAAGTAACCTTTGTTATCGCAACTCTCGGTATGGGCGATTTGATGTGGATGATGAGAGAACAACAAGAGCCTCATAGACAAATGAGAGAGAGGGAAAGCCAAGAGAGCGAGCCACACAAGTTCTGGTGGGTGCAGAACACCCTTCTTTGTCATCCATACATATATATGTTTTTGAGTATTGTACATAACTAGGGTTAAGGCACAGTGGCCTTTAACCCCGATATTAATATGGCTTTTACCCAACTAAAATGTCATCTTACACAAGAGAAAAGACTCATGTATTGTTAACATCTTGAACGACATAGTGTGTGCATCAGCAAGCGCAGTAAGAAGGATATGCAACAAACGTAGGCATTGGAAAGCATGATTTTCTACCTACCAAAGGCTATTATAGTCCACTTAGGTTCTAGAAAAAGCTATTGCAAGTGATCCTAGACTATCCTAGACTTGCTTCGATCCCATCATCAGCTACCTTTGATTCTGTGATTTAAGTGTAAGGCATCTTTTCATTGACATACAATGGGCTGACTATCATATACAATTGTGTTAATCTTCATATGTTCCTTCAAATAGTATGATAGAGGGGAGGAACGTCTTGTATTTAATGTATGAGTGTTGCTTGTAATATGATCTTCTAGTATTAGAACATTGGGTAGCAACATGCAATTGTTAGATACCTATGCACAAGCCTATCACTACTAGATATGTTATGGTGGCACTATGCATGTTGACCAGCCTCAAGCATAAATACATGGGGCACACACCTATGAGACAAGCTAGTGTGTAGCTTGTGCCCTGTTTGGTAAGATCTAGATACAAACAAGGTGGCAATTTTTTTGTAATTACAAAAGAAAGTTTTTTATAACAAAATTTCCCTTGCTTGCAAGGTGATACAAAATTGTTCTTGTGAAAGATGAGGAAGAAATGCATATACATATACAACTGTGTTTGTAACAAAATTACCCTGTGAAAGGGCGATACAAAATTGCTCTAACGAGCGGATATACAAAATGCTACTACCACTACTAATCCGAATCCGAATCCGAATCGTCTTGTTGGCCTGTTCCTTGGTCCTCGACACCTGCGTCTTCTCCCTCGTCCCCGACACCTGTGTCTTCTCCCTTGTCCTCGGCACCTGCATCCGATCCTTGCCCCTGTTGATCGCTCGTCTTTGATGATGGGACGCTTGAGCTTTGACCCTAAGAGTGAACCATATAAATCGAAAATTAGATTGGAACTTAAATTAAAAAGTGAGATTACAAGTAGGAGTAAACTTATACCGTGCAAGCAGCCACAAGCAGCCACCTCAGCCCAATCGACTGTCGCTCCCATTGCCTCTTGCTCAATGAACCACGGCTTTGTTCCTATCCGAAATGCGCGCCGCGTCTCTGCATCCGTAGGAAGAGACCCATCGCAACTTGCTGTGGATCCAATTTACGAGAGTTAGAGTTAGCGTAAGTGCATGTAATATGTAAGTAAAACAAATAGAACGATACATTAAATGGGAAGAAGTAGACTTACCACGGTTGCCTCGAATGCATACCGTCCGCCTGCACCAAAGTGCGAAGTACCTACGACGTCCAGCCGTCTCTTCGCAGCCCTCCTCTGACCCTCGAACATTTCGAGATGGTCCCTATGTTGCTTCTTGAAGTACTTCCAATCAGCTTTGTCTGCCCAGCTGGGTTTAGCCAACCCCTTTGTAATGGAAGTACGCAAGGTTGATCTGCGATGCTTTAGGACCAAACCCATGCGCTCGAGCATATAATTGTTATTAAACTCCACATTTGGCGGATTAGGATATCTTTGTTTTAACTCATCGATCACCGCCTGCTTCTTTTGGGCATCTTGATACCGCCAATCGATATTTATGCCGCTCTTGAAGTGATGACTCATCAACTGCCTCATGGTGGCCATCACTGCTTTGCCCTTTTTGGCTTCTATTATCTCTCCGGCAGATGTGATTTGATAGGAGAGATCCCCTGATGAGTAAGGGGGACTGACGGTAGCAGAGTCTGAAGGAGTGGAAGCTGCGCGACTGCTTCCGGATCGAGGAGTAGCTGTGGGAGTAGGAGAGGGAAAGGGACCTGACTGATACTGTGTCTCCGAACCAAGTGGAGACCTAAAGGAGCGTGAGTGTGCTGACTCGTCTACATCTCCTGAGTCAGCACAACATGAGCCGCCCATCCTACTCTTCCTTCCCTTGTGGGAGGCATGCGCAGGTGATGATCCCGCGGTCGAAGGGGCACGAGGGGATGGCTGGGCAGTACGTCCACCCGTCAGTGTAGGGGAAGGAATTGCGAAGGTCCTTTGAGAGAGCAGAGAGAAGAATCTCGTTGCCTCCTCATCGCTCATCTGCACTACAAACTCGTCGGGAGTCCCAACAAAGCCATGCGCGGCTAGCAAAGGAGTCCCCTGAGGGGTAGTCGCAGTGCTACATGGAAGAGGGGTCGGACCAGGGGTAGTCACAGTGCTAGGACCGAGAGGAGTCGGACCAGGGGTAGTCCTCGGGGTAGTTGCCTGAGAGGAATCAAACTCCTCTAGAGCATATAGATCGTGAGCTCTCCTCCTGCGAGGCTGTCCGTACTCATCCAATGAGCGACGTGATCCCATGTCTAACATAGACACAAACACGAAAACAGAAAACAAAAAACAAACATGAGCATTCTCATAGGCATAGGCATAGGCAAGAAGAAAGAAGAGGGAAAGGAAAGAAGAGGGAAAGGAAAGAGGGAAAGAAGAGGGAAAGATAAGAGGGAAAGAAGATGTAAAGGAAAGAAAAGAATGAGAATGAGGAAATAGAGAATGAGAGAAGGGGGAAATAGAGAAGGGGAAAGAGATGAGGGAAAATAGAGAAGGAGAGAAGGGGGAAATGAGAGAAGGGGGAAATAGAGTGGGAAATAGAGAAGGAGCTTATGCAGAAATAGAGAATGAGCTTAAGCTTCTCTCATTCTCTATTTTTGCATATGCTCATGCAAAAGAAAAAGAGAAGGAGCTTATGCGGAAACTCATTCTCTATTTCCGCATAAGCTCCTTCTCTTTTTCCGCATGAGCTTATGCTTATGCTCATGGGTGAGCATGAGCTTATGCTTATGCTCACCCATGAGCATAAGCATAAGCTCATGCTTATGCGGAAAAAGAGAAGGAGCTTATGCTCATGCGGAAATAGAGAAGGAGCTTATGCAGAAAGAGAGAAGGAGCTTATGCGGAAACTTGCGCATAAGCTCATGCTCATGCATGAGCATAAGCATGAGCTTATGCTCATGCGGAAAAAGAGAAGGAGCTTATGCTCATGCGGAAATAGAGAAGGAGCTTATGCTCATGTTTCCGCATATGCGGAAATAGAGAATGAGAGAAGCATAAGCTTCTCTCCTTCTCTATTTCCGCATATGCTCACACATATGCGGAAACTTACGCATAAGCTCATGCTCATGCATGAGCATAAGCATGAGCTTATGCTTATGCTTATGCTTAAGCATAAGCATAAGCATAAGCTCATGCTTATGCTCATGCGGAAATAGAGAAGGAGCTTATGTGGAAAGAGAGAAGGAGCTTATGCGGAAAAAGCGAATGAGAGAAGCATAAGCTTCTCTCATTCTCTATTTCCGCATAAGCTTATGCGAAAACTTACGCATAAGCTCATGCTCATGCATGAGCAAGCATAAGCATAAGCATAAGCTCATGCTTATGCTCATGCAGAAATAGAGAAGGAGCTTATGCGGAAAGAGAGAAGGAGCTTATGCGGAAACTTACGCATAAGCTCATGCTCATGCATGAGCATAAGCATGAGCTTATGCTTAAGCATAAGCATAAGCATAAGCTCATACTTATGCTCATGCGGAAATAGAGAATGAGAGAAGCATAAGCTTCTCTCATTCTCTATTTCCGCATAAGCTTATGCGGAAACTTACGCATAAGCTCATGCTCATGCATGAGCATGAGCTTATGCGTAAGTTTCCGCATAAGCTTATGCGGAAATAGAGAATGAGAGAAGCTTATGCTTCTCTCATTCTCTTTTTCCGCATAAGCTCCTTCTCTCTTTCCGCATAAGCTCCTTCTCTATTTCCGCATGAGCATAAGCATGAGCTTATGCTTATGCTCATGCGGAAATAGAGAAGGAGCTTATGCTTATGCTCATGCAGAAATAGAGAAGGAGCTTATGCTTATGCGGAAAGAGAGAAGGAGCTTATGCGGAAAAAGAGAAGGAGCTTATGCGGAAAAAGAGAATGAGAGAAGCATAAGCTTCTCTCATTCTCTATTTCCGCATAAGCTTATGCGGAAACTTACGCATAAGCTCATGCTCATGCATGAGCATAAGCATGAGCTTATGCTTAAGCATAAGCATAAGCATAAGCTCATGCTTATGCTCATGCGGAAAAAGAGAAGGAGCTTATGCTCATGCAGAAATAGAGAAGGAGCTTATGCTCATGTTTCCGCATATGCAGAAATAGAGAATGAGAGAAGCATAAGCTTCTCTCATTCTCTATTTCCGCATATGCTCACGCATATGCGGAAACTTACGCATAAGCTCATGCTCATGCATGAGCATAAGCATGAGCTTATGCTCATGCGGAAATAGAGAAGGAGCTTATGCGGAAAGAGAGAAGGAGCTTATGCGGAAAAAGAGAATGAGAGAAGCATAAGCTTCTCTCATTCTCTATTTCTGCATAAGCTTATGCGGAAACTTACGCATAAGCTCATGCTCATGCATGAGCATAAGCATGAGCTTATGCTCATGCGGAAAAAGAGAAGGAGCTTATGCTCATGCGGAAATAGAGAAGGAGCTTATGTGGAAAGAGAGAAGGAGCTTATGCGGAAACTTACGCATAAGCTCATGCTCATGCATGAGCATAAGCATGAGCTTATGCTCATGCGGAAATAGAGAAGGAGCTTATGCGGAAAGAGAGAAGGAGCTTATGCGGAAAAAGAGAATGAGAGAAGCATAAGCTTCTCTCATTCTCTATTTCCGCATAAGCTTATGCGGAAACTTACGCATAAGCTCATGCTCATGCATGAGCATAAGCATGAGCTTATGCTTAAGCATAAGCATAAGCATAAGCTCATGATTATGCTCATGTGGAAATAGAGAATGAGAGAAGCATAAGCTTCTCTCATTCTCTATTTCCGCATAAGCTTATGCGGAAACTTACGCATAAGCTCATGCTCATGCATGAGCATAAGCATGAGCTTATGCTTATGCTTATGCTTAAGCATAAGCATAAGCATGAGCTCATGCTTATGCTCATGCGGAAAAAGAGAAGGAGCTTATGCGGAAAGAGAGAAGGAGCTTATGTGGAAAAAGAGAATGAGAGAAGCATAAGCTTCTCTCATTCTCTATTTCCGCATAAGCTTATGCGGAAACTTACGCATAAGCTCATGCTCATGCATGAGCATAAGCATGAGCTTATGCTTAAGCATAAGCATAAGCATAAGCTCATGCTTATGCTCATGCGGAAATAGAGAATGAGAGAAGCATAAGCTTCTCTCATTCTCTATTTCCGCATAATAAGCTCATGCGGAAATAGAGAAGGAGCTTATGCTCATGCGGAAAAAGAGCTTATGCGAATGAGAGAAGGGGGAAATAGAGAAGGGGGAATGAGAGAAGCATAAGCATAAGAGAATAAGAGGGAAAGGAAATAGAGAATAAGAGGGAAAGGAAAGAGAGAAGGGAAAAGAGAGAGGGGGAAAGAGAGAAGGGGGAAAGAGAGACTAAGAGAAGAGGGAAAAAAGAGAAGGGGGAAAAATGAGAAAAAGAGAAGGGGGAAGACGGAAAGAGAGAGAGGGGAAGAGAGGGTTCCTATGCCCATCACTGCAGCTGCAGGCCAATGCAAATAACAAAAATATTAAATGGAAAGAAGAGGAAGCACTTACCTGTAAAAGTATGTCCCGCTCGGTATAGTGGGCTAGCTGCAGGCCAATGCAAATAACAAAAATATTAAATGGAAAGAAGAGGAAGCACTTACCTGTAAAAGTATGTCCCGCTCGGTATAGTGGACTGGCCCCACAAAAGAGAGAGTATGTCCCGCTCGGTGTAGTGGACTGGCCCTACAAAAGAGAGAAAACAACCCATTTTTTCAAATAAGATGTTAGTGGAAAGAGGAGATCACAAAAGCAACTTCTTGAAAGGAGACAAGGAAAGAGAAGATTGAGGAGACAAGGAAAGGAGGAGATTGAGGAGACAAGGAGAAAGAGAAGGAAGAGAAATACAAGAAGAAGAGGTGAGTTTCTTTCTTTCTTTCTTGAAATTTCATTTTTTGTTTCAATCCTTTTAAATCAAGCATGAAAACTAGTTTAAAACTTTAGCAATACAAGTAGAAACACTCACAAAACCAAAGCTAACAAACAAACAACCTACATTGTTGAAACAAACTCACCTCTTGAAGAACTTTCTTTCTGGAAACCAAAGAGGGAAAAAGGAGAGAGAGGGAGTACAAGAGGTAGGAGAAGGGTGAGGAGTGGGAAATAGAGTAGGAGGTTGCTTGGAATAGATGGGAGGTCGTCGAAAATAGGTGGGAGGAGATTTTGGGTTGCTTACTTGAGAGATTAGGAATGGCTTGAGCAAAACGCCGCGCGTTTCGGCGTTTCGGGTTTTAACCCACAGCGTCGCTATATAGCGACGCTCTTTCGTCGCTATATAGCGATGTTTTTAATTTAAAGCGTCGCTATATAGCGATGTTTTAAATTAAAAACGTCGCTATATAGCGACGGAACAGAGCGTCGCTATATAGCGATGCTTACTGTTTATTTTTTTGTATGGCCTCTTGTGAAGCTCAAACATGCTATGCTTATAATTGTCAATATCTCCTCTTACTATATAGCCTTACTATATAGGATTTTTTGTTTCAATCCTTACTATATAGCGACGTCATTCTTTTTATATGGCCTCAAGAGAAGCTCAAATTAAACATGCTATGCTCATAATTGTCAATATCTCCTCTTCATGCTTATGTTTTGGTTTTATAAGTGTAGATGGAAGGGACGAGTGGAAGCTCATCCGATGATGCGCCAACGCCCGGGAGCACGAAGTGGCTTACGGAGAGGTTATATTGTCATTGCACTCATTGCAAGTGAGAAGTACGACATCAACGTCGTATTATCATGTGCCACTTGCGGATGTATGGGGAGGAGCCGGAACCAGTACCCCTCGTTGGTGTTGCACATGTTGATGGATCATCGGTAAGTCAAAGCTATTTAAGTTCGCAATCTTATTGTATACCCGGAAATAGAAGATCTTCTATTTACACGAATGAGTTTATGACAGGGTGACGAGAGTGACGAGGGTACACATATACCTTCTCACTTTCAACAAGACTATAGTCTCTCGGATGATGACGAGGGTATGGTCGACATGATGGATTCCATTTTTAGGGGCACTACATCCCACGTACACGTGATGTCAGAGTCTGAGGTGAAAATGCGAGAGTTGCAATCAACACAATTATACGAGGGTGCTAGGATGTCTAAACTACGTGCTTGTCTCTCAATCTTGAATCTACAAGTACAGTATGGGTGGTCGGATACAAGTGTCTCGGCCTTAATGAGGTTAGCCCTTGCATTAATTTGACTCATTATTTGGATATTGTTTGTTTTGAGAATCATCATTTGGATAGTGTCTTTGTCATAGGTTGCTCCAAAAGATGTTGCCTGCACCAAATACCATGCCCGCATCAAGAGATGAAGCGAAAAAGATGCTAACAATGGTGGGTATGGATTATGATATCATCCATGCTTGCCGTAATGATTGTATTCTCTTTCGTCGTGAGCATGGAGATTTGGCTAGTTGTCCAAAGTGTGGGGAACAACGATATAGAGATGACTTGCAGGGTGAGAGGATACCGGTAAAGGTCTTAAGACACTTTCCCATCATTGCAAGAATACAACACATGTTTCGATGCAACTCCATAGCGGAGTTGATGACATGGCATGCATCTCATCGGTCCACTGATCACACATTGAGGATTCCCGCAGATTGTGCAGCTTGGAAGCACATAGATAATCAGTGGCCGGACTTTGCGAGAGAGCCACGCAACTTACATCTTGGGCTAGCCATGGACGGCGTGAATCCTTTCGGGTTACGCTCGACATCTTGGTCGACATGGCCCATAGTCGTGGTGAATTACAATATCCCACCATGGCTAACAATAAAAAAGGGACACCTCATGCTTGCACTACTTGCAAGGCAAAAAACATGGACGTGTACATGGCACCTTTGATAGAGGAGTTACAGATATTATGGAGAGGAGTGCAGGTCTTTGATATTTCCAGAGCTCCTAGGCATACCAATGATATTTTGGTCAGGGGTATCTTGATGTGGACCATGCATGACTACCCAGGATATGGAGAGTGCGCAGGTACGTGGTTATGTCTTTACATGTACAATGAGGGATTATGCTTTTTTTACTCTCTTTTGCATGCATGTCTTGTACTAACATATTCATGCACGCGTGCAGGACTTGTTACAAGTGGGTACCATGCTTGTCCTGTTTGTGGACCCGCTCTGAAATCGCTTGCACGCTACTCCAAACATATGAGGAAAAATGTTTATGAAGGTCATGCTCGATACCTTCCGCTCGACCATCTCAGACGTGGAGGTCAGCTTGATCCACCACCATCATATTTGAAAGCAAGTGATTGGATTCAAGCTTGGGGGGAGAATGGAGAGGAACGTCCTCCTGGTATGAAGAGGCTATCGATCTTTCACGAGCTTCCTTATTGGGGTCAGTTACAAATCAATCATCTCTTGGATCCCATGCATATCTTTAAGAATGTGGGGGCTACCATTTGGGCACACTTGGTTGGTTCCAAGGACTCAAGAGGAGTGCGAGAAGACTTGCGTGCTATGAATAGGATGTCTCGTTTGTGGCCCCAAGTGCATGCTTCAGGAAAAGTTGTCCTCCCGAAAGCAACGTGGATCCTCTCTACGAGGGAGGAGGCAGCGATCAAGGCAGACATTGCCTCTTTTCAAACACCGACAGGGTACATGCCTTGCTTGAAAGGAGCATTTTCAAAGGACAATAAGCTTAGTGGCCTCAAGTCCCATGATTGGCACAAGGTCTTACAGGTATTCTAAGTAGAATTAGTGTACCAATAATAGTGATGCATTAGCGTAATTATTATTATGTTATATTGTTGACATGATTTCATTGTTGCTTTGATAGTTCATCCTTCCAATTACAATAAAAGGGTGCTTACAAGAAGATGTTAGAAATGCTATATTCAAGATCTGTGGTATTGTGAGGTATGCTTACTATCAATTCGCATTATGTATTTTCTTCATGGACATGTGAAATAGGTGGATATCTCAAATATCTTACATATGCATGGACATGTGAAATAGGTGGATATCTCAAAAAGAGATCTCTATATCGAGCATCGAGAAGGCTAGGGTGGAATCCATCGAAGCCGTATGCTTGCTTGAGAAGCACTTTCCCTCAAGCATTATGACAACTCAAGTCCACTTGCTTGTGCACATAGTTGATGAGGTGGCTATAGCAGGTACCGTTCATAATCGATGGATGTTTTTTCTCGAGCGGTTTATGAAAACTTTAAAGGGGTTTGTAAGACAAAGAGCAAGACCAGAAGCAAGCATGGCAGAGGGATGGCTTGTGCAAGAGTCATTAGTATATATCACAAAGTTTCTTGCATCCACGGATCCTGATATGCCGCAAGCTTGGCACAACAAGGATGATGATCACATCATTGGCGAGGTCCCCCAAGGAAAAGGGATTGAAAGAAAGATGAGCGAAGAGCAAATGGAGAAATTCAATAAGTTTTGTATCCTCAATAGCCCTGAGATGCAGAAGTGGATTGAGAGATATGAAGTGGCCAAAGCAGAAAGAATAAATGCAAGGACGAGATTCAGAGTAATGTACAGGCGATCACAACCATATCCACGAGATCTGGCTCTTCTCCCTACTCACATGTCACTTGATTGGCTACAACTAGCTATACGTAAAGCCGAACATGATGGAGAGACAATAAACGAGCGCGAGCGGGAGTTATCATCTGGATGTATGGTGCATGTAAGTTTCTTATCTCTTGACGTAATTAAGTAATTATTTGTGGCAATATATGCTATAAAATAGGTGCATCTTCATTGTTTTAATGATGCTCTTTTACAGTACAAAAAGTACAGTGCATTATGGTCATATGGACGACATTTTCGCGTGGAACGCATCGATTCAAAGAGAGTCACGTATGATTGTGGAGTCATGGCTAACTTCACACAAGATAGCCGAGCAAGTGCTTCAGATACCAATCTTCTCTCCTCACAGTTGGATTATTGTGGAACCATACGCGACATCTATGAAATTGATTTCAGACGATTTACTATTTTCATTCTTGATGTAAAATGGTTTAGAACTACTTACAACGGTCCCCATGCAACAGTGAGAAAAGATAGTAGCGGTCTCTTTGCAATAGACTCCACCAAACATTGGACCGATGAAAGTGATACTTTTGTTCTTCCCGAGCACTGTGAGCAGGTGCATACTAATGATTTAATTAGTCGAAGCTTTCGTTTTTTAAGTCCATTGATATATATATAATTGACGACATTTGGCACGTGATTTTTCATCTTCAATATAGGTGGTTTTTCATCCGGATCGTTCTGATCCAAGATGGTGGTACGTGATCCAAGTTGCACCACGAAGTAAGCAGATTTTTGAAGATCGAGATGTGGATATGGAGATGCCACTACCAATGCCGGATCCAATTAATGAATCTAGCGAAGAAGATGTAGATCACCATATGAGGCAAGAGGAAGATGCGCATAATGACATCGCACGGGAGGAGGATGGAGATCACGATATTGACGAGGAAGACAACAATCATCAAGATCAATCACCACACTTAAGCTTAATTGAAGAAGATGATCAAATACTTTTAGGTGAACATACGATACTAGAGTACGATGATGATATAGGAGATCAACTCGGTATAGAGTTGGAGATAGACTTGCTTGGTGCCTTAGACTTGGCTCAAGATGAAACAGTTGATGTAAATGCTCTTATTTGATTTTTCTCATCTCAAACTTGGACATGAATATATGAGCTTCAAAGGCTTGATGTACATGCTCTCATTTTTTAATTCTCTATGAGCTCAAACATGTATGAAAATTTAAAAAATTTTGTCATTGGAAAAAAATAATTTTTAAGGCCTAAAAAAAAAAAAAACCTCTCTGTAAAACGTCGCTATAATATATTGTCTCAGTGTCGCTATATAGCGACTTTTACTAATGTCGCTATATAGCGACGTTTAGCAAAAGTCGCTATATAGCGATGATTTACGACACCTGATTTTTATACCGACGATTAACGCTAAGCGGGCGCTAATCATCGGTACGTAAACGTCGCAATAGGATGCGTGTGTAGTAGTGGGTCAAGGCTTGGCAAGACAATAGGGAGTTAATGCAGATGGCACCTGGCAAGGGACTGTCACATTGATAAGACAATGGGGAGTCAATGCACCCAAGGGGCAAGGCTTGGCAAGACAAGTGGGAGTTAATGCAGATGGCACCTGGCAAGGGACTATCTTGACATTGAGCAATAAGACAATGGGGAGTCAAATTATGCAAATGGCACGAATTGAGGCTCTTTAAGAGCAACAATTCAAATTGTAAACATATGTTCAATCTATATCATTTTATACAAAGACTCCAGCTGAGAGCAACGTCTCTCAATGTAAACATATAGTGATAGCTATAATTGCTATTATAATTCTTTGGTTCAATGCAAAACTTGGGTCTTATGGCATCATGTCTTTTTTCTATTTATTAAAAGTTTTAAAAATTTTGTGCATATTGCGAGTGACAATGTTATTTACATGAAATATTTAGGTCTCCTTTCATGGATTTATAAATTTATCACATCAAGGAAAATTATTAAAAATAATTAAATTAACAAATAACATAGGTATAGCTAGAATTTCTAAAATAGGATTATTTCAAATTCTTGCATGTTGGTGCAAAAGTATAGATTGAAAAAACAAGATTTTTATGTGAATATGATAGTGCCACAAAGTGAACTTTTGATTTGGGAAGAATATTTTTAGAAAGTAAAATTTTGATTTGGGAAGGATATTTTCACAAAGTAAACTTTTCATTTGGGAAGGATTTTTGGGCTTCGTCCAAAAACAATAGAAAAAGTCCAAAATTAATGAAATAGGTGTTTTACATGTGGGACGAATCTCATAGCATGTAATAGATTGAGCGTAAAAACTATAGGGAAAAACAAATAAAATGTAGAAAATGTAGCACTATGTCTATGTGTGTTGGGGGTTTGTGTTAAATAAAGTGTTGAGAGCATTGTGTTATATATATATATATATATATATATATATATATTCAAATAACCAGGCACACATTACAAAATTCTAAATGCATGAATTCCATTCATGGTGATTTTTAAAATTTATCCAACTTACCACCAAAGGGGGGGTTTGGGGTTTGGTCAGAGATGTGTGTATGTGTGTGTGTGTGTGTGTGTGTGTGTGTGAGAGAGAGAGAGAGAGAGAGAGAGAGAGAGAGAGAGAGAGACGTTATCAACGTTTAGAAGAGATGGTTCACCCCACACAAGATAACAGATTTTAAAAGTGAAGCAACCATCAATTTTTCTTACTAGTGTTTATGCAAATGAGTGTAATTAATGCTCCTATATTGTGGGTATATGAATATATGCCTATGGATTACCTTTATTATTGATAATATTTTTATACTCTCAACGTTATAGCAAAGTTCCATATATGTCACCTTGTTTGACTTTTGCAAGCTACATGTTTTGTTCTTGGCTATATTGTCACATATTCTCTACACTATAATATGATTAGTGTTAGTAATTCTCTTAGTATTTTAGTGAACAGATTGTCTGAACTTACATAGGTCCTAATCCTAAGTGTGTGGAATTTATGTGTCACTAATGGATATACACAGTAAAATCTCCCTTCCTTAGGAGTTGGATTGGATTCATTCTACACTTAAAGTTGCAATGCATATGGAATTGTTATTGTCATGTGCATAAAATAGAAAGATAATTATCATGATACGTGATACATGGGGCTGGGGGTATTTTGTAACTAATGGATTGAGCAATAGGTAGTTCAAATCCATCTCGACCCAAAAACTGGGTTTCATCAGCCTATTAAAAGAATTGATTGCTCATAGTTCATGTGGTGATTTATTAATGCTACATGAAATGCTTCTCCATCTAGAAGTATTCATTATTGTCCCTTCATTTCTTTGTGGTTTGCCAATATGGGATCACTTCCCAAATTCTTGAATATTGACTTTGCAGCAACCAAACCAATGATAACATCCAAGAAACACATCATGATAATCTCCCTCCATTTCTGATCTAGTGACATCTAGGTACAATGTACCTAAGGCTTGTTCCTTTGTCTCTTCCACTGTAAACGCCCCCACATGTTATGTTGTCATACTTTAATTTAGATACTTTATATCCCTTCTCCTCTTCTCCCAAAGGGGCCAGGATGATCTTCATCTTATTCAACCCTTAAAGTCTCTCTTCTATCTAAATCGATTGCATCGTCTCCTTCTTGCTTGTAATCTTGAACTTTCCCCATTATTATTATCCTTATGTTTAGTTATTTTTAGATGAACTTCCATTCCAGATCTACAAACAAGATTTAGGATAATTAAACTAGTGAAAGATTAAGCCTATTAAAGAAATTAAAGTGATTTTAAAGAGAACTTTTAGATATGGTTCCTGGGTGAATGCAAATGTTCATTTAATATAATAGAACTCTCAATATCATGAATTGAACCATTCCTTAGAACTAAACAAGCTTTCTAGCTAGAAGTTTTTTTCAAAGCATAGAATAAAGGTGGGTTAAGTTCTAATGTGTAATAAGTTGACTTGAATCTCTCACATGCAAAATAGGAAATATAGTCCAAAAGCCCAAAGTTTTTGAATATATATTTTTCATAAACATAAATCTCATTTTTGTTGCATTCCCTCAGCAAAATACATGCTTAGACTTCGTTGTGCAAAAACGAATAGATACCATTGATGAAACTTAAAAAAGTTTTGAGGCAATTAGTGTGTATGGACATGCTTATATGGTTATTCAAATACAACCTCTAAATATATGTTACCATTAGCATGAGGATTCTTTATAAATACAAAAAGTGTATCTCAACATTTTCATATTGTGTTAATCTGAATGCTAACATTACGCTAATAAAATTGTAAAATTGTGAATTTATGATCATTCACCATGAATCACCTTTTAGTAATGTTTCTTGAAAGCCCTCATGAGTGTTATAGCTCATGAGATGTCGAGTCGTTTATGTGAACTTAAGTTAGTGTTATTTGTTGGTTATGTTGCCTTTTATTTTCTAAAATATATTTGATGCTTCAAGCATTCGTTGAATTTGAGGCGTTTGACTCTATTTTCCAATAAGTGAAGTGAGGTAGCCTTGCACTTTATTATACAATTATCCCACTCACAATTATATTGGGCACACCATAGATCTTTCCTAAAAGCTTACACGTGGATATAGGTAGCAGCATGCCCTAATCCATTAAATATTAAAGTTTTAAAAATAGCTTTGTCTAAAAGGATAATCAGGTTTTATTGACCATTTTAAAATTGATTGTAACTTTGACTTTTTATGAAGAGCTTTTGAAGGAAAAAACACAATGAAAGCTGCCTTTTGTTAACATGTGGAGATAGCAATTTAATTTAAGTTCCCTAGTTGACAAGGCCGATATATAATGTAGTTAGTCTTTTGTCTTGTAATAAAGTAAGTAATCTAAGAGTGGGAGCCTACCAAGGAAGGGTGAGATTTACTTTTGGGATAGTAGTTTAAGTGCTTTAGACCACTCCTCTCTTTGTTGGATGTCTCTTTAGTACGAGATAATAAGTGATTACCTTCTCTTTACCTAGTATCATTAGATTTCAGAATCCAAGCTACGAAAAGACCACGTCAAATTTGTCTAGTGCTACCTTTACGTTATGGCGTGGTATTTATTTAATGATGCCTGAATGGACATGATAAGCATATTTCAAACTCTAGAGAGAGAATCCAAAAGCGAGAGGGTCATTGCTTATAAAAAATGTCCAATTATTCAGCATGGAGCTAGCTTCCTCTGTTGTATTTGCTCGTAAAGAGCAATTAAAATTACATAACAGAAAACATTGCAAGGTTATATACAAGGCTTGGATGCTATAAATTCATGGAATGCTAAAATCAAGCTCCTGTCGTGTATATCTCAAATCTGAAATCTTCTAAAACCCTACGCAGACACTGTTGCGAGGAACCGCCTGCGAATTCGCCGGATCGACGGACATTTTATCGGTATGGCTCTGCTGCAGTGTTGTCGTTGCTAGAATAAATGATCTGCATTCCCTGATCAACAATAGCTTAACTCAATTGCGTGGCCTTTCGCGTCGCTGCACCCCGGACTCTCAGAGAAGTGGGGAGAGAGGACCTTTCGTTACGTCCTGTTGATACCCTCCCCATATCTATCTCTTTTTTTTCAATCAAATTCCTTCCCTTGCCCTTTGTGCTGTGGCTCTTCCTTTTTCTGTGTGTTCTGGGCTTTGTTGCCACATGCGATGATGTTTCGGCGAGGCACTCCGGCAGTGGAACCTCATACCGATGCTTGTCGTCGCAGTAGGAATAGTATAAATGGTTGCTTCGTACCCACTGAAGGGCGGCGTGCTGATCGGAGCTCAGAGTTACCAAATCCTCTGCGTTGACGGGATTGCCTTCCATGTTTTCGCAATCATCAGATCCCTTCTCCTCCTCGATCGGGTCCGCTGCACATCCTTCCAGCTTCAAGTTCCTGAAACTGGTTAAAAACGGGGCATACTTGTAGTCTACTGGATACTTGCCGCCGTCAGTCGCCCATTGAGAACCATCCCACATGGTTGCGTACAAAGCCATGGGCTTTGATGGGTAATCGCCACCCAATTCATCACTTTTTGTCATCACTCTAATAGGTATACTGTCAACCATGAATCTGCAACATGATTAATTGAACAGCCTTATGAGTGTCTCAGATATATCGCATAATTGTGTTTGTTAAGCCGAGAGAAGGAACTTCGACATAAGCTCCGCTAAGGCTGTGGCCTATGTACTCACACGATATGCTTGTCGTTCCAAAGAATAGTATAATCGTGAAAATCGGCGGTTGGATCAAACCAAAAATTGAATCTCTCCTCACGTCCTCTGGCTACACTTCCATTGCCGTAGATGTTTGTTTGCATTCTCCATGGCTTTCCCTTGACATTTCCCAGAAATTCAAAGTCCAATTCATCGTGATTGTCTGGGAATTCATCCCCGTTTGACGTCTGCGAGTAATAAATTAATGGTACCTTTAGATATCAACGACAGGATTGGAATGGCAATTTGGAGAAAGACGCAGTTCGAGACTTTGAACTTACGTAGAAAGCTAGTACTATCCCTGCTGTGTAGTCGGGTGGAAGCTTGATCGAAGCGCTGTAGAAACCATAGAAATAATTGTCTTGAGATACGAACCCGGAACCTGACACGTTATCATGAATTTAATACATCAGATAATCCGAAAGGCCAAGGGGCCGTCGAAGATGCAAGAGCAAGAAGCCGGAGAGCGGATTCAGGCCACCGGAGCAGAGACTCTACAGAAGGGAGAGGAGATGGATTTTTTCGCACCTGAATGTTTATCCAATTTGAGCTGGACTTCGCGATCATCGTCGGAAATTCGAGGGTTACCCCAGATGACGGAGTAAGAATCCTCGAAAGACTGGGATGGGAAGCGGCTGGGGAGGTCTGTAAGCTGGAGGGTCGATGAGGCAGAGAAGAGGTGAGCGAGGAGGGCGAGAGCGAGAAGGATAGGAGGCATGGTTGGGCGAGAGCGAGAAGGATAGGAGGCAATCAACTTGGGGGGGGTTGATTGCTGCGAGAAAGAGAAGGGGAAGGGGAAGAAGAAGAAATTGAGGATCGTAGATGGTGACGAAGAAGGCGTCGAAGGAGGAGTAGGTATTGTGTTTGAAAAGGTAACACGGGTATGAGTGGGCTGGGCCAAAAAGATAAACGAGGGCGGTTGCGAAAATAAACGCTAGGTAGCAACCTTTGGTAGCAGACAACCAAACTTCACAAAGCCCCCACCAAACTCCAACGACTCGCCTTTCGTTCTTGTACTCTCACGTAGATTTCATGGACATCCAACGGTTGGAACGGGCTCATGATACATGTAGTGAGCCCATGTTTGTCTTCATTGGATATAAGGCCCCCTTATCATGATTTTCGCCTCAAGCTACCCAAGATACTAGGCAAAATGTCCTCAAAAACACAATCTACCAAGTTCTGAGTTGCAATGCTGCCATTCAAAATGTCCGTAGTGGGCATGTCATGAAGTCACCACGATTCGAACCATATATCTCTACTTTTACAATGAGATACTGTCGCTATTGCCAGAAAAGTTCTCCGCAGGTACGTATAGCTACATGTCCTGCAAGTAATGGACATGTCGTGGGCGCCTGCGGCGCCAACGGTTGCCAATCACTAGATTACGCTTTTTCAATGGTAGGGACAGCCCCATCGACAAGGCATGCAAGCATTTCAAGGCCCTCAGTCGTAATTTTCAACCACATTCTGGCTGAAAAAGCTTAACACTGACAATTTCTCGACTGCCGAGGTTTGTTGGGATACTTGTATGACATGTATTAATAAATGGTTGGTGTCAAAAGGCAAGCTGGTGGGCACAGAAAAGGTGGATGCTTGGACAGGTATGAGGCAATAGGTAATACAAGAGTTGAGTATGTTATTTGTTTCACAATGGAAATTTCATATGGTAGATGGCCAATTCGGGTGTTGTCACAATCTCAATCTCTGAATTTTTTGTAAATTGTCAAATTAAAAACCCAGGTTTGTTAATGGGTGTGCTATCTTGCATATTTCTTAGTAAAGCCTTGAAGTTCCTTTGAACCCACCGATTGTGAAAATTGGCTGAAATTTTTAGAAAATGTCAAATCAGGTGAATTAGTGACATTTAAGGGTCATGAACACTTATTGAACACAAGAAACTCTTTGGGCATTAGAATCTCTCCTTCAGATGTAGACTTGACGAATTTTTCAAGGTGGGAGGAGGAAGACATAGAGCACGAAGAGAAAGCCTCCTTGAAATTAGGATCAAATCTGGGCAATCGACAAGAAGTTATTGTGTTATGTCACATTTTTTAACATTGTCCCTAACACTTACAATTCTTTGAAGCTTGCACAACTACGATTCATGAAGCTTAACAATGTTTCAGAATTGGAAAAACTTCATCACTCCACACAAACATTTGGGACGCTAGAACCAAACTGTCAAAAGTGTCTAAACTTCCAAAGCAAAAAACAAAAACAAAACAAAACACGGGCAATAGCCTTAAAAATTTATCTTCTTACTTCTTTGCAAGCATCTCTATGCTTCTTGCATTGAGGAAAAAGTTTGAACGTAATCAAAGTACATTGTAGTCACTAATAATGGATCTTGGACATTTAAGATTGCGAATTTCTATAATTCTTGTTGGTTTGCTGCTATGGTTGGACTCCTTCAATATATATATATATGATGCAAAGTCTAATGTAAAACATTGTTTAAGTAATCATTGTGTAATGGTAAAGGAAGACTTTAAGCACATGCATGCTAAAAATGTTTCCATGGTTGAAATGGTCTTGTTATGGATCTAACACTTAGGGGGGGTACTACTAAGAAACCTTAAGGGTCACCGCGTTCAAGGGATATTTAAGAAACCTCTCAACTAAAACTTTCCCTCTAAGGTACATGCTTTTAAATGCAACAAATATAAGGGGGAAGATGACCTTATCCCACTGTTATGTATATGATGAAAGAAGTGACCTTGTTAAGCTATGGTAACATATCAATCGTGGCACAATGTGGAAGACCATCCTTGGGTGAGAGGAGAAGGTATCTTTCTTTTCTAAAAATAATCAAGGAATGCTAGTAACTTAGTGTGATTTTCATTTATTAAAAAAAAGGACTTGGTCATAACTTTAATCAATCAGTAATGAAAAGAGTGACATAGCTAAAATGCCTTGGAATTTGCAGATTTTAGTCTATTAGGAAAAAAGGGAGCTCATTTTGGAGCCCTGTAAGAAATTCACTATTTTCTCTTTTCTCTCTCTACAAAAGCAAGAAAATATGGATACTTGCGTGAGGAATGTCAGTGTGAAAAGGAATGAATATATTCTTTCACATGCTTTACATTCAATGTTCATATAAGAGCAACACTTTTCTATGCAGAATTCGGTAATTCTGACACCGCAGACACGTCCGGAACGGGCCAAAACCCTCAGAGTGGCACTGGAAACCCTGGAATCGGACATCCGGAGGCCTGAAAACGGTCAAAAAAGGTCGAAAAGTAAGATTTGCGGTTTTCCGGAGACCCGAAAACGGCCAAAAAAGGTCGAAAAGTGAGATTTGCGGTTTTTTCGCAAATCTCACATTTTGACCTTTTTTGGCCGTTTTCGGGCCTCTGGATGTCCGATTCCAGGGTTTTTCTGCAAATCTCACTTTTCGGCCTTTTTTGGCCGTTTCCGAGCCTCCGGATGTTCGATTCCAACGTTTCCAGTGCTGTTCTAGAGGTTTTGGGCCGTTCCGGACTTGTCTGCGATGTCAGAATCACCAAATTTTGCACAGAAAGTACATTTTTTAAAGATTCAAATTAGATTATCTCATTAATGTGACATGCTTCTACGAACATATAGTACTATTTCTTTTTCTTATTTTCATCTTCTTTTGTTGAATTTTCAACGTTACGTTGGCCCACTCCTCATTGGTTGAGAGCCTATTTTCTCTCTTGTAAAAGGCCCCAAAATGAGCTCATTTTTTTCTAATTTGAACCTTCTATTTTCAACTTTGGAGGTTAATTTTAAACTGCAACATAAAACAACGTTTGATTGTTGTCAGCGATAGCATGTAGTTTTGCCGGCCAGCCCAAGATTGGTTTTCGTTCGTTGTGAATTGAGAAAGCGACGGTCTTTGATTTTGCTTGGTCTACAATCACCAAAACAGCCGGCCTGATTTTGTGTGAGGTGGTCGTCCTGGGGCACTTGGCCGCCATAGCTGAGCTTCGCGTGATCAACAGAAACTATGCAAGATTACGACTCCCGAGTCCAATGTTACCATGACTGACCACTGGCAACCTGATCTTCCTTATCAAGAAGATTATGACGATGATCCTCTCCTGTTCCTGTAGCCCTACACGCTTCGGATCGCGCATCTATATCCGTCACCTACGCCCTTCTCATCTCTCACAGCCTCCTTCCACTGATTCTATTCCTTTCCCTTTTCAGAGGGGCCCCGCGGGCACTCCCCCCGCTTTACTCCTATTGATCCC
The DNA here is from genome assembly GCF_047967505.1 of Dipteris shenzhenensis. NCBI lineage: Eukaryota > Viridiplantae > Streptophyta > Polypodiopsida > Gleicheniales > Dipteridaceae > Dipteris > Dipteris shenzhenensis. The sequence goes on along the minus strand of NC_141601.1, from coordinate 34,062,928 downwards.
TCCAGGCATCAGTACTCTTCGGGGGATCCCTTCTCTTTTGCGGCCCTCACCATTCACTATGATACTGACCCATGGATTGTTTTCCTTGTCCGTCTTCTCGACACGAATCCCGATTTCCAGTGCCCACCTCTCATAAGGCTTTCTGTGACACATGCTTGTGCTGGAATCTGTGGGCCGTGAGCTTGTTGGCTTTTTCGCATTCGCTCACGCATCTGCATGTGCAATCGACACGAGCCTTGGCATTTTCTAAAATCATGGGTGCTCGGGCCTGGTTTCACGTTTTCAACCCTCGGCGGTTCCTCCCCCCTCGCCCTAGCCTGTGGAGTGGGCCACGGAGACACCAGTCAGTCTGATGTCATCCCCTGGTTGTCGTGTGGATCATGGATTTTCCAAACATCGAAAGCACTTGAGCCTCGAAACTCGAAACAGTCCATCCGCATTGCAATTCGGAACATTTCATCCACCAGAATTGTGGCCTTCTGGTCGCATCGGAAAATGGAACAGTCCCCAAAAACTTAATTCTACGCCTGTGATCAATGACATTCCTGTACCGAGATTGGGCGTGGGAAACTTCCTAGTATTCGCGAGATTTTAATACAACACACCATTTTTAAAGCGTACAACGTCGATCACCTGAACCGTTCCTCTTTTTACGTACGAGAATTCGACATTCTCTGAGTTTGTAAAGCTCTGTATGAGTCATGACAAGCTGACCTCAATACATCTTCCCACTAAAGTCTCAAATGATTTCGAAGCCTACCTCATCTTTACAAACTAGTTTCTTGTACAAACTTACAGCAAAATAACTACTATCGGATAGCAAGTTTTAAAAAACTCCTTACCTCTGATTGTCCCAGCATTCATGATATGGTAGCACTGCGCATTTGCAAAAGGACTCAACGCTAGCAAGGTCCCAGCGCCATTGGAGCCTAGATTCCCTCGACCTCAACAAGTCACAACCGATGTCGCGCATGGCTGTCCTTGTTAGTTAAGCAATCTCTTCTCATGCCAGCTGCAGACAGCGCCCAGTCTTGTCTAGACTTGTCCCCAAAATATGTCAATGGAGTTCGAGGCGGTAAGTTATGGTCTAGTTGTGATGTCCGTGTTGTGTGGGTCAACATAATCATCCACGGTTGATATCCCATAGCTGTGTGACGTGTCTTTATTGGTCGTCGTGGCTACGAGTGTTGCTTAAAATTTGCCCTTTTCTCTGCTTATCTTGTGTCTTATAAAATGTCTATCCAAGTTGGAAAAGGGTTTCTTTTGAGGTTAAGTGGCCACGGCCTAGTATCATGTTAGGACCTCAAATAAGTGTATTTATGTGAAATAGATGTTTCTTTCCATATGCCTAGGGTGTTAACGTTTTCTCAAACTTTTTTCCTTTCAATATTATAGAAACTTTTTGTCTCAAAGTTAAAAATCTTTCACACAATTGAACCAATTCAAAGAACCTACAAGTAATTAACTCATCCATTGAAATTGTTTGGCTGAATGTTAAAAATATTTTGCACAATTAAACCAATTTAAAGAATCTACAAGCATTTAATCAAAGAACCTACAAGCATTTAACTCATCCATTCGATCTTTTTCCCCAAGAAGTATACCTAAGCACATGTCTACATGATCTCATGTGAGTTTCCAAGTACTAACAAAATTTCCACACTATTGCAATTATATTCAAGTTTATCATTGCCCCCAAATATATATATATATATATATAACAAGCTATTTTCTTTGCCCAAGAAAAAATAAAATATAACAAGCTATTTTCGTCATTTATTTGCATGCTTTTAATATTTTGTTCGAAAAAAGTGTAGTGCCAATAGCCAAGCTGCCATCACAATTGGCATCAATATATATGCTCATACTAGCTCTAATATATTCCACAAATAATTATTACAGTAGTACCGAAATGTATACCCACTCTAAATCGACTAATTTTTTAATAAGAAGTGGTTTTGGATACCTCTCATAGAAATATTGCTTTGTAATTTTGATAATTCAAGCGAAAATTTTGAGAACGTCCACACTAAGTTTGGGATTAAATACCTTTATATAATACACATGATGAAATCAATAAATGAAATGTGATTGATTATGTAAATACAAGCTAATCCACAAAGAAAAAAAGCTTTGTAATCAAGAAGCAGTGTTTGCATCTTCAACCAAGTCCTGCATCAATATGTACATCTTCAATCAAGCCCATGCATTCCAAACTCGGGGGGGGTATTTATACTACTAAGAAACCCTACGTATGGTGTGCGTTTAAGGGGTATTTAAGAAGTTCTTTAGACATAAAATTTGCATGGATTTTTAAAACAACCGCTTTCTCTATACAAACTTATAAATATTTTTAAATTCAATAACATGTGAACACATTTTTGTGAATGTACCCTAATTTTTGAATTGAAAAAACCCCTCTATTTGAACCCACATGGGATACCTCAGACTTCAGTATCCATATTTTTGGGTGAACCGCCTAGGATTCCAAATAAGCCTATCTCTAGTTGTATTCTAAGTCTTAGGATCTATGGTAGCTAAAACTTGATCATCTGATGGTAATGATTATGCAATAGAAGCTATACCATCTATAGATAGCTCAGAACAAATTTCATCTTCTAAGGCTTCTTCTCAAGGGTAGATATTGGATCAGCTGGAAACATGGGCATCTCTATAACCACATCTCTACATTGGGGGAGTCATTGTGTAAAAATCATACATAGCATGTCTGATCACTCAAGGGGTATTTATAGGGTATTTACATACCCCTTATATCACTAAATTATGTATGTATTTAAACCCCTTCTATTGATTGCACATGTGATTTCTTAGTGATCCCCTGGTATCTCTATATTCAAATGATGATTTATTTTGGGCAGCAACTTGGAGACCATACCACCGTCTTGGATCAAAATGATGTGCATGAAACATCACCTATGTTCAACATGAAAACACCATTATGAATAGACATATGCGAAATGGGAAATTTAATGATAAACTTAACTCATTTTCATATATATGTCCACATTAATATTCAGTATCACTTTCATGTATCCAAAGTTTGGTAGACACAAGAAGACAAAGCATCCATAGACGTGCACACAGACGCGTTTTCTGAACTAAATAAAAAACTTACGGGCACGTCTATTTGTGCATCTATTTTCACATTTGGAGACCTGCATCTAACAGCGCGTCTATATAGGAAAAATAGACGCTTGTCGAACAGACAGACGTGCATATAGATGCGTTTATAGATGCCCTGATAGATGCACTTTATAATTTTTTTTAAAAAATTTACAAAATGCTGTGTATGTTGTGTATGCTATATAGTTACAAGAATCCCATTTCCACATTGTGTAATTCAATTCTTACAGCCAACCGCATTTTAATTACAATTCATTACAACTCCAAAACGCAATAAAATTGAAAGCTCAAAAAGTGCTTGTATGTACATATAGCACGAAGCTAAGCCACGTCATGTGGCTTCAAGTACAAAAAATAAGGAAGCTAAGCCACATCATGTGGCTTCAAGTACAAAAAATAAGAGGAGTGTATATACAAGAGGCACGAAGCCAAGCCAGTGGCTTTAAGTACAAAAAAGAGTAGCTAGCACTACTTCTACAACTAATCCTCGCTGCCTTCCACGCTCCCTTCTGTGCTCCCTTCTGCGCTCCCTTCTGCGCCTCCTTCCTCGTCTTCCTCGTCGTCTTGTGCACGGGCCTATAAACAAGGGACAACATATATCAATGTATGAAAAATCAAATCTTTACTTATAATATTGGCATTATTTAATTACTTTCAAATACCTCAGGGGCCGCTCTAGTAGCCCAGATATACTGCTCCTCAGGAATCAACCCATCATCATAGAAGTGCCTCCATGTATCTCCTCTGCGATGGTGTTGGATACGAGAAAGTACAAATCCAAAGAGAGCAAACTTCCAAAAAAGATCAACTGCAAAAAGACTTACCTTGGATAGAGGTATGGAAGGTTCTTCTTCTTTTTCAAAGTTGCTTCTCCTCCTTGTTCGCCCTCCTCTCCTTTAAGCTTGGAAGTAAGTGTGGGTGCCTTCCTCTTAAGTGTAAGCTTGGAAGTAAGTGTGGGTGCCTTCCTCTTTAGTGTTGAAACTGTGGATCTGCTAATAAGGAAGCAAGCAAGCCGCGCGAAGTATAAGTAATGTGAAGAAAAGCGAAGCGAGCATGCTAAAAGCAGGTTTAAAAGCCGTGTCTATAGGTGCGTCTAAATACACAGAGTAGATGCGGTTTTAGACGCGCTTTTAGATGCGCACTATAGAACAAACAGATGCACTTTTAGACGCGCCTTTAGACACGCCACAAAGTTTAAAATTAAACATTTGAAGAAGAGCAAATTTTTTTTGGTTGTTTGTTTGTAGGATGTCTTCATCTTCAACAAGTAGCTCCAGTGAGGATGAATCCCTCCGTATCCACCATCGCGAAATGTGGTTGGAGCAAAAAATCAAATGTATGTGTGATCGATGTCGAGGAAACATGTATATTGCACACAGGATTACACTCAATCACATCTCAAAGTATGGAGTGGGATGTGACCGTAAACAGGGTAAGGGTTTGTAAGTTAAGGTTGATTGAGATACCTATGGGTGTTCATATGTTTGAGTTATGATCCCATTTTAATTTGATACAGCATGCAGTGCCACACCCGCATAGTAAAGTAGTCTTGATGTGGATGATGCATGACTTCCCAGGCTATGGCGAGTGTTCAGGTAAGCATTGCACTTCTAATTATGAATAGGCAAAGGATGTGGCACCCTAAACCCACCTTCAACTCTTAATTGCGTCTATTGTTCAGGTCTCACTACATCGGGTTACCATGCATGTCCTGTTTGTGGTCCTTCGCTAGTTGCCTCACGGGCAGACGCATTGAATAAGGTCATCTATGAGAATCACCATTGATTTCTCCCACCTGATCATCCTAGATATGTTGCCTCTTGGAATGAAGTCCTCCCACAATCACTCACCGCGGGAGATTGGATGAGAATTTGGGACGGTTCCACGACTCCTCCACCACTTGGCATGAGCCGGTAAGGGTTTGTAACTATTGTGTGCTATATTGGTTGGAAATAAAGATTGCCCGCTAACACTTTATTTTGTTTAGATACTCCATCTTTTATCGTTTACCATATTGGTCCTACCTCAAAATAAATCACCTGCTTGATCCCATGCATATCTTCAAGAATGTGGCATCTACCATTTGGGAGCATTTGAATGGGACACGAGATTCCGCAGGCATAAGGGAGGATCTACGTACCACAGGGAGGATGTGTGAAGCTTGGCCACAAGAGAGACCAAATGGGCGTGTTTTTTACCTCATGCACCGTGGATGTTATCAAAGCTAGAGATGGCGACGGTGAAGCGCACTATTACTACAATTCATACTCCCACTGGATGCATGAGGTGTTTGAAGGGAGCCTTTACAAAGAGCAAGAAAAGAGGTGTAGAGCAATTATATGGCTTGAAATCTCATGATTGGCACAAGATGCTCCAAGTAAGTATTTTATGTGCATAATATCTTTTTCCTTTCAAATTTGTGAGTGAATAATTATAAGCAACTAATCAACCACCTCCTCGTGGGTTCAGTTCATATATGACTATGGAGAGATGATGAAGACCTAAGGATGACCTCTATTGTGCCTCAAGGGAAAGGACGCAACAAACTAATAGACACGGAGTTGCATAATAGTGTCAACCTCTTTTGCGTGCTTAATAGTGATGTGATGAAAAGATGGGTGACAAGATACGAGGATGCAAAGGCAAGAAGACAAGAAGAAAGGGCCCTCTTTCGTACACACCACGGATCTCGTGTGCCATACCCTCAGTATCTAAGATCACTTCCAAAGGATATTCATGTGGATTGGCTACTTGATGAAATGGAGAAAGCAGAGAAAGACGAGGGGATGCATATCACAATGAAAGAATGGGAGTATGTTGGGGGATGCATGAGCAAGGTCGGTATATAGAATGTTATGCATAAGTTAGGAGTTTTCAATAATTTAGATTGCTTATTTAATTGACTTTTTTTGGTGTAGTGCACTATGTTCAATGCTATATGGTGTGAGGGCAAGCATTTTCGAACACAACGGATTGATGATAAGAGAAACACACAAGATTGCGGCGTCATTGCTAGCTTTGAGGGAGCCAATGGAGCCATGGATGATTATTGTGGCATAATCCAAGATATTGTTATGCTTGACTTTCGACGCTTCTTTGTGTATGTTTTGGATGTAAAGTGGTTTAAGGACGTGGTGGAAAGAGGCCCTAATGCAACAATCAAACGCCATGCAAGTGGCTTTGTAACTATTGACTCCACAAAGTTTTGGCAAAGTAGGAAGGACACACTAGTACTACCACAACAATGTGAACAGGTACTGTGCATACATATAAAAATACTCGCTTTTAAATATTTGATGCAAGAAAAATAACATGATTGTATTTGTGTTTGAATTAGGTTGTCTATCAACCAATGGTGGATAATACCCGATGGTGGCATGTCATACCTATTATGCCACGTTCCAAAGTGATGTATAGTACATTTACTAATATGGAGAGTATGGAGGATGATCATGGCCCTGGATGTGATGATGACCGTGACACGAGAGAGGAGGATGATCATGAGATAGGAGATACAGATATTGAGGCCATTATCCGTGAGGACGAGCCTACCATTGGTGATGCTGATTTCGATGAGCACATGAGTAGCACAAGTAGTAGTGGGTTGAATGTATTTGTAGATCTAAACACTTGTTTGGATTTTGAAGTAGATAGTTTGGCAAGGGTTGATCTCATCGAGGATGAGATTGAACCGTAGCCCATCATTGATATTGGCAAAACTATTTTACATATTGTCTCATTCTCCTCACCTCACTTAATTCTCGTATATGTGGCATGGGCTTGCAAAAAAGCATTGATGTTTTTGTTAAAATTATGTGCTTTGGTAATCATGGGCAATGTTTGGAAAGCAATGATGTACACCAAAATCTCACTACGTTGTCTACTGATGCTTCGCGTGGGGTATGAACATGAAAAATCATCGATATGGTTGGCGGGCAGGAAAGTTGTTGGTGTGGATGACAAAATTCTAGTTGGTATGTACGTCGACATATGACTATATCGACGTACATACCGATGACTGACATTGCTCCCATCGATGCTTCCATCGACTTTGATACCGACTTTGGGTTAAAATTTCCATACTGAGGTCTTTACAGAGCGTCGTTTCCAAGGGACCCAAAATTATTTTTGACCACAAGTTTGGTCATTTAAAGGATAAAAAATATAGGAGTATGTACAACCAAATTGAGATCAAAGTACTCAGATATTGATGGTGATTTAACATTCAAATGTACAAAATGTCACTATAAAAATGAGAGGGCTGAATATAGGAAGTCTCGTCGATGTCAAAATAATCAATCAATAGCATTTACATCGTCAACTTCATCTCCTAGCATGTGGCATATCGGGATCCATGGATGCAAGAAACTCTGTTATGTATACTAATGAGTCTTTCACAAGACATCCCTCCACCATGCTTTCTTAAGATCTAGCTCTTTGCCTAACAAGTCCCTTCAAAGTTTTCATAAACCCTTCAAGGAAAAACATCCAATGACTATCGTCTGACTGCGTCTGACTGCGCAATAGCACCAAACACTTTTCTGAGGTTCATCAACAACAGCAATCCAACCACAAATATATTGATAGTAACAACACTATCAAATATTCAAGGCAACAAGCCCCAGCAAATTGCAAGCAGATTACTCATCGAACTGCACTACAAGCAACCTGACAGTAGCTAGTGACTGCAGTTCTCCATTCCTTTCTTACATGGTGAGTATCTTGGTCCATGTTAGATAATTTTGAGGAGAAAACATCACCTCACCAAATTGGCTACGTCTATTTTACAAGAAACCGTGCTAAATTGGAAGCAGGCACACAAACAGAAGATCAAGATGACATTTTCAATGACCCCGACTATACACCTAATGGAGCAAGCTCTTTTGATAATTCTATGCATAGCACATAAATAAGCGAGGTTCAAATTGATGGTGCAATCATCTACTGAAGAATTGCTCAAAAGGATTATTGCAACAAATTTCGTAGCATGCCTATTTGTTCAGGCTCAAAGAAAACTCGACTTCAATCCATTGCCTCCACCTCGAAAAAAGAAATTACAAGCTTAAGCTCAAAGACAATGACAAGGCCAACCAAAAATGCATAATCCTTTGATAAAGTCAGTCAAATTCATAAGAAAGAAAGGGCAAGATCCAGAGAGTCATGCCAGACAATTTGAAACAAAGTGGGTTGCAAGCGGATTTGGACCACTTCTGAACATCACCAAGAAAGAGCAGTTTGCAACAAATTTTAATGGTAAGGGAATGATTTGGCTTATGCAATATGGTGTAGCTCATTTTGTAACTTAATGAATTGAAAACTGCATCTTTAAGCCGTTTTCGTAAAGAAAAAACTCCAAAAGACATACTCAAGAAGCTTCAAAATATGAAGCAAAAGCATTTCTTAGTTGAAGACTATGCTCAAATATTCAGAATTATGAATAGAAGACTGACAGCCAATAAACAACCCACTGATGAGCAGTTGGGAGATTATTTTTGTAAAGGACTAAACAAGGAGTTGAGGACAACAGTAGTTGGTAGAGACCAGCTTAGAGGAGCAAATGACTTCAACAACATGGTTAATGTAGCACAAAGAGCAGAAAGAAGACTAGGCAGAAAGTCAAGGTCTAGAAACCAAAAGAAGAAAAGCCATTTTGACTTGACACAGACTCTAAAATAGAGATAGACACTCATGCAGAAGATGATGATAGTGATGATACAGAAGATGATACATCAGATGAAGAGAATGAAGAAGAAGAGCACTCAAATTAAAGTAAAAGAAAAAACAGACCAAGAACAGAGAGAAATAAAAAGCCAAGAAGAAGACAAACAAGCTCTCTAAGATAGATCAAATGATTAAAGAGCAATTGAAAACTTTAAAAACACCCTTATCCCTACCTAAAGTTTCTTGTGCATTTTGTGGGAAGGAAAATCATGAGAAAGAGAGATGTCGGTATAATCCAAGTTATAGGGGGAGAGTTCCTCCTCATGTTCAAAATTCAAACAGTCAAGCCCCACCCGTGGTGGCAAGTAATTAGGTTACAGCTCTACAAGGCATAGGTCCTTTTTCGATGGAAATACCAACCTTTTTTACACTGAAAAGTTCTTTTTTGACAGGCGCAAAGGTCGTTATTTACATTGCGATAAGCATCAAAAAAGAACGGTCGCTATATAAGCATTGCTATATAGTGACACTAATAAACATTGCTATATAGCGACACTGGTAAACGTCGCTATATAGCGACACTGGTAAACGTCGCTATATAGAGACAATTAACAGAAGCTTTAAAAAAAACATTAGTGGGGCTAAATAGGGCCACAGCAAGCCCTATTTTGCCCCACTAATGTTTTTTATTTAGTAATTATACAAGAATGTTTTTTATTACAAATTTTCCCTTGTGGAAAGGGTGATACAAAATCGCTCAAATGAACCGAGCGACAGAAGGATATACATGTCAAAGATATACAACATTGTTTGTTACAAAATTACCCTTTCGAAAAGGGTGATACAAAATCACTCAAACGAGCTGATATACAAAAGCATATATATGGCATATGCAAACTACTACTAATACTACTACTACTGCTGCTGCTCATTCGAATCGCCGCTCCTAAAGTGGTGGCTTATCAACTACCTCATGGTGGCCATCATTGCTTTGCCCTTTTTATCTTCTATTATCTCTCTAGCAGCCGTGATTTGATAGGATAGGTCCTCGACCGGGTAAGGCGGACGCTAGCTGCAAGTCAATGTAAATAACGAAAATAACAAAAGGAAAAAAGAGGAAGCACTTTCTTACCTGGAAAAGTCCCGCTCGGTGTTTCATGGACTGGCCCTACAAAAGAGAGGAAACATACTATTTTTTGGATAACTAGTTAGAGGAAGGAGGAGTTTAGAGAAGCAACTTCTCAAAGGGATTGGATTGAGGAGACAAGCATAAGCCTACAAATAAGGAGAAAGCATAAGCCTACAAACAAGAAGAAAGAGGAGGAAGAGAAATACCAAAAAGAGAAGAGGTGAGGCTTCTTTCTTTCACCAAATCTCGTTTTTTATCCTTAACCTCTAAAAATCAAGCATGAAAATTAGCACATAGCCTTAGCAATACAAGGAGAAACATGCTTCAACACTCACAAAACGAAATTTCACAAAAAATGAACCTACATTGCTTAAAGAGACTCACCTTCTTGAAAAACTTTCTTTCACACAAGCAGAGAGGGAGAAGGTTGGAGAGGGAGCACAAGTGTTGGGAGAGGAGCTGGGTAGGAGTAAGGAGTGGGGAATAGAGAGGAGGAAAGCGAGGTCATCGAATATAAGGTGGGAGGAGAGATTTTTGATTTTCCCACAATAGAGATGTGAAAGATAGCATTGCGCGGGGTTTTGGGTTTAAGCCCCTAGCATTGCTATATAATGATGCGGGTCAGTCGCTATATAGCGACGTTTATATCCAAAAAGCATCGCTATATAGCGATAGAATAGGGCAAAGCGTCGCTATATAACGATGGTTCAGGGCAAAGCATTGCTATATAGCGACAATTCACGGCACTTATTATCAGAAGAGAAAAAAGAAGCTCATGGGTGGCTATTTTTTGGATCTTAATAGATTTCCTTGCAGCTCATGTTGTGATTTTGGAAGCGTGTAGATGGAAGGGATGAGTGGAAGCTCATCAGATGATGTGCCAATGCCCGAGAGTGCAGAGTGGCTTATGGAGAGGTTATATTGTCATTGCACTCATTGCAAGCGAAAAGTACAACATCAATGTCGTATTGTCATGCGCCACTTGCGGATGTATGGGGAGGAGCCCGAACCAGTACCCACCGTTGGTGTTGCATGTGGTGATGGATCATCGGTAAGTCAATGCTATTTGAGTTTGTGATTAATATTGGATACCATTATGACACGAAACCTTGAGACAAGATCTTATATTTACACGAAATCTTGAGACAGGATGAGAAGGGTGGCGAGGGTGCACATATACCTTCATACTTTGAGCAAGACTATAGTCTCCCAGATGTGCCAGATGATGACAAGGGTGTTGTGGACATGATGGATTCTATTTTCAAGGGCACTACATCACATGTACACATGATGTTAGAGTCTGAGGTCAATATGCGAGAGTTGCAATCACACAATTGTACAAGGGTGCTAGGATGTCTAAACTACGGGCTTGTCTCTCAATCTTGAATCTGCAAGCAAAGTATGGGTGGTCGAATACAAGTGTCTTGGCCTTAATAAGGTTAGCTTCTGCATTAATGAAAATGTGAGGATAGTTATCTATGAGAGCCACTCAACCTCAAGGCAATACTTGGCTCTCATGGCCAGTAAGGTTGCCGCTATCATGCCAAGACAAGCAGATGACTTCCATGTCGAGCACCGAGACATTCAGATTTCAAGCCGTGATGGGGTCGTACGTAAATATCCAATTTTCATCGAGCACACATGCCACTCATGTATGTTCTTTTATTTTCTCTGGGGGTAGGATGGTTGGCATCTATGCATCCCCTATAGTGATGTTCCTAGTCACATTCCACTGCATGAGATACGGGGACAAATATCTGTCACTCAGAGAGAGTACTATGGATACCGTTTGCAAGTGAGATCTGATACAATGCATGTCTTCTGCATGTGGGGATATTGCTTCAGCAATACACTGTTGATGCATACAGTAGCATAGAAGAGTCCAGGCTGATATGGATATGCAACAATCAAGCTTCTTTGAATGCAAAAGTCTATCAAGGATTGATGGACATGGTGAATACAGCTGATGGGGCACGCACTGTATTGGGCAATGCTGCAAAACGTAGAGTTGTGATCCCATCTTCTTTTATGGGAAGGCCTCAATATTAGTGTCAAATCTACCAGGATGCAATGACGTTTGTGAGAAAAAAGGGAAAACCAAATCTATTTATCACATTCACCTGCAATCCTAAATGGTCTAAAATATCTGAAGGTTGTTGCCAGGAGAAACTTCACAAGATCTGTCGGATTTGACAACTCGCGTTTTTTATGAAAAACATAAGGATATGATGCAATCAATGATAAAACATAATTTGTTTGGGAAGGTAGCTGGATACGTATGTGTGATTGAGTTCCAAAAGAGAGGTCTGGCACACTCCATATACTGTTAATTTTAGAAGGTGCCTTCAAACCTGTGGAGATCAATCATCACTATGATCAATTGGTGTGCATGGAGTTGATGGATAAAACATTGTTCCTAGAGTTGCATGAGATTATTGGACAATCCAATGTCCATGGCCCATGTGGTGCAATGAATGTCTTTGCAACTTGCATGGTTGAAGGCAAATGCATTTGTTGCTATCTACGTGCATTCTCTCAATCTATGGTGGTTGGCAATGATGAGTATCCTTTGTACATGCGTCGGGATGATGGCAAAAGTGGAAGGGTGGCACATGGTCATGACTTGCCACCTCAACCTTGGGCCCTATGCACACCATATTTTAATATACTATTGCCACATATACAAGCACATACACATATTTATGCCTTTTACCTTGGTCAAATTTATCCTATGTCTATATATATGTATATATCTAGATGTATCTATTTAGATATATGTATCTACATTATTATATGTATATATATGCATTGTTTTCATGTAGTTGCTTCAATACAAAGGATTATCCCTCTCAAGAAGCCTTAGGATCAAGGGGTAGGGTTCATAATGGTTCTCTTAGCATCGGCCAAGGACAATTTTTCTATGTGCATATATGCATCCATGTGTGTGTGTGTTGTGTGTGTGTGTGTGTGTAATTGAGGATGTTGTAGATGCTCTACCTCTGTGCACTCATGCATCCATCTCTCTCTCTCTCTCTCTTCTCCACATTCATGAGATTCTCTTGAATATTCGAGGACCTCATGGGGAGCTGAAACTTCATCATTGGATTTGAGGGGATAGAGAAAAGAACAAAAGAATTTACAAATGGTAAGGAAGAATAACACCTACTCGAGTAAGCAAAAGAAGTGGAGGGTAGCCAATGGTGGTCTAGCACAGCTAGATGGAGAACTTAGGGAAAAAAAAACCAAAGAAAAAACAAAAAGCTCAGTTAACCATATATATACATAGTTTTAATAAATTATATCTCTTTGTCAAGAACCCTTAGGATCAAGGGGTAAGTTCAAGGGTGTTGATCTACGAATTGACCACGTTCATTTTTGTGTGTGTGTGTGTGTGTTTAAAAAATAGAAACCTATAAACAACACGGCACACGATGCTCAGATAAAGTTGGAAAAAACTTTTATTAATATTGACACATGGATTCTCATGAGTACAACTGGTACAAAAGTGTCAAATCCATCCGGTAGTCTAGGCTCTGAGGTCGAGGTCCACTTACCTGCCACCATCCAAGAGATATCGCATGTTAGAACATCATAGTCTCAAATGGGAAGACAGGTAATGCTTGCTTACCCCGGCTTATCGCTTTTACCAAGGAACCATGCTATCTTCTGGATTCAGAAAAGAAATACTCGGCATGTATGAGCCGGAGGGTAGTCCATGTAAGTATATCAAGAAACCACCATAAACAAGTATTTGGATAAGAGCCTATTACATACTAGGATAATGGAAAAATTTTATAGAAAGCAAGTATCTGGATAAGAGCCTGTATACATTGGAATTTTCTAACCATTTCATACTAGAATAATGGTAAAATTTTATTTAGAAAGCAACATTGTTATATATGATATGAAACAAGTATTTCATATATATATATATATATACATATACACAAGAGAGAGAGAGGGAGAAAGAGAGAAAGATAGATTAGACTATAAAGAAACAAAACAAGCTAAATTAGTCATTTATTAAAAGCAAATTTAAAAGATAACAAAGAGGATAAGCTATATATCCTCCATAACCACATGTCTATATTCCAAAAAAGGTAACTGAAAGTAGAACTAATTTGTATGAAACAAATTCATTGTTTGATTGTTAACATGAGTGTAAGGAAGTAAAAGAAACTACTTTGGAAAGAAGAAAAATAATGTACTTACATGCGAACTTTACTAGGGATTTTTATGATCATGGGTTGATTATTATTATCTAAAAAAAAGGGCAAATAAATAACTGAAAAAGAGCGAATCATTAATATGTAAAGGGCAATGAAGGGGTTTGCAAGAGGTAGAAGCCAAAAACAGTCGAAGGGCTCAATCCTTTAGCATAGGTTTGAAGCAAGAGTCCTAGCAATAACTAGAGTCTAGTGAGAAGTCAACCACGGGTTACCAATCCATGTGGTTGACTAGATCCCCAAGTCACCACAGAGCCAAAGGGGGAGGCGGATGATAATTGGGCTAACACCTAAGGACCTCGCATGTAAAAAAGGAGCACATAGCTCATCAAAGCAACTAGGGAACTTACTTGAGAATCCAATGAGCCGAGGAGGGTCGTGTGAACCACATCTAGAGGCTGCGTAGCGTACTGCAAGACTAGTACTTAGTCATGAGCAGGCAAGCTATAGCGAAAAGCACTCAACAGTGATGAGCAGCACGGTGTTTAGCAGGTAATGAGTGAGTAGCATGGAGGCCTAAAGAACAGCTACGGGTTGGGAGGTGTAGAGCGAAGGCTATAGTATGGGTTGGGAGTTGATAGGCAATTAGCAATACTTTGCACAGGAGAGTAGCTACGAGATTTGGTTTAGAGCTTACATTTATATAGGCTATGCAGTAGGTGTGTAGTCAATTAGTCGAATAGTGTAGGGAGTGAGTTTTTTTGGGGGTCGTGTAGGCTAGGTGGGATTAGGCCAAAGAAAAGTGTGCTAGTGCGAAAAGTCGGGCCATTTAGAAAGTGCGAGGAAAGATATCTTTACTATAGGTAGGCTAGACTACTCTAATAAGCCTTAAAAGTAGAAGGGTAAATCAGGAGAGTTTAGGGAGTGAGTTTTTTTCGAGGGTGGTTATTAGGCTAGGTGCCAGAAAATTTTTTTGCTAGTGTAGAAAGGCGGATAGTTAGAAAGTGCAGGGAGGGGGTTATTTACTCGAGGTAGGATAGATCCTTTTAAAAGGCTTAGATAAAAGATGAGGGAAAAAAGAATGGTAAGTATGTAGAATTTTCATAAAAAATAGAAGGGTAAATTAGGATAAGAGCCATATAAAATAAAGTAGAATAGGTTATGAAAGGAGCCGTGCATGTGTGCACGCATGCATGCGTGCATGTGTGTGTGTGTGTGTGTGTGTGTGTGTGGGAGGGGGGGGGACTTGGAGGGAGGTCAAAGAGGTTGAGGGAGAGGTCTCAGAGGTGTGTTTGGGGAGGGCGGGAATGTTTTTGGAGAGGGTCAATCAATGCATCCCAGTGGGCTATCCTGCAAGCTGGCCAAGTTGTGAGGCAAGCAAAGAAATGTGTTCTTGCACTCTTGAAAGACCAGGGACCCTATTGGCAACATTTGAGGAGTTGTACTTATTATGGGAGCATCCATTAAGGTATCCATTACATTTCTTCCACCAGCATAATAATGCACATTCAATGCAACATCAGGAAGGCATCTATATTCTTTTAACCCCAATGGAAAGAATCCCTTATTGCATGTAGCTTCTCTCCCTGGTACTAATTGCAGCCACCAGAACATTTTGTTCTCCACTATTGTGTTCCTGCACTTGGGTTTGCTCCAATAATCTTCTCCTATGGGACCTCAATGAATGTAACCTCTCTTCTATTCCTTTTTCCATCTTCTGTTTATGAACACAACTATATATATCTAATTCCCTCTCTCTCTCTCTCTCTCTCTCTCTCTCTCTCTTATGGATACATATATGATTTTGGTTGTCTTATGCAACATTATCTGCCTAACATGTTTAATAAGTTTAGTGACAACATAATTAAACTTGGTTTATGGGTCAATGTTTGCTTGGTTGTAGCCAATCATGGAACTATTTTCAGGGCCATGTTGGGGCCGCCACACAACGTGCTCCTGAATGAAATTTTAAATTTTACACAGAGCCGTGCTCTTGTCGAAAATTTTCCCAACGTAATGATGCCACACTGGCATAATAATGAGACACAATCTATTTATTTTGAACACCCTAGAGCTCAACACATGGCAGATCTGCACTGTTTCATGTAGCACAGTCTTTGGCATGATCATCTATCATTGCACAGCCTTTTGCCATAGCTTTGCCACCTATCACCAGGTAATGCACCCATGCGGATCATTAAAATTCAAGGTTGTCTTGGAGAGACCACCGTGCTGGTTCTTAGCATAATAATGACATGCAATCTATCATTCTAAACAACCCCATAGTGCAGTATCTGGCTTGACGACTTGTCATCGTGCAGCCTTTTGCCATAGCTTTGCCACCTGCCCCACCAGGCATTGTGCCCATGCAAATCATAGGTTGGATTAGAGAGACCACCACGCTGGTATTTTGCGTAATAATGAGACACAATCTATCACTCTGAACATCACCTCAATGCAGTCTTTGGCTTGATGACCTGTAATCGCCTAGAATTCAAGGTTGTCTTGAGTGACCACCACACTGGTTCTTAGAGTTATAGCTCCCTTACCTATTTTTATGTATAACAGGAGGAGGTCTATGATGACCAGAGCGCTAGCAAACATAAGGAGATTTATGACATCCACTACACTGGTTCTTGGAGTTATATATCACTACTACAAAACTAGGTAGAAACAGTGTCATGGAAATGGCAACCAAAAGTGCCATATATTTTTGGCATATCTATGTCCATAATGGAAACCAAAAGTGCCATATACTTTGCCATTTTTACGTATGAAATGGCAACTAAAAGTGCCTTATAGTTTTGCCATTTCCACATATAAAATGGCAACCAAGAGTGCCGTATATTTCTACCATTTTTGTGTCTAAAATGGCAACCGAAAGTGCCATATATTTTGCCATTTTTACGGATTGAATGGCAACTAAAAGTGCCATATAGTTTTGCCATTTCCACATGCAAAATGGCAACCAAAAGTGCCATATATTTTTGCCATTTTATGTCTTAAATGGCAACCAAAAGTGCCATATATTTTGCCATTTTTATGTATGAAATGGCAACTAAAAGTGACATATAGTATTGCCATTTCCACCTGCAAAATGGCAACCAAAAGTGCCATATATTTTTGCCATTTTGATGTCTGAAATGGCAATTAAAAGTGCCATACATTCTGCCATTTTTACATATGAAATGGCAACTAAAAGTGCCATATAGTTTTGCCATTTCCATAATCGAACTGGCAACCAAAAGCACCATATATCTTTGCCATTTTTAATGCATGAAATGGCACTACAATTGAGACCAACTGTGAAAGAAATGGCAAAAGGTGACATAAAAGTTATGTTTGAAATGGAAAAAGGTGATAAAAATTGTCACTTATTGTATTCGAAATGGCAAAAGTTGATTTGAAATTTGCAAGATTTCATGTTGAAAATGGAAATAAAGTGACATACAAAATCCCAGTTATTATGTTACAAATGGCAAGAAATGGAATCACAATTGCCATTTCTTATTTTATAAACAATAGCATTCAAAATGGGCAAAAAATTTTAAGTTCTACTAGATTTTAAAATGGGCCAAAAAGTTACATGGCATTGGAATCTTACATGACTAAAATTTTACATTTGATACTTGGTATCCATGAATGAAATTTATTTTCTAAGTGTAAAAGATTAATCAAAAGTCTTAAGTGCATCAATACTCATATTACACATTGTGAAGAAGTCATCTAAAATTCTAAGGATAACTTTTACATTTTATAACACACACATTTTACTTGATAACAAATACTTGATTGAGAAATAAACAATACAATTTTTACATAACATAATAAAATATAAAATTATAAAGACATTACATGAAGAGTTTTCCAAGCAATATTCAAGCCTATGGCTTGATCCAATGTCTGAATCTCATCATTTGCTTTGAATATACAATCATCTCTAATGATTGCATCATCAACTTGCACTACTACATAACCAACTCCTATTGGTATAGTATGAACTCTAAACGAAGGATCCATACTAATTATTGTCCCTATTCCAACTATGTCTTTTGAGTCCTTATGTAAGATCTTTACTCGTTGTCCCCTTTGAAAAGCATCAACCTACAAAGATACATTCAAGAGATCATTAGTAAAATATTTGTTTAAGATATCTTTATGAAAAATATCCAAAAACATTATGCTCATTGCCATACTAATTAAGAAAAATAATTAAATTTAACTTACTTGGAAAACATGTATGTCATTTGTTTATGCTGTTGTCTTTTCTACTCCAATTGTTAATTAATGAACCTTTTTAAAATAAAGTAAATATGATACTTAATAATGCTTCATGTGATTGCATTCTCCTCTACCCAAAGATCCATAAACCCTCAAGGGGTCCACCTTGTGTAAACCATGTATACAACATGCGTTCAAAATATATTTTTAAAACCCCTCTATAACCCCTTTCTCCCTATTTTATATACCCCCACTGTAATTTTTTGGGTCAATACTTATATTCTTTCTATAAATGTGAAATTGTAAGAGCATTTAAAATTTCCCCCCCTCTTGTAGAACAATGGAATTCTTAGAGACTATGCATTAAATGACTTCACTCTTATGAATTCTACTAGAGGAATCACAAACCATGTCCAAAGACCAAAGTTCTCCCTAGTCTTGATTGCTTAGGAACTACTCATTAGAAGACTTAATTCTTGTGAATAATCTGCCAGGGAAATTGCAAATCGTACAAGTCACTATCAAAATACCGAAGTGCCCTTCAGGCTAGATTGCTTATATACCATGCATTAGATGACTTACTTCTCATGAGCATTCTACTGGGGGAGTTGTAGACCATTGGCAACAAATCCACAAGGAACTTTTGTCCTTTCTCTATATACCAAAAAAAAAAGGTTTACTAGATTATTTACTAGATGAAAATACACATATCTAATAAAAATCCGAACTAGGAAAATGAGAGTCTCTTAGAGATAGTATATCTAGAGGAAAATTTCACTATATTACAAAAAATAGTCTCTGTATAGAGAGTCCTTAAGAGGACGTAACTATATAGATAATATTTCACTATATTGGAAACCAAAAGTGCTATATAGAGTCTCCTTAAAACAATTTTACTACACAAAGAGAAACTTTCTCTAAACAAAAAATTGGCCCACAAAATTTTATCAAATAGGAAGAACATTCATTGTATAGTAAAAGATAGAATGAAGATTTCCTATAGCTTGTATTTCTATAGATCCCCAATCTCATTTAGCTATATGCTGGGTTATATTTGAATTGATTCTCCAAGGAAATAGGTACATATCTCTACTCTTCTTCAAATTCTTTTGTTGCTTTGTTTCCCTAGTGTTGCAACAATACTTAGATTCCAACAAATGCACTCTCTCAAAATCTATCGTTTTCTTATTGAGTCTTCTCCTAAGCAATTGTTTGGTGATAGAATTGCAATAAATCTTTCCAATGAGTTATTTCTACACTATAGACAAATTTTGTTAAGTGAGTGATACCTTCCCCACTTAGACTTAATGTGTCTTTAACTTGAAGAACTTGCATGTGCGGTAGATTTTGCAATAGAATTCTAGAAGCTTCCCGATCAAAATAAGAAGCATATTCTTAGGTCTGGTTACCCATATAGAGAGGACACCTTGAAGTCCATTATCGACTTGGCATTTAGTGTATGTGGTTCATGCATGCCTTGCTACACCACACTCTATCAGTCTCTCTTTGTTTAAGCTGATTACTCTTTGCTTTTTGCATTTTTCCACACTGTATCCCTCAAGTTCTCAAGATGCATCCTTTTGAAGAAAATGCTTTCAGCAACTACAAAAAACCATGAGATGATCCCAAATACATGGTCAACCTGTGTAGGGTAAAGCAAGCTTTTTACAACAATCTAAACTTTGGTAGTCCAAGTCAGTCCTATCCAAGACTAAATTTGAATAGACAGTTCAATGAGCCAGCCCAACTGAGCTTACCATAGAATTGTGGGAAGGAACAGAAGACACCTAACCACAAGGTAAAAGCCTATGGCTCACTTGATGAGAAAACAATATCCTCTTAAGATTCACACCTAGTAACGTGACGAGGCAAAACCAATATGTAAAAAGAGTCGACAGCCATTTAGTCCTAAGCATCAGCACAATGCGATTGAAGTCACAATTTTAGTAGAATGTGAAGACTATGCTATAAATGTTTTCACATATTTTAAGCATGTACTCAAGCTTTTGATGCTAGTTTCCTCTTGATAGACTTCAGTTTACAAAGCTTATTCCCTGACGTCACATGCAAATAAGTATATTGAACCCTTGTTTTCTTAAAAAATGAAATGCGCATGCCAAAAATTGATGCTATAGAAAATATAATCATTGAAGATGGAGGAGAATGAGCCTAGCCTAAAATCCTTCAAAATATGCACAAGAAACTAAATATAGAGATGCATACAACACTTGCTTCCTTATAATTTGTCCATCCTTTTGTTTCAGCCTTCTCACAAATTGCAATGAAATAGATATGCTTTGAACAATGATTTCAAATGTAAAGTTGACCCCACATGGAAAAACACTAGAAATACATAACTTGCCCTCAGCATACAAAACTAAGTGAATTCAAGCAATACTTAATAAATAAAATTTGCCAAATTTCACCCACAAAAAATACCACACCAACCTTTCATGCTAAAGTGGCAAAGTCCTCTTCCACCCTTTTCTCCACCACCAGTCCATGGCCCTTATTTCCTTTTTCTTCCACTAAGCGATAAATCTTTCTAGTGAGTTATTTCTACACTATTTGGAAAAAGAAATGCTACATTCCAATCCACTTATAATGAGTTAGAACCCTACTAACCCTAGATAGCCTAGAGACTCAAGATCATCCCCAAAACTTTCCTTCTTTTGAATCTTAGCATCAACACTATTTGCTCCCAGGTTGATCATTACTGAATCAGTGCCAAGGGATGGAGAATCTTTCTACTGTCCATAGAAACTAAGAGACCTGAAGCCATTTGAGAGGATTTTCTAGATAGAGTTGAGCCATATCTGTTGATAGAAAGTCCACATGTTTTACACCGACCTCCAATTTTTTGGCCTCCATTGAGAATCCTATTAAGTAAAATAAACTTACACTTTAAAAAATAAGTCAACGTCAAATGATAATAAGCAAAATAAAATTGTCCCTTGCATGTAGGACAATATTACTCACAAAACAAAAGTAGACAATACATTCCCCTAAAATGGATTAGCACAAGCATTAGATAAGCATGTGCCACAAAATGATATAACAAACAAATAAGAAGGAAATGTTTCTCTTACTCATTCAGAGTATCAAAAATATATATTTTTAAAGTGTGACCCACATCATGACCCTGATTGTAAGAATCAAAATAATGTTAGTCCAAGCCCCCTCCAACCTTTGAGAAAGTATCCTGCTCAAGTGACCTAAGTTCAAAATCCAAGCCATAGTATGGTGAATGGCACAAGCTGCTAGCTGAGCTGCTAGCTGGCCACACTATGTTGTAAAAGGCTAGATCAGATCTCCTCATGGTTCAAAGTCCCCCATAGGGTGAAGGGCCAGGGGTAGGGGTAGTAAGGGGGGGGGGAAGGGGGGGGAATTGTTTACAAACTAAATGAGAAGTATTTTCATCATGTCTAACAACAAAGACAGAGGTTCCTAGATTAGCCAACACTCTTGGCAGTCGAATAAGTTAGATATGTAGACCAGGAAACACACAGTGCTAAAATGAAATCTCACTCCTTTATTTTGTGCACACAAACGTAGATAGAGATAGATACAAACACAGATCTTGAACAATGAGCTACCTAACTTAGCCTCCAGCCTAGCCTACTGTCTCCAACCTACATAGTAGCCTATTGGTTGCTCTCTCCTAGGGCGACACCAACAGTAGCTGATTAGCCGCCTCTCTTGGCCAACAGCCCCCCCACAGCGCCTCAACATCTGTCCCTGACCTGCAAAAAATCAAGAAAATCAAGAACATCAAGAAGAAAGTTAAAAAATGGATACAAGGGGCAGACAGTGTATCGGTAGCTCCAACCTACAGCCCCACCTTCTGCCACCTCCATTGAGCCCTCCCACCACCCCCCACCTCTTTTCAGCCCCCTGGGGGTATCTCCCGTCATGGGGAGGGAGCTCATGCTCCCACTCCCACCACTCCCGCTCCTGCAATAAGACTTGCACCAAACATAGGTCAATCAAACAAAATGGGAAAAGGTGGCAAGGATACGGATAAAGCCACCAAGAAGGATGACAACAAAGCCAAGAAATAGACACAGTTGAAACTTGAAGATTTCAACATATGCTACAACCACAATGGACTCCAGTGGACAGCAAAGCAAAAGCGGGACGCACTTCTGCCTCAGCTTCAGCCACAACTTCAGCTTCAGTCTCAGCTTCGTTCTTAGCTACATCCTCATACTCAGCCTCATCACTAGCCTTAGTGTCAACTCTAGTTCTAGTTCCAGCTCCACTTCCACCCACAACCTCTACAGTTATAGCTATTGGCTCTTATATACCCCTACCCATGACATCGATTGACCCACCCTCCCCTAGGATAGAGGGGTTGTCACTGACACCATCTCTTCCATCTCTCGCTTCTTCTCCCACTACAGTTCTCTCTCCGCTTATGATACCTACTTTGGAGGGGTCATACACTGTTCCGCACTACTCGACCTTTCCCTCCCCTCTCCCCCTCAGTCAGCCCATGCTCCCACACCCTACTGGGATCGCCGCCTCCAGGCCACTATCATCCCCATACTGCACCCATCTTACCCAGTCATCGCCCAACCTCTAGTCTCATCCTCTCTGCATAGCACTTCCTATGCCGTTGTGTTCTTACTCCACCTACCATGATATACGCTTTAATCGTGATCACTCACCTACCTACTCTAGCCGTCTGTACATACTTCTTGCTGAGAGTGCTCTCAACAAAAGCAAGAATGGAAGAGGGAGAGAGAGAGATAGAGAGCCACACAAGTTTTGATGGGTGCAAAACTCCCTAATCTTCTTTTTCATTCATTTATATATGTGTTTGAGTATTGTACATAACCCGGGTAAGGGCACAGTGACCTTTAATCCCCACAACCTCCCACTTAAAGGACAATGTGCCTTTAAGGGAGAACAACCAGTGAGCATATTATCCAATGCCCATCAATACACGACAATACTCAAACTACTGACTAGGTAGACTCTTCGTCAGCATATCTGCAGGGTTATCATCTATATGAACCTTGACAAGCTCTATGCGCTTGTCCTCAACAAGTACCTCCCTAATGAAATGGTACCTGACCTCAATGTGTTTGGTCTTTGCATGAAAGACCAGATTCCGTGCTAGCTGAATAGCACTCATGGAATCACTATTATGCAATGTCGGTACACCTGTATGAATCCCGAAATCTCCCACTAGCTGATCAAGCCATATAGCCTCCTTGCAACCCTCTGTGGCTACAACATACTCAACCTCTATGGTAGACAAAGCAACGCACTTCTATGCATGAGATATCCATAACACTGCACCACCTACAAAGGTGAACACATAACCAGAAGTGGATCTCCTACTATCCACATGCCCTGCATAGTCTAAATCTGTGTACCCAAGTATACGCATGTCTCCTTTACCAAAGCAGATGCACATCTCCTTGGTACCCTTCATGTACCTCATGATGCACTTAACTGCCTCCCAATGCCTCTTTCCTGGATTAGCCATATACCGGCTAACAACTCCCATTGCAAATGCAATGTATGGTCTAGTAGCTATCATAGCATACATAAGACTCCCAACCGCTGATGCATAAGGAACCTTGGCCATCATGGCCCTCTGCTCATCTGATTTGGGACTATCTGTATGACTCAGTTTCACATATGGAGGTGATGGAGTCCCCCCCTCTATATTGAAACGCTGCAATACTTTTGTAACATATTCCTTCTATGAAAGCCAAAGGAGTTTCCTACTCTGATCATGCGTGATGCGCATACCAAGAATATGACTTGCAAGTCCCAAATCCTTCATATCAAAGGCCTCATGCAACTTGGCCTTTAATGCATCTAGCTCATAAGTATTCTTGCTATCCAATAGCATATCATCCACATATAGTGCCAGGATTATCAAGCTATTATCCTTAGCCCTTTTATGTAGAGGCAGTGATCAATTTCACTCCTTCTAAAACCCTAGGACCGAATGAAAGCATCAAACTTCTGATACCATTCTCTAGGCGCTTGCTTAAGACCATAGAGACTCTTCTTCAGCTTACAAACTAAATGCTCTTTGCCCTTTTCTTCAAAGCCTTTCGGCTGCACCATGTAAATTTCCTCATGCAAATCCCCATGCAAGAAAGCTATCTTGACATAACTCATCTCTGATTGCATAGCATACTCCCACTTGCATTGATCCTCGTGCATCATGGCCTCTCTGTAGCAAGAAGGCTCCCCGCAATCAGTAAGCATCACATAGTCTACCCCTGGAACAAACCTATCAGGCGGTCTAGACACTCTAAATGATCTTCTCAAGGGCATTTCAGCTTGCTGTCCCACCTACATATCAGTCACATTTGGCTCATCATTTCCAGCAATAGATGATCCATCATCTCCCTTGATTGTATACCTATGGGAGTATTTGGTGGTACCATTTCTTGCACATTTGGTGCATGGACAGCTTGCTGTCTATCAACATATGTAGGTGGATTCACATCCTGGAAAGTGATTCTCCTCATTTCAACATCCCTCATGGGTGCCCTATGCATCTTCTTCTCATTGAAGACTACATCATGATTGTGTATGATCTTCTTTGCTTTTGGATCCTAGAGATGATAGCCCATCTCTCCACTTTCACCATAACCCTGAAAGATGCATTTCCTAGACTTAGGATTTAGCTTCTTTCGAAGCTCTTTTGGCACATGTGCATATGCCTCACACCCAAATATATGCAAATGAGAGTAAGAGGGCTTCTTGCCACTCCATGTCTCTTCAGGAATACCACCATCCAAACTCTTACTAGGTGATCTATTGATCACATGCACTGCAGTCTTCATTGCCTCAGCCCAAAAACCACCAGAAAGACTTGCATTGGAAAGCATGCATTGCAACCTTTCTTGAATGGTACGGTTCATCTTTTCTACAACTCGATTTTGCTCTAGAGTACGAGGGGATGTGAGCTCCCTCTTAATCCCACGTGTATCACAGAAATGCTGAAAGTCATGAGAGAGATACTCTCCACCATTGTCAGTCCATAGGCATTTAAGCGTTCTACCTGACTGATTCTCAACCAAGGCCAGCCATTTCTGAAATACCTGGAACACATCACTCTTCCAGCTATAGCATAAGCCCACACTTTCCTAGTTGCATCATCAATGAATGTCACATAGTATTCAGCCCCGCCTAATGACTGTATAGGCATGGGACCACATACATCTGAATGCACCAAATCAAGCTTTTCAAACTCTTTCTTTCCCCTTCTTTTATGGGCTAATTTAGTCTGCTTCCCATAGAGACAATGCTCACAAAATTCAAAATCAGAGAAACTCAAATGCGGTACATAACCCAAACAGCATAAGAGTTTCATTCCATTTTGGCTCATGTGACCCAACCTGCAATGCCACAAAGAAGTGCTTGGCTCCTTGGTTATTGCAACAACATGATCAAATACCCCTGATACATGTAAGGGATACAAAGTCCCACACTTGGCACCCCTGGCCAAAAGCATAGAGCCCTTCTGAATTTTCCAACTTTGAAAGCCAAAAGTGGTGTGAAAACCAGCATCATCTAGCTGACCCACTAAAATAAGACTCTTGGTCAACTTAGGCACATGTCTCACATGTTTCAAAATAAATGCAGACCCATTTGCAAAAGAAAACTTTATGTCACCTACTCCCACTGCCACATACATAGTCATTTCCAAGATGCACACAACTTTGTCTTTCCACTGTCATAAGTGGAGAACCATTCCCTATGGGGAGCAACATGGAATGAAGCACTAGAATCCAAAATCCAATCCTGGGAATATGCATCATTTGAAAGCAACTCTGCAGATAAACTAGACATGAAGAGAACGTCATTGTCACTATCATGTGTGACTGCATTGATCTCCTCGATCTTCACTTTTCCTTTGTCCTCCCTTGGACTCTCTTCCTTCTGATTTGGACCCCAATTTGCATTCTTTTTCTTATCCTTTTGCTCTCTTTTCAGCTTGTAGCAATCCTTTTTCATATGGCCCTTCATGCCACAGTGGTAACACTCAATGTTCCATGCCTTGGATTTGCTACGAGACTTCCCTCTTTCTTGGGACTTCCCCCTGATCTGTGATCTGCCCCTTTGCACATTTAAGGCTGCATCCTGCTTGTTGCCGTCCATAAACTTCCGTCTAATCTCCTCGGCCAACAAGCTACCCACAATATCATCAAACTTCAGTACTCCACCAAGTGCAGAGTTACTGACAGCTATACGGAAGGTATCCCATGAGGATGGCAATGAACATAAGAGAAATATTGCCTTAGTCTCTGCATCAAAATTCATCTTCTAAGCCTGAAGTTGGCTGAAAATAATATTGAATTCATTCAAGTGAGAAGCAATGGAGACCCCTTCCTTCATCTGCAGCTCAAACAACCTCTTCATGAGGTAAACTTTATTAGAGGTAGTTTCCTTCTCATAAGTGGCACACACTTTCTTCCACAAATCTTCCGTAGTCTGCTCATTTACTACTGTGAAATAAACTGACTCTGCAAGATGAAGTCTAATAGTAGACTTTGCTAATGCATCCAACTCATTCCAATCATCCTCAGACATATCTATAGGCTTAGCTTCAATCCCTGCCAAGGGTTTAATCTGCTTCTTTTGAATAAGCACATCCCTTATCTGTTCTTTCCACAAAGAAAATTTTGTCCCATCAAACTTTTTAATGTTGAAAAACTCCTTTTCAGACATGGAAGAGGATGCCATGATGCAAATAAAGCAAAATCCCAAATGCTAGTGCCTGTAAGAGAGAATTACACCAAATACCAGGTGCACCCAAATGTGTATGCCACAATAGACTGAAATATTACCAAAACTCAAAGCTCAAAGCATCAAAAGATGCAGCTAACTCATGTGCATGTACTATGCATCCATATGAGCAAATCTGGCCCACAAGAAAATGCCAACTGCAATGGCAATCCAAAATGCCAATAGGTGCTAAATGGCTCAAGCATAAACACCGTCCATGGGCATATGCATCAATAATATCTCATCCAAGAGAGCATAACACTATCAGTGCATCACTTGCAATGTGTCAAAGCTATCCCTCAGCATAATATAGCATCCATGTACAAAGCGTCCATAAAAATAGCTTCCCACAAGGCAATCTACGCCTATCACTGCATCCAATAAGGATCGCAATGCATCCAAATGGTCTATAAATCATCCACTGCAACCCAATGCACACCACAAATGAGCGCACATGGCTCAAACTACAACCAGAGTGATCTGCATAAGGTATGCTCGAGAAATCATGGTCCCACAAAAAAGACCGCTACTAAAAATAGAACCTGAGATGCCTCAAAACATGGGTGCCATTGTATAATCGGACTCAGCAAGAAAATATACAAATATCTCTCTTCTGCTGAAACTCCAAAATCCCAACCGATGAGTGAGAAATGGGAGTCAACACTTATCCACTGCCATGTGGCATAAATCTAAGGTTTCAAAACCTTAGAATGAAAAATGCATAACAGAGAGACAGAGAGCTGCTGAGCTTCTAGGCATTCACGCATGCTCAGCTAGGTCACTCGGGCTCTGATACCAGTTGAGACTGCTCTCAATGGAAGCAAGAATGGAAGAGGGAGAGAGAGAGACAGAGAGCCACACAAGTTTTGGTGGGTGTAGAACACCCTAATCTTCTTTTTCATTCATTTATATATGTGTTTGAGTATTGTACATAACCGGGGTAAAGGCACAGTGACCTTTAACCCCCACACTTGCATACATTGATTTATACCCCTATTCTCCACTCATATGGACTCAACCAAATGGATCCCTCTAAATGTCTTGAGGGCATGTGCTTATTGTAAGTTATGATGCTGTTCGAAATAGCCTCGGCCATCCTTTATGTTCATACATCCAAAGGGGGCTCCTCTAAATTCCAAACCTGAGTGATGAGCCAAGATCCCAATCGCCATCTCCATGTAGAAGCAATCCAACCTCTTTAGGAAGTGGTCGTGTCCATGCGTAGAGAAGGATTTTTTGCACCTTGACTTAATTCAGAGAATAGATTTGAACTTTGAATTGTTTCACCTCGGCCAAAATGCTCCCCTTTGCTCGACCCCAATGAACTCTCCCTACTAATCAATACTATGAGCACCCCCTATGGGGCTGTTTCCACGGGGTGCAAATGCATCCACCTGTTATGAGTGCACCCTTGCTCTAGTCCGTACACTGGAGTTATAATTTATGGTGGTGGTGGTTTGAGCAAACGAGTGGCGCATCTAGCATTTTGAAAATGGGTCGACTCATTCCAACACCAACATTGAACTTGACCATTCAATGTAGCTTTCATGGCCTGAGCTTGCCTCTGCTTCCTCTACCTGCTCCTATTGTTCGTGTTCTAGGTGCCTCTCCTCCCTTCCTACCAAAGTGTATGGCCCAAATACTCAGCCACGGTGCCCAAACAGGCACTGCATAGATAACTGTGGAAACGTGCCCTATGAGCACTCCCTAATCCAATCAATACTATGAGTGCCCTATGAACTCTCCTAGTTGTGCCTTTGTATGCTCATTTAAGCATTTCTCTACATTGTCCATATCCAAGAGCTTATTGATATGTCCCCCCATACATTGAAAAATGGGAAATTCACATTAATTAGTTGTTGGAAAGAGAAGAGGGGTGAAAAGGAAGACGGAAAGGGCATGATTAAACTAAGGGATAAAGGGGGGAGTGAGGAGTTTCAATTAAGAGGGACCACTTTAGAAGGGAACATTAAAGAAGAAGGAATGTGCTAAAGGAGAAGGGGGAATGGGGACCATTTGAAGGGGGCTTTAAAGAAGAGGGAACGACTAAAGGGGGAGGGGGAAGAGGGACCATTTATAAGTTAGCACTAGATATACTCTTCCACTCTATAGCTTAGTGGTAAGGCTCACACATGGAAAGACAACATTGTGGTTTCGAAACCTACCCTCTTAAAGAATGTGCACTCTTCTTAGACATAGTCTAAAATAAATTAATCCATGGACAAACATAGGTTAATTAATCTCTATGGTCCAAAAAAAATAGGAATATAATAATGTTGAGCGAGTATGTCCCCCCATACATTGATAATGGCTCTACACACCCATTAGACAAATTGTCAGCTTCCTTTTACTGATGGATTTTGTCATCAGCATTGACACTTGTAAAGTGCAAGTTTAGACAAGGGATAATGTGCTAGGGGTATCATATAGATTGATAAACCATGTTGTAAGCTCATATACACCATCTCCAAGGATGTACTCTCGAAGGTGAAAAGAACCATCAACAAAATCAAAACTTTGTAGGGATATGGAAACTACTCAAGACCTATGCAACGTTTTTATTACCAATAAGATGATTGGGGGATTCTTGGAGGTATCATTGTTGACAATTGTTACATACTTTTTGTTCACATAATAGGATGCACATGTAAATATTGGCTTACCTTGGGACATATATGATCCACTCAGATGAAACCTATGCCTCTAATGCATCTGCCTCAGTCCAAAGGTCTCATTTTAAGGTAGCTGGACATATATGCTAGGGTTCAATAGGAGAAAAGATGGAGATGAGATATTCAATGTAAAGAAAAATGGCATTGAATGTACTTGTTAGTGAGCTTATCAATAAACATCTATTACAAACTAGCGGTAATAGGTTAGAGGCTATCCTAAAGAAAGAATCATAGGAGGCATGCCCATGTATCTAGGTAACTTAGCAAGAAACCATAATGAAATCTTTGCTCCTATGCTAGCTGTCAATAGTAGAAAAGGTTGGGACATCTGCATCAATATTTGCATGTGGATGCTATGTAAGTGAAGGAAAAATGTGTAACAGAATTCCGCATCCGTATATCCCACCATCGGATCAGCACCAAACTTTGGAAGGGTCATAAAATTTTTTTTAAATGTCCTTGCAAGGTGTAAGGTGCATCAGATGCCGTTGTTCCATTGGGAGCAAGAATGCACATATTTACATGTGGATGCTATGTATGTGAAGGAAAAATGCAAAATGGACATCCGCATATGTATATCCCACCGACGGATCAGCACCAAACTTTGAAAGGGTCTTTAAAAATTTGGTTGCAATGTCCTTGCAAAGTATTACGTAGATTAGATGTCATATCTACCACCAGGGAACAAGAATGCACATATTCACACGTGGATGCTACGCGATATGAAGGAAAAATGTGCAATGGACACTGACATCCCTATATCCCACCGTTGGATCAGCACCAAACTTTTCAAGGTCTTAAAACAAGTTTTTTTAATGTCCTTACAAAGTATAAGATGCATCAAATGCCGGATGTGACACCAGGGAGCAAGAATGCCCATATTTGCATGTGGATGCTATGTATGTGAAGGAAGAATGCGCAATGGACATCCGCATCCATATATCCCACCTTTGGATCAGCATCAAAATTTGCAAGGGTCTTAAAAAATTGGTTTTCATTTCTTTACAAAGTTTTAGGTAGATTGGATGCCATATGTGCCACCAGGGAGCAAGAATGCACATATTCGCATGTGGATGCTGCACGATACAACAGAACAATGTGCAACAGACACGGACATCCGTATATCCCCCTGTTGGATCAACACAAAACTTTGCAAGGGTATTAAAACAATTTGTTTTAATGTCCTTTCAAAGTGTAAGGTGCATTGGATGCTGGATGTGATACCGGGGAACAAGAAAGCTCATGTCCGCCTATAGATGCTATGTATATGGAGGAAACATGCACAACGGACATCGACATCCGTATACCACATTGTCGAATCAGCACCAAAATTTGGAAGGGTCTTAAAAATAGTTGTTTAAATTTCCTTGCAAAGTTTAAGGTGCATCGGATGCTGGATGTGACATCGGGGAACAAGAATGCCCATATTTGCATGTGGATGCTATGTATGTGAAGGAAAAATGCACAATGGACATTCGCATCCGTATATCCCACCATCGGATCAGCACCAAAATTTGCAAGGGTCTTTGAAAAATTGGTCTTAATGTTCTTCCATAGTATCAAGTGGATTGGATGCTGTTTGTGCCACTGGGAGCAAGAATGCACATATTCGCATGTGGGTGCTACACGATATGAAGGAAAAATGTGCAATGGACCTCGACATTTGTATATCCCCCCATTAGATCAGCACCAAACTTTGCAAGGGTCATAAAACAAGTTGTTTAAATGTCCTTGCAAAGTGTAAGATGCCGTATATGCCATCTGGAAACAAGCTCGGGGGGGTCGCTATGTGTAAACCCTCTATATCACATGCGTTCAAGCCCTATTTCTAAAATCCCTTATCTATAAATTTTTCATTACTAAAATGTACCCCTTTTCTATACAAATCTGTAAATTTTTTCCAAAACTATTTTAAATAGTCCCTTATGTATATTTATTTCTGTGAATTTTAGAAATAGAAATTATCCTTCTGTTGAACTCACGTGATAGGGTTACATATTATGAGTGACCCCCCCGAGGAAACAAGAATGCTCATATTCGCATGTGGATGCTATGTATATGAAGGAAACAAGCGCAACGGACACCGAGATCTATATACCACACCATCGGATCAGCACAAAATTTTTTAAGGGTATTAAAACAATTTTTTTTAATGTCCTTTCAAAGTGTAAGGTGCATCAGATGCCGGATGTCACATCAAGGAACAAGAATGCCCATATTTGCATGTGGATGCTATGTATGTGAAGGAAAACTGCACAATGGACATCCGCATCCATATATCCTGTTGGGATATCTCAAGGTGTATGCCTCAGGCACACCTTATGTTTCTATGTGTGAGTGCTAGAGGCATAGTTAGGTGCCCACAAGCACAGTTAGGTGGTGGAAAAGCCACATAGGATGATTGAGAGAATCTAGGAGCAGATTGAGGAGATGATTGTGGAGCTTTGAGGTCATGAGTGATGTCAATGACCTTGTATGAGGTGCCTACTTAAGGACCTCTTTCTTCTTCATTCTATATGCAAGTATTCTGATTTTGTGTCAACTCTACTCTTTCCTTTCAGTATTCCAACATGGTATCAGAACCCTTTGATCCCCCTTGAGCCCATTTCTGCCACATCATCATCTTCTTCTTCATCTTCTTCTTCTCCATTTTCCTCTTTCTTCCCAAAATCTTTGAGAGCTTGGTTCTCCATCTACAAACAGCCATTGCCCAAACCCTCTGAGCTGGAAACTCCTCTAGTATGGGCGAACTTCCACCTGCAAGCAATTGAAGAAAAAACGTCTGTGGTGGCTGCCATTCTCCAAACAGCGAATTTCTTCTGTTGCTCAATACTCCCTGCATACTCTGCCATTGCCTGAGCCCTCTTAGGAGTAGATGGACGACCTCAAGACGAAGATTTTGAGCCATTTTTCAAGTCATTTGGTTCAGTAACGAGGGAGAAATCGTCAAAACTCAGTTTCAGACTGTAGCAACTCTCTCGGGCAAAAGTGCGCACCATTTCGTCCAACCTCTGTGCTGGACCTTCTCTGGTATATGAGCTTTCTTTTGCTTCAGAAAGCCCTCTTTGCCTTGCTTTGAAGAGTGAGCTACAAGCCCTCCAAGTTCAGCTTTTCATTTTTGACAGTTTTGGACAAGTTTTGAAGATGATGCTACATAAAATGCTACTCTAGCATTTCTGGTCTTTTGAAGTTTTCAATAACTTCATTACAAGTGTTTCTTCAGTTTTGTTTTGATTTGCTAGACCTGGTTGTGATTGGAAAGTGTTTATTTCATCCACTTCTATGAAGCATGTAAAAGGAAGCATCATTGTTTGAAATCTAGTCACTACTATTTGCTACATTAAATGCTTATATTTTGAAGCATTTCAGTTGTTATTCTAAGCCCTGTAAGAGAGAAGACACTACCCAATACTTGGGTTAGAGCCTCTCATGGCTTGCTTATGCAAAATATGTGAAAAGCCAAAACATAAAGCAATGTCTTGTTATGCTACAAAGGATGAAAATGCCAACCTGACTTCCTTGTTGAAGATTGCCAAAACAATGGTTGCCAAAAAGGAAGCAACTACAGAGATCTACCCTCTCATGGCACTTTTATTTGACTCCAAGTACAAGAAAAAGATGAAGCTTAGATACCTAAGATATGCTTCTCTACACAACTATGGAGATGACAAGATAATTGTTCTCTTGAAGGATATGACTTTCAGATCCACTTGTTCTATCATAGTACCATCTTATAAGGCACTAGACACTGCCCATGTGGTAAGACCTTGCCTTGACATGGATATTTTGCCTCCACAAGATGAGGCATCCCATGAAGATTATGCATTTTAAACTCATCTCTATGTATGCTCCAGATCTCTCTTTTTATGTCAAGGTACTCAGCCTGGATAGTCCTCCAAAATGAATGAAAATAAATTATTGTGTTGTGTGTGTTTGTAAACACCTCTGGTCACCTTATGATGTAGGCCATGTGTATGTTTTGTTCCATGGTACCTCTTGCAGACATTGTGTGCATGTACATGCAAGGGAGATAACCATTGGAAGGTCTGTTTGTATCCCTTTCTGTTTACCTTACACCCAAGGGAACCCTTGCTAGCATGAGAACCTAGCCATAGATTTATCCTTGACCACCATGAGATGGCATGAGAAACTATGAGACTAGATGTATCCTTGACATAGCCTGAGGCATTTCCTTGAGGGGGGGTTTGTTGGGATATCTCAAGGTGTATGCCTCAGGCACACCTTATGTTTCTATGTGTGAGTGCTAGAGGCACAGTTAGGTGCCCACAAGCACAGTTAGGTGGTGGAAAAGCCACATAGGATGATTGAGAGAATCTAGGAGCAGATTGAGGAGATGATTGTGGAGCTTTGAGGTCATGAGTGATGTCAATGACCTTGTATGAGGTGCCTACTTAAGGACCTCTTTCTTCTTCATTCTATATGCAAGTATTCTGATTTTGTGTCAACTCTACTCTTTCCTTTCAGTATTCCAACATATCCCACCGTCGGAAACTTTGCAAGGGTCTTAAAAAAATTGGTCTTAATGTCCTTCCAAAGTATCAAGTGGATCGGATACCGTTTGTGCCATCGGGAGCGAGAATGCACATATTCGCACGTGGATGCTACACGATATGAAGGAAAAATGTGCAATGGACCCCTACATTCGTATATCCTACCATCGGATCAGCACCAAAATTTTCAAGGGTCTTAAAACAAGTTTTTGTAATGTCCTTGAAAAGTCTAAGATGCATTGGATGCCGTATGTGCCACCGGGAAACAAGAATGCCCATATTTGCATGTGGATGCTATGTATATGAAGGAAACAAGCGCAACGGACACTGAGATCCATATACCACACTATTGGATCAGCACCAAATTTTGAAAGGGTATCAAAACAAGTTTTTTTAATGTCCTTGTAAAGTGTAAGGTGCATCAAATGCCGGATGTTACATCGGGGAACAAGAATTCCCATATTTGCATGTGGATGCTATGTATGTGAAGGAAAATGCACAATGGACATCCGCATCCGTATATCCCACCATAGGATCAGCACCAAACTTTTCAAGGGTCTTGAAAATTTTATTTTAATGTCCTTCCAAAGTATCAAGTGGATCAGATGTTGTATGTGACACCGTGGAACAAGAATGCACATATTCGCATGTGGATGCTACGTGATATGAAGAAAAAATGTGCAACGGACACCGACATCCATATATTCTACCATTGGATCAGCACCAAACTTTGCAATGGTCTTAAAACAAGTTGTTTTAATGTCCTTGCAAAGTTTGAGGTGCATTGGATGCCGGATGTGCCAACGGGGAACAAGAATGCTCATATTTGCATGTGGATCCTATGTGTACGAAGGAAACAAGTGCAACCGACATCAACATCCGTATACCACACCATCAAATCAGCACCAAACTTTGCAAGGGTCTTAAGACAAGTTGTTTTAATGTCCTTGAAAAGTTTAAGGTGCATTGGATGTTGGATGTGACACCAGGAATTAGAATTCCCATATTTGCATGTGGATGCTATGTATGTGAAGGAAAAATGCACAATGGACATCCGCATCCGTATATCCCACCGTCGGATCAGATCCAAAATTTGCAAGGGTCTTTTCTTTTTTATTTTTCATGGCTAGAAGCACACTAATGCATGTATTTCAATGCTCATGCATGATGCATGGTGGACAACTAGGAAATATCCATTCCAAGCCATGCAATTGACATTAGATGGGCATGATACTTTGCATAGGCATTGAAATTTCATTTTTTAAAGCTTGTGGTTAGAAGCACACCAATGCACGTTTTTCAATGTTCATGCAATCACCTATTTTAAGGCTTTTACAAAGTTTCATGTCCATAAAATACTATTTTCATGGCTGCTAGAAGCACATCAACGCATGGTTTTCAATAGTCATGCATGATGCATGGTGAAAAACTAGGAAATATCCATTCCAAGCCATGCAAATGACATCAGATGGCTTTAAGGCTTGATCAAAGTATTTTGTCTATCAAATACCATTTTCAGGGCTACAAGCACACCGATGCATGTTTTTGAATACTGATGCATGATGCATGGTGAAAAACTAGGAAATATCCATTCCATGCGATGAAAATGACACCAAATGGCCATGATACTTTGCACAAGCCTTGAACTCACCCATTTTACTGCTTTCACAAAGTATGATGCTTATCAAATGTCATTTGCATGGCCAGAAGTTGATAGATGCATGTTTTTCAATGACCATACATGATGCATGGTGCGAAACTAGGAAATATCCAATGAAAATGACATCGAATGGCCATGATTCTTTGCATAGGACTTGAAATCACCTAGTTTGAGGCTTTTGAAAAATATCATGCACATCTAATACCATATGCATGGCTAGAAGTACAACAATGTATGTTTTAAAGGGTGCAAGGTGTGGTAAAAGAGGAAATATGATTTAAAAAGTCAACATGCACCCTAAAACAGGGCCTCCCAGGCTACAAGATTTTGTAATCTAGTACAAGTCATCATTTATTCAGCCTAGTAAGAAACTAGAAGTGAGAGAAGTACTATAAGTTTTAGGAAATGCAAAAACAAAGAAAAACTTTGTTTTCATCGATATAGGTGCCGGTATATACTGGTGCCTATACCGATAGATAAACTTTCAAAAAGCAAACCCAAATGCCTCTTTTTTTGCCACACCTCTCTTGTTTGAGATCTTGCCAACTTTTTGCCTCTTCCTCATGACCTTTCCACCATCTCCCTACCCTCCCCTGCCATCCCTACACCACCCACACCACTGTAGGCCCACTCCCCTCCACTCCAAGCTTGAAGAAGAAGATTTCTATTTTGGGAACTAAAGAAGTGGATGATATTTTGAGTGGTTTGTCTTCAAATTTCTTCTTCTAGGTAAGCTTCCCAACCCTTTCATCTGCATTAGAATAATCTTTGGAATCTGCATTGTGTGTTTACATGTTTCTTATGTCTTTGTGGTTGCACAAAAGGAAAATATGAGGATTTTCTATGGCCCAGGGGAGATGCTGCCAAAATTTTCCAATTACTTGCTTGCTTGATATGATTGCATCTTGTTGTTTGCTTGCTTGCTTGGGACAATAATTTTCTTAATCTAAAATTTTCTTTTAAATCAAAGAGAAATGGCAAATGATCTTACTAACTCATGATCATTACTACTTGTAGGTGGAATCCAAAAATGACATGCTCATGGGTTTTGATGGATATAAATCAAATGATCATGTGAGTGTATGAATACATGCATGATCAAAGTGGGAGAAGAACAAAAAGGATATGAGAATATTATCGATGCCTTTTAGAATTGTGTCATTGGTGGACATGCAAGAGTTTTCCTTGCCAACCCATTGCATGATGCCCTCCCACGCTTGGTTGTTGCACTTCACTGAACTTGCAACAATCGATTTGATGCAAGCAATGGGATGCCATTGGTAGCTTATGGAATGAGAAGCTAAAGCCCATGCTTGGTCGAATTATTGGGCATGCATCTGATGGAGATAGTAGACAAAGGACATTAATGTTATTTGATTATGTAGACAAAAATGATAGTAGATTTAGGATCAAATGGGATGGATGGCCACTCTCAAAAAAAGTTTTAGGAATTTATGAAGTATATGGGCTACATGATCAAGAATGGAAAAAATAGTCAATGTTCTTGATAAGCCTAAGCATCAGTTGGCTATTAGAAATGTTTGGATCACCTTAAATCATGTTATATTTTGTATTATGCTTCTTCCATCAATAGGGATATGCTAAGGGAGGGAGATATTAGACAAGATGACCGCGAAGCTTGGGCTGGAGCTCAAAGGATATGTAGTAGACAAGTGTGGAATGCATAGAAAAGACAGGATCATGCTGGGAACACAAGCTTATCTTGAAATTTACAAAGACTACATTGACATATTCTTGTCTCCACACTTGAGCCTTGTGGACCAATTCCATCTTGCAGGTAAAGTTTCTTTTTTCTTCTGGATTTGGAGATCTTGGATTGTTCATCATATACACTATACATTGAATAGAAACTTCATAACACTTAAATGTACAACTCTCATGCCATTATGTGGTCTTATTACAAAATACTTTAGAGAATTTTTTCCAATTCTTAGGTGCCCTTTACATCTTACAAGATCAAATGCAATTGGAATCTTCTTCAATAAGATTGGAAGCATGGTGGGAAATGAATGTGCTAATGACTTGATGGATATGCTACATAGTGCTGGTAGTCTAAATAGGCTTGCACAATTTGAATGTAAAGAGGATAGTCCATTATTTACAAGGGCACATAAGAAGCAAGAACATGTTTGGAGGGAATTGAATCTCAAAGATAACATGCTAGAAGCTAATCTAGTTGACTATGATTGTGTCTCAATTGATGATAAAATCATCAAAGCTTTGAAGAAAGGGAGCGTGAAAAGTGCTCATGAAATGTGTGAATATTTGCATATGAAGCCAAAGGGTGAGGAATTGAAGCAGTGGCTAGAACCTTGGTAAGCTGGATTCACAGATGCATATGCACAAGAATCTGATTCCGAAGAAGAAGATCAACAAGCAGATCATGTGTCAAATATAGACAAAAATGACAAGGATTCCTCCATAAGTGAAATTAGTCATTTGGTATATTCTCTCCTAGATGAGCAATAAGTAGTGAAACCAATTTCTAGAATTTATGGTAAGACTCTATTCAAGTCCACATTGGCAAGCTAGCCTAATGGAAATCCCACACTATCTAAAGATAGACTTACAAGGGTTAGACAAGGAGTATACTACTGTAAGGAAGAGATACCTCTTACTACATCAAATGAGAACCTATTTGGAATAGGTTCTGATTGTGTTGTATACTTTCAAGAAGAAGAAAAAATAAGAAAAAGGAAAAGAAAATGCAATCCAAGCTCTTTGCAAAAAAAGAAGAAAAAAGCTACATGATATCTTGGATGAGTTCAAAAAATGTCAAAGAAAGGTTGGTGACGGATATGTGGAATATAAAAGAGGGTTCAACCTCTCATATATACCTTCAGAGTAGAAGTCCAAATTGGGTGTTATGAAAAGGATTAATATGCTTCACTTATGACCTTACAAACCTTGACATGATAGATAGTGAGAGTGTCATTGCATTGGAAAACCTCACCTATGGATGTAATAACAACAAGTATACTTTGGATGAGAATGATTGGAATGTATTCAATAGATTTGCAAAGGGGCATTAAGGGTACTTGATATGTGCCTCTTCTTTCTCAAAATTTTAATAGTTCTATCTAAGAAAAAAGATACATTTTTATTGTGTGTTGATTTGGGTCTAGCTTGATGGATGTCCTTATTGAATTATCATTTTGTAGGACTTTCAATCACACAAGTGGATGCTTGCACTAGTTTTGCGGTTACTTCCATGATTTCCTCAACCACTTAGCCCTAAACTCTTCTTTGTTTCCTCCCCTCCAACCCCCTAGACCAAATTTTTGTATGGTATTTGCTATAGCAAGGTCCTATAAGAATGCACCAAAGTGGTTTTGGATACTAGCTTCCGCACGGGTTACAATAAGGCTTTACATGGATGTGGAAAAGACAATCTAAAAACTATGTTTCAGTATGGGATACAACAAAGTTTTGCATGGATGTGGCA